>NC_056739.1:581535933-581558966 GCF_019279795.1 Protopterus annectens | reverse complement strand
GGAAATCTAGATTTTTTGAGGTGAAGCATGTTCATCAAATCTGGGTTTGACATGGCCTTGTATGTCAGGCACAGGTCACCTCTGAGCAAGCTGTAAGCGACTGAATAGAGCTGGACTTCTTTCAGTCGGGCAGCATAAGACATATTTTTGAGACCCTTTATCCTTTTGGTGAGGAACTTTTGGGGCCTTTCCAGCTGCTGCAAGTGTCGGGTCAGATACATTCCGAATGGGGCTTTGTACTCAATCATTGGTCTGATGAGTGATGAGTATAGGGGGACGATGACCTCCTTTGATCTAGATGTGAATCCCTTCATGATCAGGTGGGCAATGTAGAAGGTCTTCCTAACTACTTTAGCAATGTGAGTGTCAAATGAAAGGTTACTGTCAACCTGGGTCCCCAGGTCCCTGATAACGTCTTCTGTGCTCAGTGGATTGCCACCTATACGGTAGCTAGGGGTAACCTTGTTTTTCCCGAAGGGTATGACTATGCATTTCTTGGCGTTTAACTTTAGGCCATGGCTCTGGCACCAGTTATCCGTTTCTGTGAGACCCTTCTGAAGGATATCTGTGTCAGATGTGTTTTCGACTATGGCGCCCAGTTTGCAGTCATCTGCAAACTTTGTCAGCCATAACCCTCCTGTGTTTGCTTGTACTTCAGAAAAGTAGATGCCGAACAAGAGTGGGCCCAGGACTGAACCCTGTGGGACACCACTTGTGACAGGCTTTGAGTCTGACATGGCTCCAGCAACTCTGACCCTGTGGGTTCTGTCACTCAGCCAGTTTGCAACCCATCTTGTGATGTATGGGTTTACATTTAAGCTGATGAGTTTCTCAATGATACCTGAGTGGGGTATTGTATCAAAGGCCTTTGCCAGGTCGAGGTACCCTGTATGGACTGCCTTTCCCTCATCAATGGCCTTGGTGACTGTTTCGAAAAAGTCAACCAAGTTTAAAAGGCATGATCTGCCTTTGACAAAGCCAAACTGGGTTGGATCCAAAGTCTGCAAATTCCCTATGTCTTTATTTATGAGTTCCATTATGATCCTCTCCATGGCTTTGCAGATAAGGCTCGTCAAGCTAATGGGACGGTAATTTCCAGGGTCGGTGGAGGCACCGCCTTTGTGAAGTGGGACCACAGTTGCCGTGCGCCACTCCCTGGGTACGTATCCTGAGGTGAGACTAAGATTAAACAGCTGTCCTAACTGCGGGTTTAATTCCTCATTGAGTTCGTGGAGCACACAGCCGGGGACACCATCCGGTCCCATGGATGCTGTGTTTTTTGCCTTGGAGAGAGCAGTTCTCACCTGGGCATTAGAGATGTTTGGGGGGCTACAATCCTTTGGTATAGATATCTCTCCTTTTGGGGGGGAGGTGGGGGAGAATTTGCACTGAACCTGTCAGCCAGTATGTTGGCAATGTCTGTAGGATCAGTAATCTTCACATTATTTTGAACTAATTCTGAGCATATCTGGGAGTTTCCTCCCAGGTTTCTAACATAGCTAAAGAAGGCCTTATGATTGTCGTTTGAGTCCTTAGCTATTTTTCTCTCAAAATTTGCTTTGGATGATTTTATGAGAGCTCTTAGTTTTTTACTTATAATGATCAAAGGTGTCTTACCTTTTAAGGATTTTGCTCTATCTTGTAGTAGCTTCCTCCTTTTGTTGTAGAGTTTGTTTATGGCTGGGGTCCACCAGACTGGACGCTTGCCTTTGGTACAAAGGGTCTTTGTTTTGCTTAGGATTGCCTGATCCATGCAGTCCTGTAGGTGCTGGTAGAAGGCATTTGTAAGTGATTCATTGGCTTGAGTAATGTTTACCACCAGCTCGGGGGCCTTAAAGGAGACCACACTAGTCTTTAGAAGTGTGAAATCGGCTTTTGAGAAGTTCTTCACTGTGGTCTTTTTTATTTCAGGTGGGGGCGGGATGAGGACCTCCAGCGAGATTAGTTTGTGATCTGATCTCACCAGTGAGGGGTATACTTCTGGTGTTGAACATTGTGATCCCATGTTCGTGATGATGAGATCAAGTATGTTTTCTCCTCTTGTGGGGATGGTGACTAGTTGTTCCATGGCATTTGCAAAATCATAACATATAAACAGAAACGGAATTATTCAAATGTCAGAAAGACCTTTTCTTGATCCAGAATAATAGGTTAGCATTTCATGAAACTAAAATGCTGGCAAGATATGCTAATCATATTCAAACTCCATCAAGGGCTTTAGCAAGAATTATTAACCAATCTAAATCACCCTCTCAAATTCCGGAAATACACTACAAGGACAAAATATATGCGAAATATGAAGATATTATCAATACCTTTGAATTGATGTACTCTCAAATTTATGGTGTTCAAGATGAGTCACTTACAAATGAGACTAATAATGATTTTATACAAAAAATAAATTTCCCGAAAATAGATGATAAATTGCAAAAAGATTTAATTAAACCAATTTCCACTGAAGAAATAACAACAACAATTAAAAATTTGAAATCCCTTAAAGCGTCGAGCCCTGATGGTCTTACTCCAGAGTTTTATAAAACATTTTGTAGTACGATTGCTAAAATACTGTCATATACATTTAATTATATAATTAATAATAAAATCAATGGCCCTCACTTTAACACATCCAAAACAATTCTTATACCCAAAGAAAATTCAGATCATCAAAACCCAGATAATTATAGGTCCATATCACTTTTAAATATTGATACTAAAATTATGACTTCTATTTTAGATAATAGACTGAAGAAAACAACTAATTTAATTATTTCCAATGAACAAGTTGTTTTTTTAACTTCTAGGCAAACCAGTGACAATACTTTTAACACTTCATACATTAATTTCTTATGCTAATCAAAGGAACTTAAATTTGTACGCACTTATTATTGATGCACAAAAAGCCTATGATAGAGTTAACATAACATTTCTATTTCATATTTTACCATATTTTAATATACCGCAAGAATTCATCACAACATTATAAATATTATATAATAATCCCTATACAACTTTATATATCAACAATATTTTTTCCAAAAGAATTCAAATTAAAAATGGAACCCGTCAAGGTTGTCTTCTATCCCCTTTTTTATTTAATTTATATTTAGAACCTTTATTTTTACATATTAAACAAAATGTATACCATAATGCCCCAATACTTTATGGTACCAAGATTTCTATAGCTGCTTTTGCAGATGACCTCAATATATACTGTACAACACCAGTTTCACATACCAAAAAATTATTAACAGCTGTCGAAGAATTTGCAGTAATATCTAACTATAAAATAAACCTTAAAAAAAAACAATTTATTTCCTTTAAAAACTCCGAAACCCTTTTCACTTTTACCATTGGTGGGGCAAGTAAAATCTGAAGAAAAGATTAAATATTTAGGTATTACATTTTCCACAGATAATAAAGACTTTTATATTAATAATGTTAAACTAATTTGGGATCACATTCTATCCAACCTAAGGAGATGGAATAACTTGAAATTACCACCACTAGCAAAGGTCTCAATTATTAAAATGAATGCATTACCTAGGCTATTATATATCTTCAGATCTACTGAAGTTCTAATCCCTAAGAAGTTCTTTAAACAAATTCACACGGAATCTGCTAAATTTATATGGGAACCAAGAAAAATTAGAATTTCATACGACAAATTGATGTCCCCAAAAAATAGAGGTGGTTTAGAATTACCCAACTTTGAAAAATATTACTTAATAATAAATGCTAATAGAATTTTAAGAATTCATAATTATGATACACATAGTAATAATTGGTCCCCAAACTGGATAAGATTGAATTACAAACATGCAGAGAGTCTGAATATTAATCCTAAATCATTATCTTTCCTAAGAAAAGATACTTTTAAATCATTTGCTCTAATGGAGCATATTAAAATATATATAACCTTATTACAAAATCTCTTTAGTTCATTAAATCTCATCCAACACTTGAGGATTTTACAACCTTTTCATAGGAATCCCAACCTGAGAATTAATAATCAATTAATAGATCTAAAAAATTTTCCACTTATAATAGACCTAACTCTACGTGATATATACCGTTATCTGAATTATTCGGCTCATGAATTAAGACAGGAAATGAACCTTCCCAAATCATATTTAATCATATTGAGACAGATCAAAGATCTAGCTATAAGCTACTTTAAAGATTTAAACATTAAGGATGAGGACTTAACGAAATGTGCAAATTTATGGCAAGCCCTCTTACAAGATACTAAGTTTATAACATTTACATATAAACTAATAAAATACTTTAAATATCAAGATCACGTCCTTTTGTCAAACTATTGGAAAGAAAAAATACCATTGATTGAAGAAAATAAAACATTAAAATCAATTAATTTAACAATAAAATCAATTTCCCTCCAAAAGTTAACATTTACCCAACTCATGATACTTAATAATGCATACTATACATGTCTTAGCTTGCATAAATTTAACTCTAAAAATTCTCCTAAATGCCCATATTGTAAAGATGAAACTGCTGACCCCCTTCATATGTTCTGGAGCTGTAAATGTATATACAAACTATGGAATTCCTTAAAACTACAACTGCAAAAGATGGGTTATCAAAAATCAATGCTTTCTTGGGAATTTACTATATTACATATCCCCCCTAATAATCTATCTAGATCCCAAATGACCATACTTATGAATATCTTTTTGTTAATGAAACTCTATATAGCCACAAATTGGTTGAATCCATCTCAAACTTCATGGGACAACTTCAAGTTTTTAGTGATAAAACAAATAATAGCCCACAAATTACTAATTGATGGTCATACCAAGCATATAAATAATCTGAAGAACTAGGAACAAATTTTCAATATTACACTGGCTTAATGTACTGAGCCCAGGATAACCCTTGGATATAAATACTATAAAGTCAAATTTTATCAGAAATCAAATTATTATAAGATACTATACCTATTGATAAGACTCTTCATATATTCTTTTTTGTTAAAAATGGAAGCATTCATGTATATAGTGTACATATGTTGTAGGATTGTTGTTAGAAGTATTGTTTGGAAATTACCCATGTATTTCCCAGTCAAATATGTGTATGAACAAGTTGAAAAATAATAAAGAATTATTATTGAAAAAAAAAAAATAATGGGAAAAATTTGAATCGAATAATACATTTTCTTGTGATACTGATGGTATTATATTTTGCCTCAGATGTCCCTGCAACCTGTTTTATATTGGGCAAAGCAAGAGGAAATTTAAAGTCAGGCTGCAAGAGCATATTAGAGACATTAAAAAACAGAGAGCAGAAAGCTCTATAGCTATGCATTTTATGGATTAACATGGTAGTGATTCTTATTTAATACAGGGTACAATTTTAGAAAAAGTTTTTGTTAGAACTGGTGATATTACATTGATAAAAAATATATTGTTATGTAAAGGAGCATTATTTATTTTAAAATACAATACTCTTTTACCAGGGGGGGTTGAACCATGAACTTAATTGGAAATATTTGCTTTAGTTAGCTATTTATTCTATTATTTTCATTTCTTGATTGTTCAATTGTTTTATTGTAGAGCAAAGCTTTGTGTGTGTGTGTGTATAAATAAATAAATAAATATATATATATATATATATATATATATATATATATATATATATATATATATATATATGGGAAGTGGTCATTGTGAATGTTACTTCTTGAAGGCTATTTGGCTGAGGCTCTAAAGTGTAATAAAATTTTGGTTCTGCATTTGGTTGTTTTCCTTTTACTTCTGCTTTGGTGGTTGTGCATACTTACTGTGTTTTGTAGGTTCATTAGTATGACACTTCACATCCAGAGATGTATAAAATACCTATAAGGTGAGTTAAAATATATTTTGTAATGTTGTTTATGTTTCCTTGTTTGTGTTTTTTTATATTATAATTTGCATGGCAAGTGGCTTAGCTCAAATATGGTGAAACAGATAAATACTTTAAAATTAATGGAAGTTGCTTCTCTAATAAGGACAGCATAAATTAGAGATATGAAGCAAGTGTGTGTGTAGCACACATGGTAAACAGAATGAACCACACAGCATGTAGTATATGTTGATAATGATTCAAGTCCCACACATTTATCTTTTTGCAACAATAATATGTTGAGCTTTGCCTGTCTAGTTTGCACATTGCTCACCTCTGTGCAAACATAGCATAATGACACAGACAACAAGCAGACATTGTCAGTTTCAGAAAAGATACATGGTTACATCTTTTTATTTCCATCATACAAACAAGTTAGGCTGTGTTGCATGGCAGTCAGCATGCTTTCACAGCATATGTGGTTACACAACACCTGCAAACTATAGTTAGGCATTATCAATTTCAAAAAGATACATTGCTAAATTTTTGCATTCCATCCCGCAAACACTTTATGCTGTGTTCTGCTGCGGTCAGCTCTCATACACAGTAAGGAGAGTAAAAATGACACCTGCTGCCTAGCTCTACCTGTGGCAACAGATGTAATTAAATGGCCAAGATACAGGTGAGCCAAGGCTCTAATCCAGTAAACATTCAGTTTTATTAATGCTGGTTCACTGTAATTTAGATAAACAAATTAACAATACAAAAATAAGTATACATACAGATGATATCATATATATCACATGTCTGTGGGTATCAGTCAATTATGGCTATATAATTAAACATTCATTTTCTGAATTTTCATGTCACACACACATACATAGTTAACCACTCAGCTCTTTAATTTGTCTGTATAGCAATGAGCATGTTTAACAAACAAGCCCTCAGTGGCAATGAGCACTCTGGACAGTTGTTGTTGTTGTGTCTTTCGGCTTTTCCTGGTTAGGGGTTGCCACAGTGGAACTCCGGTCCGCTAATGATTGGCAGTTGATTTTTACGTGCTGAGTTGCCAGCCCTAACGCACAACCTTCAACGAAGGTACGCCCATTCATGCATGTCTCCATGCAGAAGACGCTCTAGCTGAGAGTCAAACCAGACAGCGTCTTACTGTGAGGCAACAGCACTACCGCAGCACCACCACCGTGGATAATGAGCACTATGGACAGTAATGAATGTAAAAAACACAAGTTGCCAAGCCTTCGCTGTGATAAGTTGTTTAAATTTATGGCTACAATACATGTGAGTCAGAGTTCTAAGCTAGCACACCAAATTTTATTAGTGCTGTTCCACTCAATTTTTTTAAATAAAGAACAATATACAGATAATTATACATAACAATATTTATATATAGCAGTAGATATCATATGAATTATATCTGTGACCGAGGGTATACTGACAATTATGTTTCTGAACTTAAAAATATATTTTTCTGCCATGAAAAAAATTCAAACTTCAATGATAGCCATATACAAATAAAAGTATAAACTAGGACCTAGTCGGGTCACACACACATACATGGTTAACCACTCACTCTTTAATGTGTCTATATAATTAATGAGCATATCTAGCAAACATTTCTTCAGTGGTAAGGAGGACAAAAACACTATGTGGAAGAATATGTATTGCCTATTTTACATAGGTTTGAATCTCACATTGGACAAACTACTTTTATTAGTGTATAAAGCCACACAAAAAGTGTCAGGTCATAACATGTATACCCCAAATACATGTCTGAAAAGTTAAATCAACTAACAGGTACAGCAGTATCCAATCCATAAACTAATTCCAGCTGTCACATTACCCTTCCTAAATCATACACTGCATTCCTCTCTGCTTAACAATGTTGGTCTCCACTTACCATCATGAAAATGCATTTGGCTTTGCTGTGTGGGTGTGCGCACTGATTGTTAAAGGTGATATTATGAATTGGCAGGAAAATACTTTAACTGCTGCTGGATTATCTATGTGGACATGGCAGGAGCTAGAAAGGAAGGTACCCAATTTAGGGATTAAATATGGGGTGTAGAGGAGTGCAGAATATCCACTGGATTCCTTGTAAAGTGCCACAGCTATAGGCTATTGTAGGGGAACTATACCGCGTCTCAATATGAATCAGAGGCTTGGAATAGTCTTGTCAAGGCTGTCTCCAGCGTGACTGGCATTCCACGTACTGAAGAGCAATTCAGGCACCACTACAACAACCTGAAAAGGTGTAAGCAGACACAACTCAGTCAAAGGCTGGATGAGTTTAGGAATGCTGACATTCCGCAGTTGTGTAAGTATACAGATAAATATACTTTAAATTGTATTCAAAGCTGGAGACAGGCTACACTGGAATGCATAATGCTCCTCTGTTTTCCTTTCCCCTTTATTTTATAGCTGCTCGGAAGATTTCAGTGAACAGGGAAGCCCATGCTAAATGTTAAAAAAGACTAAGAGAAGCAAGAGTACTGTACGCAGCAAAAAATATTATTATTATTTTATTAAAAGCATTGCTCATATACATTAGCAGCAAATTAAGCATGCTTATCTTAACTGTAAAAAAGCATGCATGCTTCATTCTGTAGCTCAAGGTATTTTTAGGAGTCAATTGTAACAGTGTATTCAGATGTTGTGGGTTCAAATCTCACAGGTAGCAAATATATTGTAAAATAATTAAAACTATTAAATATTAATTTCAACAAAATTGGCATAAATGCTATGTTATTAACTTACTTGGTATCATTTGTAAAATCATATGTGCAATATATGCATAATGTAAGGATTAGTTGGAACAATTCTCAGTCATAGCTTGTAGTTTTTAAAAAGTATATGTAATGTAAAAATAAAAATATATTACTATTGTAGTAATTTATGGTATGCGACATATGATGGTTTGAATTATCTTTTTCTTTTTTTTTCCTCTTACCCCAGCCCTTATATGTGGTCACAATGGTCTGATCTCATAAATTTCTGACAACTGACAAAATGATTTCCAGGACAGGGAGGTAGACCAACCAGTGTGGCTCAGCCTGCCACTCCTCCAAATGCTGCCACATCTCCTGGACACAATTTAGTAGTACTGCCTCTGCAGCCCCTGCTCTACCTGGGCCGTCAACATCAGGTATCATTACTCCAGTAGCTGATGCAGTGGTACTCTCTGGGAGTACTGGGGATTTTTTCATCCGACAGAAGCTACTAGGCATGGTGCGTGAGGTTGTGGAAAGTACCATTGGCACACATCTTAGCAATATGGAGATGTTCCATGGAATGCTGAGAAAACAAAAAATGTCAACCACTTCAACAGGAAGATGAGGAAGGGACGGTGATGACAGTTCTGAAGGTGAGGACTAGATTCTTTCTGTCCACATGCTTGACGGGCATGGGCCTCTGATGTTCCCTCCCTATCCCCAATGATGATGTCCCCCAACCAACTGTGTACTTCACCATTCCTGTCTCTTTCTTGTTTGTCCTGCTTGTCTGCTTCTGCTTCCTTATCCACCCTACTTACCCGAGCCTGACATACCCATGTCCCTTACCCAACATTCCTCTCTAACTGAAATAAAATAAAAAAACTGGGCACCCGTCCCACAAAATAAAAATATTGTCCCATACATAGCTCTCCACTTCACACATGTCTTCTTGACACACATGGTTTGGTCTGTTTGGCAATACAATACTGAATTGTTGTCACCCATCTTTGTTGAGTTGACAGTCCAAATTCATCCAATATTATATCCATGTTCATTTTACACTGTTGAAGAAGTGGATAGCTATGGTTCTTCCTAATTTTTTCCTGCACAGTCCTATATTGCTTGCCCTCCCTCCACTCGCCCCACATCTCACCTCTTTCTACCTACCCCATTTTAACACCTTTAATCCGGTCAAATATAGAATCACACATCACACACATAAATAATAAATCCCTAATAAAGGCCTTCACTTTTTCCTCTGCATTTGTGTAGAGTTCAGCACTGTGCAACAATGCTGAGCAATGGTGAATGGCTCTTCATGTTCTATGACATGATATGGTTGCTGCTTAAACTCTAAAGGAACATACAGTTAAAGAGTAAAGGCATTACTTTGAAACATTTACTCTAACATTTATCTGGAGTGATGAATATATAACAATGGCAATCCATGTGTATACTGTTAACATAAATAAATTGACTGATGTTCAGTTTTATATATTACTTTATACATTACTTCACTGTACTCCTTACCTCTCACATCTTCAAGTAGTTATCAGATTTACTTACATGATACCATCCTGACAACGTATAAAAAAATTAGATTGAGCTGAATGCAAACCCTGTGTAATTTGTATTCAAAATATGAGTTCTCTGCACGTATACCTGCTACCACAGAGAAAGCTAGGCAGCAGTTATTTTTCTAAAAATCAGTACTGTCCAATGTGCTGACTGCCACACCTCTCCACTTACTGTGTTTGCACAGAGGTTTGCTGAATCAATAAAAAAATCATTTTTTGCCATATTAAGCAGAGACCAGCATTTGCTCATTGCTAAACTCCATGCAAGTGGGGAAGGCATTTGCAACAGTACTTCTTGTTTGAAAAATTTTGACACAATATTTCAAATATAAAGTATTGTATAAACCCCCATATTATCTGTCATCCATTTCTGCCATACACTACGTACATAAGCAATTCAGAAGTTCATTTTCTAGCCATGCAATGTTAATCTAGTATGCACACTTTGCCATCCATTGCACAAACCATTTGCTTGCCGGTGTGCTATGGACAGAGATGATTGACATGTATTAGTATGTTTAATGGCCAGCTAGTCTTCATCCAATTATAATGAACATAAAAAAACAACCAAAGGGAAGGGACTTGTTAGTGACTGAACATATATTTACTCAGACTCACATGTGCCCTGCAACAATGCACTTGAAAATCGATATTTCAGTAGTAGTCCCCAAAAGGCAACTAAATTTCAAAAATAAATAGCACAACTGCATTGTCATATCATCTAAAGCTGTATGCCAACAAAGAGGGAAAAAAGAAAAGAGGAGAGTAATGGAGAAGTTAAAGAAACAGAAACTGAGGTTATGGACTACCTGCAAAGTGAAGGATTTAGTGCAATAAAATCTAACTCTGATAACACCACAGCAAGATAGAGCAATAGAAACTGAGGTTATGGACTACCTGCAAAGTGAAGGATTTAGTGCAGAAAATCTAACTCTGATAACACCACAGCAAGATAGAGTAATAGAAACTGAGGTTATGGACTACCTGCAAAGTGAAGGATTTAGTGCAGAAAATTTAACTCTGATAACACCACAGCAAGATAGAGTAATAGAAACTGAGGTTATGGACTACCTGCAAAGTGAAGGATTTAGTGCAGAAAATCTAACTCTCATAACACCACAGCAAGATATTGTAATAGAAACTGAGGTTATGGACTACCTGCAAAGTGAAGGATTTAGTGCAGAAAATCTAACTCTGATAACACCACAGCAAGATAGAGTAATAGAAACTGAGGTTATGGACTATCTGCAAAGTGAAGGATTTAGTGCAGAAAATCTAACTCTGATAACACCACAGCAAGATAGAGTAATAGAAACTGAGGTTATGGACTACCTGCAAAGTGAAGGATTTAGTGCAGAAAATCTAACTCTGATAACACCACAGCAAGAAAGAGTAATAGAAACTGAGGTTATGGACTACCTGCAAAGTGAAGGATTTAGTGCAGAAAATATAACTCTGATAACACCACAGCAAGATAGAGTAATAGAAACTGAGGTTATGGACTACCTGCAAAGTGAAGGATTTAGTGCAGAAAATCTAACTCTGATAATACCACAGCAAGATAGAGTAATAGAAACTGAGGTTATGGACTACCTGCAAAGTGAAGGATTTAGTGCAGAAAATCTAACTCTGATAACACCACAGTAAGATAGAGTAATAGAAACTGAGGTTATGGACTACCTGCAAAGTGAAGGATTTAGTGCAGAAAATCTAACTCTGATAACACCACAGTAAGATAGAGTAATAGAAACTGAGGTTATGGACTACCTGCAAAGTGAAGGATTTAGTGCAGAAAATCTAACTCTGATAACACCACAGCAACATAGAGTAATAGAAACTGAGGTTATGGACTACCTGCAAAGTGAAGGATTTAGTGCAGAAAATCTAACTCTGATAACACCACAGTAAGATAGAGTAATAGAAACTGAGGTTATGGACTACCTGCAAAGTGAAGGATTTAGTGCAGAAAATCTAACTCTGATAACACCACAGCAAGATAGAGTAATAGAAACTGAGGTTATAGACTACCTGCAAAGTGAAGGATTTAGTGCAGAAAATCTAACTCTCATAACACCACAGCAAGATATTGTAATAGAAACTGAGGTTATGGACTACCTGCAAAGTGAAGGATTTAGTGCAGAAAATCTAACTCTGATAACACCACAGCAAGATAGAGTAATAGAAACTGAGGTTATGGACTATCTGCAAAGTGAAGGATTTAGTGCAGAAAATCTAACTCTGATAACACCACAGCAAGATAGAGTAATAGAAACTGAGGTTATGGACTACCTGCAAAGTGAAGGATTTAGTGCAGAAAATCTAACTCTGATAACACCACAGCAAGAAAGAGTAATAGAAACTGAGGTTATGGACTACCTGCAAAGTGAAGGATTTAGTGCAGAAAATATAACTCTGATAACACCACAGCAAGATAGAGTAATAGAAACTGAGGTTATGGACTACCTGCAAAGTGAAGGATTTAGTGCAGAAAATCTAACTCTGATAATACCACAGCAAGATAGAGTAATAGAAACTGAGGTTATGGACTACCTGCAAAGTGAAGGATTTAGTGCAGAAAATCTAACTCTGATAACACCACAGTAAGATAGAGTAATAGAAACTGAGGTTATGGACTACCTGCAAAGTGAAGGATTTAGTGCAGAAAATCTAACTCTGATAACACCACAGTAAGATAGAGTAATAGAAACTGAGGTTATGGACTACCTGCAAAGTGAAGGATTTAGTGCAGAAAATCTAACTCTGATAACACCACAGCAACATAGAGTAATAGAAACTGAGGTTATGGACTACCTGCAAAGTGAAGGATTTAGTGCAGAAAATCTAACTCTGATAACACCACAGTAAGATAGAGTAATAGAAACTGAGGTTATGGACTACCTGCAAAGTGAAGGATTTAGTGCAGAAAATCTAACTCTGATAACACCACAGCAAGATAGAGTAATAGAAACTGAGGTTATAGACTACCTGCAAAGTGAAGGATTTAGTGCAGAAAATCTAACTCTGATAACACCACAGCAAGATAGAGTAATGAATCTGCAAATTAAGGAGAAACCACTGAAGCAGGAAACATCTGATCAATTGCCATATGAAGATACTTTGCAGCCTCTCAGTGCAAACACTTAACAAAAGTTCAGTCGGAGTTGCACAGCAAGGGAAGGAACAGAAAATTGTGACAACTGTGATGCAGTCAATGTTATGGAATGATAGCCCAGTGAGTTTCCATGCAAAAGTGCAATTGATGACACGGGATAAAACTGAAGAGAATATGGCATAGAAAGATGCACTGGAACTTTCTTCAGAATGCCCACAGGAAATGGAGAAAAAAGAAGGCACCCACAGTGTAAAAGAAAGTTATCTAAGAGAAGAGTTGCATGATTTATTAGAGATGACAGACATACTAAGATCAATGAAAGAAACAGACTACTCTCATCTTCATTTTGTAGATGATTTAAAACTGTATAGTTCATCCCATGAGGAACTGGAAGCTCAACTACAAGTGGTCAAATCTTTTTTAGATAATATAAGAATGTCATTTGGTGTTGATAAATGTGCAAAAGAATGTTTAAAGCAGGAAAGCTGCATAACCAAGAAAATATGGGTCTATGTTATAGTAGCAAATGATCAAAACATCAAACGCTGTTATAAGGAACCCAAAACAGCGAAAATGTAAATGAGCGAACTATCAAAACAGCGATTTTTTTTTCCGAGGGAAAATATCACTGTTCCCAAAAAAAAAAAACACACTAAACACTATTTTAAGTGGGGGGTGTTTCATCCCTGACACCCCCATGTGGGGGGCTGTGCCTCCCACACCCCTCCTACTTAAATATGCCAACTCTGAGATTGCACTACAGTGCTGAAAACAGCAAAGTGACGGAAGTGGGCAAGCGACTTCTTTCCCAGGGAAAGAATTTGCTTAAAAGCCACTTCATCATTTTGTGTTTTCAACATTTACAGTTCAACCAAGACACATCTGACAGAATGCCTCTTCGGTCTTCTGATAGGAACCCAAAAATATCAGCCAGGGACAGGAATGTGATATAAAAGAACTTGAGCAAAAGTGAGTATATGAATATTTGTGACTTGATGAAAGATCAACAATAAAACATGAGCAAATGCAAATAAAACTTAGTAAGTAATATTTTAGAAGACTAAAATTAATCCTGAAAACAGCACTGATATCTAGGAACAAAGTTCAAACTATAAATCGATTTCCTCTTCCTGTCCTAACTTACAGTTTTGGAATGACTGATTGACCCCAAAATGTGTTGAATTGATTGGATAGGAAAACAAGAAGGATGCTTCATGCTTATCAAATTATCTATAAAAATCAGTGTATACCAAGACTATATATATTCCCATTTTGAAGGAGGTATGGACCTCTTTGATATTGATTACATGTATAGATCTACAATCTTAGGATTGCATAGATATCTGCTGAGCTCACAAGACCCAAACATAGTGAAAGTTTTAAAACACAAGGAGAATAAGTCTAAGACAATCTCCATGCTTACTTTAGCAGAAGCATATCAGTGTCAATTAGGAATGAAAACCATACCAGAAGTAGATAAAAATCAGGCAGCAACTGAATGTGCCAAAAAACAAAAGAAAGAGTATAAGGTGAAGGATCAGATGAGAAGTCAAGAAATGTAGAAGATGCATAAATATAGTTGCAAGCATAGAAGACTCTTGGAACAACCTCATGTTGATCAGGATCAAATGCAGGAATGGTTAAGGACAGGTGAATTTAAACCAAAAGATGAAAGGTTAATATTGGCAGTCCAAGTTGTAGATTTCATACATGTTGATCTACAAAGTCCATTGAACATGTGGGAGAAACAGAAATTTGTAGGTTTTGTAAAACAGAATTGGAATCAGTCACACATCTTGTTGCTGGTTGTGATATACTAATGGGAGAATAACTGTAAACTGAAAGGCATAATAATGTGGCAAGACTGTTGCACTAGGGATTACACAAACTTTATAATATACTGAAGTAGCTGAAAAACATTAGAAACATGAGCCACAAAGCATTATAGAAAATGATGAGGTTAATATCACATGGGATCACCCACTGCCACCAATTCAAAAAATTGATGTGAGAAAAACAATTATAAACTCACAACTACTCTTACCTCGAACTGGGATGGTTCCTGCTCTCTTCCCACATAAATTACACTGTTGTCTCTTTCAAACCTCCCTTCAATCTCATCTGCTATCACCTCTGATCACTACCATTATTGTTAGAACAAACACTAAACTTGTATAAACACTTTATGACTTGTACTTTTAATTATATTCTCTGTATTACTTTTGACTTTATCTATATTTTAACATTTGTGTTTTTTAAATGTATACTCCTTGATTTTGTATTTGTATTTTAAATTGTATATTTATGCTTTTGTATACTGTATATTCCATACTGTACTTATGTCATATTCTGTTAACAGCTTTTGGAGCTTTTCTCACCGGGCCTTCACTGAAAATGGTCTCTGCTTGGCCAAGTGGACTTTCCCGGTCATCAAACTGGAAATAAATATATAAATAAATAAATATAGTAGTTCATGAAAAGTGTACAGAGAAACACAAAGTCATAAAATACCAGAATTTGAAATGAGGGCAATGTGGAAGAAGAATGCCTAGATAGTTCTAATAGTAGTAAGAGCAATAGGTCTTATAAAAATGAATTTACAGTCTTATTTAGATATGTTACCAATACATGTAACTCCATATGAATTGAAGAAAAAGTCAATAAAGTACACATTGCGGGTGCTGTAAAGAGCACTTCTGACTAGCATCAAAGATTGAAACAATACTAACTTTAATCACACTTTGACTTAGGAACGGGGTCCTTTCCCATCATTGTATTAGAAACCCAAAAGACTTAGGGCTGGATTCACGATGGCTTGCACGGAGTCTAAGAGTAGAGTAAGACTCCATGCAGCCATCATGTCCGACGAGCGATCCAGGAACAGCCTGCAGGGGTGGGCAAGAGAGCTCCTAACACATCTCTTACATGGACAGGGCTGGGACATGCAAATTACCTCAGTTGCAGCTGAAAGGCATGCAAATGAGGTAGATTTTAGATTCAGGAAACCCGAACCTGTCCGAGTAAGAGTACTGTTATCTGTAGAAATGTACTCAGTTAACAACTAAGTACCGTTCTGCAAATAGCAAAACGGAGCCGTGACAGCTCAAAATAAAGGTTGCATCCAGTAGAGGAAGCATGTCAATGGCCAAATATATGGCCATTGGCAATGTTTCCTGATGCAAAATGAAAAAAAATTATTTTTTTTTGTCTGATTTCCGATATTTAAGCGTAGCGCAGTGCTGCACTAAAGGGCTGTGCTCTAAAAACCAGAAAACTAATAATAAAAATCCACAAATGTAGATTTTATGTGAATTTGTAATGTACAATGCAAGGCAATGACAGGCTGAAGACAACATGGCTACCGAGTAGGGGTTGCTAAGGGGGGAACCCAGTCTAAGAGATGTAACCAAGCATTAGTAGGCAATCCTATGCAAATGAGGGTAAGGATAGTGAATCCCAAGTCTACATAGCAAATGAGCACAGTTAGTGGAGTGTAAGACTAGGATAAGGGGAGTAACAGAGTAGGATATAGGTGACACCATGAGGGGGTATGTATGAAAGAAGCTAATCTCATTGGAGCAGAGTGGCATCTGTTAGCTGTCAGTTGCTCATCACTGGAAGAGGTGTGTTAGTAGGTATCCTAGCTAAAGTCAAGAAATAGAAGATGCACACTGTGTCCGCCCCCCTGAGGGAATGGAAAGGGAAAAGGAAGCACAACAAACAGTAGAAAGTTAACCAGGGAGAATCAGCAGGGCTAGCAGGTGGAAATAATCAGAATCAGGCAATCACACAGGCAGTACAGAAACCCAGCCCAGCCCAGCACTTAAAACTCTGAAAACAGCAGCCCATTATGTTTCTGTCAAGAGACACTGCAACACTGGAATTACCTAAGAGAAGCGAAAACTTAAAAAGCTTAACTGACAAAAAAATGTTAGTGGCTGCAGTTGCAAGCAGTGTCTACTGTTATTAATGTCAGTATTCATTGTGTAATACCCCACCTCTATACATGACGGCAATACTTTCTAGAGGGAGTGAGACTGACGCAGCTAACATACATTGCACAATCATGAACGTGCATAGAACATATTTAAGAGCTATGGAGTCTGCCCCACTCAGATATGCTAGTGTTTGTAGTGCCCTGATACTGTGTGTGGTTTGTAAAGTGACTCTGTAATGTTATTGTTTGCTAGAATGACTGCTTCTCTTATCACTGTCATGTAATGCAATTCCACAACACTGGCTGTTAAGGATTCACAGAACAGGCTTTGTCTAATGGCCTTTCTATTATTCCTTTACATGCCTTCATTGTAAGGAATGATATATTTATTACAGCATCAAATTATTTTATATCTGCTGTGGCTTAGTAATAATTTATGCAGTCTAGTGTGGCCAAGGTCTGGGGTTCGAGACTGACAGGGGTGTTTTATGTTGCAGACTACAAGACTTTTAGCTACAAGTAAAACGTTGAATAAATCAACTATGGTAGTGGAACTCAAGTCAGCAACATTCTGAAAGGTTATACTGGGCATGCTCACACACATAGGCCATGTCAGAGTATAACAATGGTCCATACCTATCAGGCAGTTACAGGTGTCAACCCAGGAACCACACACTATCCAGCAATCTGGCCTGTGCACACAGCTATATGACAATAGACACATATACAATATAGTCGAACCCTGTCATAATCACATCTTTGCTGCAGATACCTAAGTTGTTCATAGAAAGTGGGGAAACAAAGACGATAAACACCTGCAAAGGGTATCATCAATAAACAGGTGTGAATCTTGAACATTATCATAGGTGCAGACTCTGATCCTAGGCTATCTGCCCTAGGGCATGTACACACCTAGACAGAGTGTGTCTGGCATGTGAAACATGTCCAATTTTAATACTGTGCATGTGAAAAGTAGGTCACACAAGATAGCCCATATATGTACAGTCCATTGTGCATCTGTGTAGCAGGGACACAGAAGATATCCCATGGCCAAACATACAATCACCCATACACCTGTCCAGCTGACTCACACAGAGCTATTGGACACCTTCCAACACACATGGCTCATTCCTGCAATTACTACAGACATTACCATGACCAGTCCGAAGATATCTGCAACCTACAAATGTGGCAGGTGAAAAAAAAGCACCCAGTAAAGCATATAGCGCGCTGTGTTAATGCCTGTCTCTGTAGTATCATAACATAGCTAGGTAGGGATTTGAAACCTGCAAATGTTGTGTGTGTGTGTGTGGTGGTGGGGGGGGGTGTTGTGTATGTGTGTCGCATCCTTTGAGAGGAGTAGCCTTACTGTAGACACAATGAAGGAGTTACATTCTTCTTTGGAAAGTCTGGTGATGTCAGCATCCTACAAGTATAGCAGGTGTAGACAAATGTCCAGTAAAGCATATAGCATGGTGTGTTAATGCTTGTCTTTGTAGTATCATAACATACTTAGGTAGGGGTTTGAAACCTGCAAATGCTGAATGTGTGTGTATATCACATCCTTTGAGAGGAGTGGCCTTTTTGTAGACGGAGCTACATTCTTCTTTGGAAAGTCTGGTGATGTCAGCATCCTACAAGTATAGCATGTGGAGACAAATTCCCAATAAAGCATATAGCACGCTGTGTTAATTCCTGTCTCTGTAGTATCATAACCAAGTTAGGTAGGGGTTTGAAACCTGCAAATGCTGCATGTGTGTGTATGGGGGGGTGTTGTGTATGTGTGTCACATCCTTTGAGAGGAGTGGCCTTACTGTAGACACAATGAAGGAGTTACATTCTTCTTTGGAAAGTCTGGTGATGTCAGCATCCTACAAGTATAACAGGTGTAGACAAATGTCCAGTAAAGCATATAGCGTGTCGTGTTAATGCCTGTCTTTGTAGTATCATCACATACTTAGATAGGGGTTTGAAACCTGCAAATGCTCAATGTGTGTGTGTATGAGGGATATTGTGTATGTGTGTCACATCCTTTGAGAGGAATGGCCTTTTTGTAGACTGTAGACACAATGAAGGAGTTACATTCTTCTTTGGAAAACCTGGTGATGTCAGCATCCTACAAGTATAGCAGGTGTAGACAAATGCCCAGTAATGCATATAATACGCCATGTTAATGCCTGTCTCTGTAGTATCATAACATACTTAGGTAGGGGTTTGAAACCTACAAATGCTGAATGTGTATATGGGGGGTGTTATGTATGTGTATCACATCCTTTGAGAGGAGTGGCCTTTTTGTAGAGAGTAGACACAATGAAGGAGTTACATTCTTCTTTGGAAAGTCTGGTGATGTCAGCATCCTACAAGTATAGCAGGTGTAGAAAAGTGCCCAGTAAAGCATATAGCACGCCGTGTTAATGCATGTCCCTGTAATATTATAACACATGTAAATAGGGGTTTGAATCCTGTAAGCGCTGACTGTGTGTTGGAGGGGGGTGTATGTGTGTGCAATTCTGTTTGAAAGGGAGTGGGCTTTTTGAAGACTGGGAAAACACACTAAAGATGTATATTCCTCTTTGAAAAGAGTGATGATGTCACCACCCTAGAAATACAGACGGAGAAAGGAAACTACCCAGTAAAGCAAATAGCGCACTGTACTAATGCACCTTTCTCTAGTGTAATAATGTACTTAGGTAGGGGCTTGAATCTTGTACACGCTAACTGTGTGTGTGTGTGCAATTCTGTTTGAAAGGAGTGGGCTTTTTGAAGACTGGGAAAACACACTAAAGATGTATATTCCTCTTTGGAAAGAGTGATGATGTCACCACCCTAGAAATACAGAGGGCGAAACTAAACCACCCAATAAAGCAAATAGCGCACTGTGCTAATGCATCTCTCTCGTGTCCTAATGTACTTTAGTAGGAGTTTGAATCCTGTACATGCTAACTGTGTGTGTGTAATTCTGTTTGAAAGGAGTGGCCTTTTTGAAGACTGAGAAAACACACTAAAGATGTATATTCCTCTTTGGAAAGACTGATGATGTCACCACCCTAGAAATACAGATGGAGAAGGGAAACCACCCCGTAAAGCAAATAGCGCGCTGTGCTAATGCATTTCTCTCTAGTGTCATAATGTACTTAGGTAGGGGTTTGAATCCTGTAAGTGCTAACTCTGTGTATGTCACGCTTGGACAATGCAGTGTGGGTTTTGCTTTTACTATGTTATGACATATTATGATTACAACAGTAAGTGCATTGCACATATCAGGTATCTGCGTGGCAAATATATATATGTGTACATGTTCCCTTAATCAGTACATAGGTGTGAAGCCTGCATACTACATGAATACATTTGTTACCATTGACAGGTTGTGCCGCTGTTTCTCAGATCGTAGGTCACATATGTGTATATGTGACAGGGCCATCCACTGTCGTGATCCGTGGCCAGGGTCATCTGTGCCACACACATGCATGACAGTTACTTGACAGTAGTGTAAGTGAGGGTATATGCCTGGGGTATATGTCAGACATGTTCATACACAACGACTGACAATAATAGACAGTCTATATAGGTGTACAACCGCCTTGTGGATATGCATCCAGGCCTCTAATGTCTCTTGTGACACACCTTGGGACTCCACAATACCTATGGATATGTGGATACCAAGGGACACATGACATAACATGAGGCTGTATGTACACATTGGTACCCAACATACATGTTGAGGGCTACCACCTATATGGTACTGACGGGATAGTAAGTATAGTACATGTGGATGACTATGCCATAGTCGGCTTACTGCTATACAGCATGTATCAGATGACAGGCATCTGTCTGTATGATACCCTTGTGTAGGATATGTGTCCCTACAGTGCCCTGATTGGCATGGTGCGCACGTCTGCACAAACATATTGCACTGGATAAAGCGCTGCTAAACTTTGGGCAACCCTATTTAGCTGGGTAAAGCACTGCTTAAATCTGGAGCCTTTAAAATATATATTTTCTTCAATAAATTGGCCATTTCACTGCTTTTTATAATATTTTAATCATATATGTCAGGTATTATTTCATATACTGATTTGGAACATACAAAAAATAAATAGGAAGGGCAGTGGTGGGACGCAAACCATGAATGACTACTCTTTGGGCTGACGCTCTACCATTACACTATTGTTACTTGGCAAAATTTGAATAATTAGTTCTTATATGCTATTCACTGTCACAATTGCTAACTGTGGCTAGGCAATGGGCACACCCGCACACACACGCGCAAATACGGGCATACCTCTCAACTGTACAGATTTTCGCAGAATGTCCAAATTTTTGCCTTATATTTTTGGTCCATTTTTCATAAAATTGTGGCTTTCTGGCAAATTATTAAAGATTGAAGTTAGAAAATTATGACAGACATTTGAGTTTTAGACTTCATATCATACAGAACATGCATACTAATGCAAAACCTGTTATTCTATCAACTTTCTTATTTGTAAGAGCAATATTTAAAACATGTCCCTATTTGTACCAGTTTTTTAATGGCTTTGTCCATATTTCTTATTCTAAGATGTTGAGAGGTATGCGGGCAGTTATATCATGGATTAAAAAAAGAAAATTAGTATTTTACATTTTATAACTTTGATTGGGGTTTCCAGTGTCAGGGAGTGTGCTGTTGGGTGCAAGTACATTTGAGCGACCTTGCTCTTGTGTGCTGACATTGTGCTTTGTAACAACTTGCAGGGGCGTGAACATTTAGACTGCTCAGCAGTCGGACACACCCCTGCTTTCATACTCAGTCTGTGTAAGAGTTACTGATGAGTCAGCGTGCCCTCATGAATATTCATGGATCGCTGATGTCATACTGTTTAACTGCAGCCTCCGTGTAAGACTTATTAAGTCTTACACCGAGGATTTGTGAATCCTGCTCTTAGAGAAATTAAAAAAACAAAACAAAACAATAGGCATTGACATTGTCTTATACATGTCTTAATGTAGACATCAGTTCATTTCAAAATATGAACACACGTACATTCACAGTTGCTTCCATGTTGATCATAAAACGTGTGTGTGTGCTTGTCTGTGTCTGCGTGTGCACATGCATGTATGATGGTAAGTATGTAATGTACACAACATATTGGGAGACAGGGGCATATGCCTCACGTCTGCAACATGCATTCCTGACAGCTTACTGCATTTAATTGGAGAAGCTGTCTATTAAAGTGTACCTGCACATTGGAACCACAACAGATGATACAAATTTCACACTTTCCACACCACTGTCATAATATGATATATTATCCACATCATATAATGAGGATCTCCTCATCTATACAGGCCAGCATGTCAAGGCAAAAGCATACTTTGCGGATGGTGCAATTATTAACTACTGTGTTCTGAAGATGGGAACAAAATACTTAGATGTGGGTTAACTTACCACAACAACCACATTATGTGTTTGTATGTATGTATGTATGTGTAAATGTGAGTGCATAGTAAGAAGAGCATGCGTCTGTATCCTACTGTCAGCAATCCAGTCCCATGCAGAGCAAGCAAATATTTAGACAGTCATACATGCTTACACATCCATTTCATACAGATCTCTCAACATCTTTGGCAAAAACATCCGCTGATGATGTCATCCACTATAAATTGCCCAGCGGCAGTCTAAAAGTCAGACTTGTGTCATGGCACTTGCATTAAGTAATCAGTTCTCTATCTTGCGTAACTATTTAGGTGGGGATTCCAATCACAATGCAGTCAACTGGTGTGTGTGTGCATGCATGTAATCAGAAGAGCACAAGTCTGTATTCTACTGTCAGCCCCCCAAAACAGACAACATTACA
>NC_056739.1:581519859-581535433 GCF_019279795.1 Protopterus annectens | reverse complement strand
AGGAAGAATGCTTAGTATAAAAGGAAGTTGTCTTTGCCTCTGTCTGCCTCCCCCACTCCCTCTCTGGTGAATGTGGAGACCTACACCTGCTTTGCTTGGCAGCAGCATGTGTATTTTAAGTGATACTCATGATCAGCTGACGGCATCTGCATGAATTGCAGTCCTCCCCTAGCTGATTGCATGTGGAGCATCATGTTGGTGTTGGCCCTTTTCATTCACTGTGAGCAGGAACTAGATCTGTTTGGCAACAGCATCTCAGATGGATTGAGGAGTTACCTCTAACAACATACATTGTGGAAACAGAGAAACACACAGGAGGGGGTGTGCCTGACCTGACTACAGACTGTAAGTGCTGCTATACTACATTTTGAGTACTGTTGGTTTAACAGTGTATGCATGGATATGACTGTCCTACATGTCTCAATACCTGCCATGTCAGTTCCATGTTTATGAGGTATCCCCATCTGCAGGCTCATCTGCAGACAGGGCAGTGTTTTGTGCCTTTGGTTTCATGCGTTACCAATGGAGCATTTATCTGTGGACTGCTGAAGGTAATTTGAGGATTGCAGTCTGTAGATGGTGAAAGCCATGACAGTTACTGGCTTTTTATCCCTCATAGGACATATGTTGTATCAAACCCTGTTATGATAGGAAATGTATGAGGTTATCACAGCAACATGTCATTATTGGCCCTGTGTATGTGCTTCCAGCCACAACTCTGTCAACCTGTGTACATATGTCATGCATGAAGTGGTGCATATGTGCTGTACACCATAATTAGTGGCATCATATCTGATAAAAAGGCAGTGAGATATCAGACTGCTACACATGTTATGTACAGTAGGGATTATATTTGATGACACAACCTGGGCATTCTGTGGATGTTTGTACAGTACTGAGGTCTGTGTACTTATGGTGAATGTCGACAGTTAATACGTACTTTAGCCTGTGTACAGATTGTGGTAGATGTCATTGTTCTAGGTCCCGTCCTATCTGATGTTACATGCTGCTCCACTGTATGGTACCGTATTGGCATACATGTTTGTAGGGCCATACACACACATGTCCCATACCACAGACAGCCATAAGACCAAACTGTGTAGCAGTCCAGTATATGTAGGGGACAGTCTGTGAGTCGCACATATGAGGATGGTGTCGAACAGATAGTCCATATACTGTAATATTATGCTAGCTTAACATATGTGGCTGTGGCTGTGTTCACATTGATTGTGGCTATGCACTTACACACAGGTGTATCTTACCCTGTGGTGTAACATGCCTATAGAGCCTGCTATATATGCAGGTACATGTACATTCCCCCATAGGAGATGTAGGCCAGTGTTGAGCCAGTCTGCCTGTAGCCTGCACAGTGCATTGTTACATGCCTAGCAGCTTAGTGTGCTTACCCAGTGAGATGTCATGTACAGATACTTACCAGATGTACTGCTGCCAGGCCTTCCTTAACAGTCATGTATGTCAGACAGAGCAGTGGGATGCTGTACAGATGTATGGGTAGTATGTGGCCATGGCACCCCTGTACCAGCGGTTATTATGTGTCAGGCCAGACAGGGGTGTGTGAATGCATAACCTATGGTGGCAAATGTATTCCAGTCATTATGTGTTAAGCCCATCTACATGGCTGTGTACGTCCATATTGTCAGGCATGGTACACATGTTTAACACTAAGGGGTTATGTGTATACCTCTGGACTGTACAGAATGTGTCAGAATGTCCACATATATTGGCCAGTATCTCTGCTGCAGTCCACAGGGGCATTATGTGCTAGCAGAGGTACTTTATTATGATGTCCTTAGGATGTCTGTCAGTAGCAGATGTGACCTCCAATACACACCATGTCTGTGAAGACAATCTGAATGACAATAGCAATAGTCTACTAATATGCCTGTTATACATACCTGACATCCCCTTGCACTATGACTGTGGGACTATAGAGGCTGGGGTAGGGCTACACTCCATGTCCAGGACATATGGTGGAAATATATGTACATACTATTATCCAGATAGCCATATATATATATATATATATATATATATATATATATATATATATATATATATAATTATACATGTAGTACTTCCAATCACCACTGTCATGGCAACCACCTAATCTAACCCCCTACATCATGTAGGCGTGGTCCCTTTACATTGCCTGTGTGATGGACATCCTTCCTCTGTGTGGGCATCAGTGTTACAGACAGCAGGTAGCAATACCTCTTACAGGAGAACTGGCAAACTCAGGGCAGCTACATATTTGTAGGAGGTGCAGGAACTACAGGCAAAGTGTGGGTAGAGTTGTGCTATGCTTTGTATAGTACTGGTGTTACAGGGTGTGTGTGTACATACTACTTTACCTTGGAATGCAGTCTGTCTGCATAGCTCTCAACTGTGGGCCTATCCTCTTGGTGGCCAGAGGTGTGCCTTTCATGTGTTGTTTGTCCACCACACAGGTCCTGTGTCAGATATTTCACTGGCAGTGTGTGTGTTGAGTGCTATCAGTACATGGCTACATCCATTTCTATTTCTAACCTCAATTCCCTGACTAAGGGTATGTTGCAGACTATACCATAACACCAGCAACTTGCTTAGTGTATGGCAACAGTTTTCCACATTTGTGCCTGTGTTCCAGCCTCTGTCCTCCACCTACATACCAAGCTTTGCACATATGACATGCTGTCAGGGGTTGTTCTGTAGTGGGCTGTGAGTATATCACACTGCCATTGCTGCCATCAGTCCACTGCTGTTGTATCCCCCACACATACGGTGGGGATGGGGCCATATATGTGTGGGCGTCACCTACACAATACATGTGTGCTCTTATACACTCCAGAGACCAGTGTATGTAACAGTGGTATATGGCCCTGTATTGTTGAGTCTGGGGGGAGCACCATAAATAACCTAGGCTGTTAAAAATGTGGGGGTATCAGGGGTAAGCTGCCTTAAGGTACTTGGATGTACAGTACTGTATACTTCACCTATATTTGCATTACTTACATAACTTGGGTTAATACAAGCCTACTGCCTCCTGCCATACAGACTGTTCTGTTTGTCAGTGTGCATGTGATGGTGTCAGTTATGCCTTGTTATGTAACAGTTACAACCCATTTGGTCACATGACATCTTTACCACCTAGTGATTTTATACAGAGTGTAGATAGATGCTGCTGAACTATACACCTGCATTACATACTGTTGATTGTTTGGTATCCTGTGGCCCAGTCTGGCCTCACTATTGTACAATTTGAAGGGCTTGGCCTGGACAGCAACAGTTGTGAACCTTTCCAGACTACTATATTAGTATAACTGTTTCACAGTTGCATTACTCTGTTTATATGGATGTCAGTGTCTTCACAGTTATATGACATGGCATATAGAACTGTAATAGTACACAATTAAAGGTATTCCATTTCTGCAAACCTGTGTATGGTGTCTTCTCTATAACCTCTCTGTGGGTATATGTTGCAGGCAATGATTGTCATTTGTATGGGGGGACTGTCATTTGTATGGGTGGTCCATACAGTGTCCAGTTGTTCCAGTGTTAACTGTAGGCATAGTGGCTGTTCCATATTGTGTGCACCTTCTACATATGTATCTTACTGTACATATATCTGCGTGTGTATGTGTAGTCACATGTGTGTATATATATATATATATATATATATATATATATATATATATATATATATTATATGTATATATGTATCTGCATATCTGTGTCTGTGCATCTGTATCCTGGGGATGTTGATGGCTTCCCCATTTTACATTTCCAATGGGAGGCAGACTGTACTGCATGATATGTTACCAAATACCAGCCTGATATCATACAGGTGGGATATAGTACTGTTAACATCTTGTGTCCATGTCATGTCAAGTCCTGGTTATGGGATCTGCAACACTTGGTAGTGTATTGCAGGGCAGACGTGTTTGGCTGTGGGGGGATGCCTATTTGTACAAGACATATAGTGTGTGGGGCTTCTCAACCTCATTAACGGTGCATGTGGACATATGTGTTTTTGTTAATCTGCCATTACTATTTACAGATGTTTAGCCATATATACCTATACAGATATATATATATATATATATATATATATATATATATATATATATATATATATATATATATATATATATATATACCTATGTCTATATATACCTACATAGATATATATCTGCGTACACATATGTAACTTGCTGTGTATATGTAGACACATATATGTGTCGATGTAGGCATTTGCATGTAGATATGTTCATATATATTAATATATATGTATACAGTTTTAGAAAAAAAAAAAAAAAAAATATATATATATATATATATATATATATATATATATATATATATATATAAATGTAGTATCTGTTTAGATATTAATATATTTACACATACATCTAGATGTTGGCGTACATTCTCTGTACTGTTGCATGACTGGACTGGATGATATGTTTTTGAAAACATTGGAGTGATTTGTATCTGGCATGACTTAGTGGTAAATCACTTTGTCTATGATATGCAGGGTCCTGGGTTTGAGCCTTGCAGGAACTGTTTATTTTGTTGCTGGGCAGAACACAGACCATTGGATACAGAGTGATTAAGGCACTTATGAGCAGTTGTAAGCGGGTTTAAGTCTGTTTGCCAAGGGATAAGCACTGCCTACACAGGTTAAGCAATTTAGAAGCTGAGTGTAAGACACTGTAACCAGAAGTCAGCAGTGCTTATCTCCGCGCAAACCCATGCAAATCTGCTTACAACCACTTTAAAGTGCCTTAATCACTCTGTATCCATCATCCCGTGTTCTGTCCAGCAGCAAAATAAACAGCCTATCCAGGACCCTACAAACCATAGCCAACGTGATTTACCACTAAGCCATAACGGATTTACACAAATCTGATGTTATCACAAACATACCATCCAGCACAATCATTCAGCAGTACAGGAAATGTAGTAATATCATACCACACAACCTCATAATGCAAGAATTCTAGACAAAGTGTGTCAATATGTGAGTACAAATAGGGATATATGTCAATTATTGTTCTCATACATTTAAAACATTGCTAGTTAAACAGTTATATGTATTAAAACACATACCCCGGGACTCATGAAGCTTGTGCCATGCGCCAGAGTGGCATCGGCGATCTAGCGCCAAATACGGCCATTGAGCGATTCAGGTAAGAGCTGTTTCCACGTGCACTACCAGTGTAAGCCAGAGCTGCACAGCTCCCGGCGCATGTATGCTAATTACCCCATGCCCAGCAGTGTAGCATGCAAATGAAGGTATATAGCGATTCATGAAGTTGTGCATGCGTAGTGTAAGCATGTAGAAATGTAAACGAAAAAAAACAGTTTACATTTTGTCAAACATAAAATCAATCCGAGCCATGAAAGTGGACCAAACTTACGTATTATAATGTTAATATATGCCAGTGGCTAAATATATAGCCTATGACATAAAACAACATGCACAACATATAACAAATAACATTTAATGTCATGACCACACCAATGCAAAGTAAAACCATGAGTGCATCAGTGCGCAAACGGGATCACAAGGAAAATATATTTAGATGTCATAAAACTGTAATGCAACACAATTCATGATATCCCCATAATAGTCAATGGCATGCATGCTACACCATAACCATGGTGCAAGGGTTGATAAGTGTCTGTGACAGTGTTCTGTGCGGTAACTAGGAATTAGCAGTCAATGCCATGCAAATGAGTCAAGTAATACTGAATCACAAACGCCCCGCTGGCTTAAGGAAATACCACACGGCGGAGCATTACAAGACTGAGTAGTGGCCTGGAGGTAAACATAACATCAAGAGAGGGGCGTGCCACCATAGCTGTAAGCACATTGGATCATTGCTAATCTGTGTTGTGTGTTGCTAAGCAAAGCCGCAGGATAGGGGTGTGGAAGTAGCCATAGCTTTGCTTAGCTGAGAGCACACAAGGTAACTGAAAGTTCATGTGAACGTGGATGAAAACGCACACAAAACCCAGTAAACGGTTGTGCATGGCACATACCACAGCTGAAACAGGAAGGATACGGGAAGACAATAAGGAAATGCTGCAGCATGGTAATTGGAGGACAAATGAGTAATTAACACCTAGAAACTTGCAGTGGGCCATAGACAACAGCTAACAAAGCTGCTAGCAGCTAACTGCAGAACAGGAAAGGGGAGGTGCCATACAGCAAAGAAAAGAGAACTGTCACAGCAGAACAAAGCAAACTTGCAGTAGATCAGCTACATAACACATTTCTGAACACAATCCTGGGTTGTGGAAGCACAAAACAAGAAAGGCGGCAGCTGGATGCATGTCTGACAATGGGAGGTGAATCGGGTTGAAAATAGAAGTAAAGGGCAATAGATGAATCATGGCAGACAAGTGTAAGTCAACACCAAAGGCTCCACAATAGCATTACCTGCTGTAAAACCAATAATTAAGATACCCTGCAGCTGGAATAGCACAAACACACCCAATTACACCAGCATCATCCATGGCACAATAGTATAAGGTGTGAAAGCCCCACACAAACACTTGTGTATTCCCAGACACTCTGCACCATTGGTGTATACAGACGGGGAACTTTTAATATGTATATGTTAGGGGCTGCCATTGCTTTGATTCACCAGCATGTGTTTGAGACTGGTGGTGGTGTGGAGGATGATGCTGACAATCATCTCAGGCACCGGAGGAGGAGACGAGTTTTCAGACCCAGGGTAACCTAACAGGGGCTACATGATCTGTAGATAGTAGAACGGTACAGGATGGACAGGGACATCATACAGCAACTTGTTGAGCTGTGCTGGCCATGCCTCAGAGCCAAAAGTAACAGAGGAGAACCCATCCCAGTGGACACGAAGGTATGTGTAAGCTTGAGAATACTAGCCACAGGTACCTTCCAAAGGCCAACTGGGGATATCATGGGGAATCTCACAGGCATCAGCATCCAGGGTACTCCACCAGTTCCTAAATGCCATGTTACCACATGTCAATGAGCACATATACTTCCCCTGAACGCAGGAGGAGTTGGCCAGCAATATGGGTGCAATAAACTTCCCGCACATACACATCAAGTCACCACCTGGTGAGCAGGGTAGGCGCTACATAAACCACAAGGGATTCCCCTCCATCAACTGCCAGGTCATGTGCAATGCCCAGGGCATTATCATGGATGTGTGTGCTGACAGCCCTGGAAGCTGTCATGACTCCCACATCTGGAATGCCTCACAGCTGTATCAGGTATTTGCCAGGGGGGACATCCCATATGGCCACCTGGTGGGGGATGCTGGCTATGCACTGGAACCGTGGATGATGACTCCCATCAGAAATGCACACACAGCCACGCAAGAATGCCATAATGAGGCACACGCGGAAACCAGATCATCATAGAGTGCGTGTTTCTGATGCTGAAATCACTGTTCCATTGCTTGGATATATCTGATGGAGCCTTGCAGTACTCTCCAGGAATGTGTGCCCACATCTTCATAGTATGTGCCATGCTACACAATATGATCCTGCGGAAACAGCTGCAGCAGGGACAGAATGGTGAAGGCCCGCACAGCCCACCACCATTGCCAAGGGACCCACAGGCACAGGGGGACTCAGACCACGAACACCCTCTGCTAGCCCCAGTAGGCAGACGGAGGCATGTCCAGTATGCCCATGCCTTGGCAAAGAGGGAACGTATAGCACACACACTGACAGTGTAGGCACTCATGGACTGACACTCTTCTCTACCTGCACACACAGCAAACATGGATGGTACACACACACGACCACCTGTAAATTGTCATGTATAGGTGGTCTACTGTGTGCATCCTATATAGGTAGCCCTCAACTATTGTGCACACAACCGTCATTGGCACAAGGTAAGTCAATACCTGAACAGTAAACAGTAAATTAAGCTATCAGCATGTGTCCATACTGTATGTACAGGTTCATAGATACATAGGTAGGTACATGCCCAACTGCCAAGACCACTCATACACATAGAGAAAAACGTGTCTGCTGTCGCCACCCCATCGATCAACTAACTGTCCCTCTGTGGAGCAAAGCCACTTGCGGGATCCCTGGGGTGTAGCTACTGTTCACCACCCACTCTGCAAGGATTCCCCGGAGTGTCAGTGAGGTGTTTTGTATAATGTAATCAAGGATGTAGTTCCAAATAATGGGGAGTTTCCCTGACAGGAATCTTCACAGATGTGTACATGTTACATAGTATACCTTAAACACAGTTGCATATATAGGTAGTTCTCCACAGAATAATAAACATGTGGAACACACAACCACTGAAATGTGTGTTAATCACCCTTGCACTACCAGTGCCTGCTCTGAGAGGTAAGATATCACTGCCAGGATTAGAACACGCAACCATGTACACATTCATCACAATAACATACCACTAAGCTACCTGAGATGTACCAATGGCAGTCGTGTATACTGACAGGATAAAACACAAAAGGTAGGAATGTGCTGAAATAGGACAAACCGGCATGTACCCAATGAAAAGTGTATGTTTTATATATATAAATATATATATATATATATATATATATATATATATATATATATATATATAAATATATACATCATCATACAGAGAGAGAGAGAGAGAGAGAGATATGTCGATATATGGGGATGTACATATATATGTAGATATATAGATAGGTTAACAACATCTACAAAACCATGGAGGTACATATAAATGGGATACCTACCACATACCGACTGCTTTACATACCGACGCTCGTAATCCCAAGGCTTAAGGTCTGAAAGAACACAGTACCGAAACACCAGATGCACGAGGTGTAATCTCACGATGTTAATGGACAGTTAGTCAGTGCTTCTGGTGTTATTGTTTGGGTAGGTTACTGTGTGTATGTGCATTTCTTAGGGCTGTAGTGTGTGTTCTGTGTGTGGTGTGTGCTCTTGGGGGACTGTAATGTGTGGTTGCGGGTTAGCTTTGTGTGTCTGTTTGCACAACCTAGGATGTAGAATATTAAAGTAGGGGGTGGTGTGGCGGGTGCAGACACCTACATTGGAGGGTGTAGGGGGGCTTGGCCACCTGCTCATATGTAGTGTAGGATGGTTTGTTTGGATGTGTTGGGTAGCAGTGTGTCTGTGTGTGCATGTGTGTGTTCCATGTTCGTGTTACCTTCGCGAGTTACTGTCGATGTCGGTAATGTGAGGTATGGGAGTCTGGTCCCGGTACCGTGTGCATCAGAACACTGTGGTTTCGGGATTCCATAGGTCTCCCGTATACAGAGGTTGAAGTATTCATATATGTGTATAACATAGACCATAGCAATCACACATTCCGCCACTACCAACCTTTATGAACAAAGGATATGGAGAGTATATGCCTATACACTATTACAAATATGTGCTATGGACATGAGCCAATGATAGTGTTACCACCTGTCCCACTTTAGAGGACACTCCCTCTTTGGGCGGTTGTGTCCTGACCAAATATATTAAATGTGGCAAATGTCCTGGGATTGTAGGACATAATTATGTCCCATATGTACTGTAATAGTTGCAAACATTAGTTATTTCTGTATCTAAAATACCTACATGTTACAGGAAACAGGATAAGCAACTAAACTGCTACAAGAATAAGTTTATAATTAGGCAAGAAAGGAAAGTTCTATCCCTTGTACTGACTGTGGGTTTGTGTTGGCCTGTAAAATCAGATGTGTGTCCCAAAAAGGTCCCACTATGGCCATATGAAAAGGTGGCAACCCTAGTCAAAGAGGGTCAGTCACCAACACAACTATGATGACTGCAAATACCTATGACAGAAATACACAGCTATCATGTAGCAACACGTTATTACATTCAGATGTATTACCGAAGGGATTCAAGGACTAACATCACCTGCATGCTATACAGGAACCACATAACAGTGCCTTAATGAATCAGCCTGCATTTACCATTGTATTAGTCCACAAAAGGATAGGTGTTCAAATAGGGAAGGAACCCTCACGCACATAGCGATTATGTATAAATGCAGTTCCTATACACCTGCATCTGCTAAGCACACCCACCATCACCCCCACACTCAAACATATTACAATACAAACTGAAATAACATCACAAATCATTCACACACTGTACGACATCTGCAGAAGCCTTAACATACCTTGTCAGAGACACACTAACATGGCCCTATGTAAAATAGCTGCTGTTATACAATGGAACAGCTGCTGATGTAATAGGGTTTGTTTGCACTAATCCCATTACAGAGGGTTGTGCGTACACCGGGATGTGTTAGCAATTAGTGAGTAGCAGCACAGTATGCTACACTTGTACACCAAATCAAGGATATCTGGTGAGCACACTGTACACCACATAACAGTTCATGCATAGCCATACGGTCTTGAGCTGGCCAAACATCCTTGCCAGACTTAAACATCTGCAGAAGTATCAGGTACAAACAAACCCTGCATAAGTAGCACTGTTCCGAAATATAACAGCTGTACTCACATGTAGAACTAAATAGCCTTGTCATTACACACAGTCCTTGGGAGTCATAAATCTAATATATCTCTGTGTGTCTCCATATAGCTGTTGAAATATATCGCAATAACACATCTAGGCCATCTCCCTCAAAAGTAAGGCAAACAGACAACGCCCAAAAGGAGTACTCACTTATACACCACTGTTGCCATGGTATCGGCTAATGGAGTAGCTGCACAGCTGATGTGCATCCAATTAACTACTTTGGAACAGCAGTTGGTGGACAGGATGCCATATGTTACCGATATGTAACTAGAAAAGGATGTGTTATCACACATTCAAACCATCCGTATATACCAGCAGATCGTTACAAAGAACATTGAAACACAAACCGAAAAGGATTGAATCAACAGTTAATGACACCTCAGGTTACTAATAAGGTATGTAGAACAGTCAGTATGTCTGTGTATGTAGTACTATTCTGTAGTATTTAAAGTGCATGAAATCCATATAGTGGAAACAGTTATCTTGTAGTGATGTATTGTTGGGCATAGTAATGCTTGTAGTGTTTGTGTGTACTGCTGTAGGTTACAAGGCAAACACCACATACACCACAAGGGATGCTATATAAGGGCTTTGAACAGAAATACTCCTCACCAGCCGATGTCAGTGGCAGGGCTGGTCCAACAAGTATGTGCTGTAACAGGGGATAGTTATATGTTGATATATTGTAACTGTAGCCATATGTATGGATGTATTACAGAGAATAACATGTGGAAGGTTGGGCCACTGTGCAAGTATGATTTGCATTGTGGGATATTGTGCCAATAACTGTGAAATGTACAGTATTGTAGGCAGATATGTATTACAAGCTACATAGCATTACTGTAATGTTAGGCAAACATTAGTTATGTAAATTGGCATTTACAACACACAATAACAGGATACATATGTCTTTTAGGGAGCTGACAGTTTATCAGCATGATAGCAAAGTAAAATGGAAGAGCTATATAACTATCCATGCACATAAGACATGTAATATGTGCAAAGGTAGGTACTAGGCTGTCTTACCAAGGGTATCTGTAAGCCTAGCTAACATGTGCTGGCTTTCGCCACCCCCATAGGTTGGTTTCCTGTGCCTCTGAATGGCAGAGCCACTGCAGTGATCCCCGGGGTACATGTCTGTCTCCCATCCACATGTCAAGGTTTTCCTTGAAGAGTGCTCATGAGGGGCCCTGCCTGATGTACATTGGAATCATGTTCCAAAGCTTAGGGAGTGTCCGGGTCAAGAATATATTCATCCAGCATGTCCTACTCATCGTTGTGGTTAGGTGTATATCCTAGGGGCTTCTGTTTAGGTGGAGCATATCCAGCAATACAGGGTTGTACATGGGCCTTGTAGGTTAAGAAGAGATCACCTGTGAGTATGTGGTATGCAACCGAGTTTCGTAGGTTGGGCTGCATAGGTCATCTGTTTGAGGTCAGTAATCCTCTTGGTGTGGTACTGGTGTGGTCTTCCAAGCTGTTGCAGTTGTCTTGCAAGGTATATCCCAAATGGGGTGTTGTATCCTTTAATGGGTCTAATATGACATGTGTAGAGTCACAATGGCCCCTCCGATCTGGATGCGAACCCATTAGAGATTAGGGGGGCCATGTAGAAGGATATTCTAACCACCTTGTTATTATGGGTATTGAAGGAGAGATTGCTATCTACTGGGGTTCCCGGATCCCATATTACCTTTTCTGTATGTAGGGGACTAGCACCTATGTGGTAGTCCGTGAGTAATTAGTTATATCCAAAGGGGATGACTATGCACCTTTAGGCATTCAGCTTGACGCCATGATATTAACACCAGGTATACGTCTCAGTGCGACCCTTCCAGAGGGTGTCTGCAACAGCTGGAGAAACAATTATGTCCCCTAGTTTGCAGTTGTCTGCAAACCTTTTCAGCCAAATCCCTCTTGTGCTTGTCTGTATGTCAAAGACGTATATACCAAACATGAGGGGTCCTAGGACTGAGCCCTGGGGGACGCCAGTTGTAACTGATATACAGTCGGACCTAGGGTATGCAACTACCACTGTGTGGGTTCTGTCCGTGAGCCACTTTGCAAACCATCACATGATGTAGGGATTAATGCTCAGGCGGATGGGTATGTTGATAATACCAGAAGGAGGAATGGTGTTGAAAGCCTATGAGAGATCTAGGTAGGCTGTGTGGACCTCCTTACCCTCATCTAATGCCTTGGTAACTGTCTCTAAGAAGTCCACCAGGTTTAGGAGGCATGGTCTGACCTTAACAATGCCAAACAGGGAGGGGTCAAAGGTTGGGAGGTACCCATTGTCTCTGTGACAGTGATCCATGATGTGCACCATAGCCTTGCAGACCAGGCTAGTCAGGCCTATAAGGAAATAGGTCCCGTGGTCCATTGTGGTGCCACCTTTGTGGAGTGGGATAACTGTTGCTGTGCACCATTCAGGGGGCACTATGCCTGATGTGAGACTATTACTGAACATGGTGCATAGGTTGGGAGACAGTATGATCTGAAGGTCATGTAAAACGCAGTCTGGGATGTTGTCCGGTTCCATGGGTGCTCGGATATTGCCTTTAGAGTGTGCAGCTTTGAGAGAGATCTGCCAGGATGTTGCCAATATCAATTGTTTCTGTAATGTTCATGCCTTTGTGCTGTAACTCAGAGCAGATCTGGTTGTTGACATTGAGATATGTGACATAGCTATAAAATGCTTTGTGGTTGTTGTTGGTATTAGTTGTGTTATAGTTTTCGTAGCTAGCTTTGGAGGATCTTATAAGGGATCTCACCTTCTTACTGAGGCTGGCCAAGGATCTCCTCCATACATGGTATTGTACTCTTGTTTGCAACAGTGTCTTCCTCCTGTAGTACAATATATTTATGGCAGGGGCCACCAGATTGGTTTAGTTAATTAGGAGTGTAGCGTCCTGGTTCTGTTTGGGATAGCACAAGCCATGCACTCCTGTAAGTGCTTATAGAGTGCATTTGTGTAGGATTTAGCAGTTGTAACAGTACTGTCCATCTGCATGGGTGTCATGACGTCCACCACATCTGTCTTAAGAAGCATGTAGTTGGCCTTGTAGACATATTATACTGTGGTTCCCTTAATGGGGGGTAGGTGTGGGATGTGGATATCAACGGTGTTCAGCACATGGTCTGATCGGACCAACGAGGAGTTGGCTTCACGTGTGGAGCACCAGTCACTCATGTTGGTAATGACTAGGTCTAGGATATTATTGCCCCTGGTGGGTGTGTGGATATGTTGAGTCAGGACATTGGTGTTAATGAATTCCAGAAACCATTGAGCTAATGTGTTGGTACACGAGTAGTTTTCCCAGTTAATGGTGGGGTAGATTCAGTGAGACTTATGTGATGAGTGTGGTGTTGTGTGACTGTGTACCTTCTCCACATGGCAGTCAGGGTCAGGCTTGGTTGGAGAGACCTTTACCTCCAGTTTGGCTAGATGAGTGCATCTCTCACAGGTTGTAGTGTTGGGTGGTAGGTGGAGAGGCTTGTCTGTGCACATGAGACAATGGGTACATTGCCTCAAGATGTCCAGATTCATCAGTTAGACAGGTGAGAACACTGGCAGTTGACTCTTGGACATGCCTGAATATAGAACTACATTCACGTAGATAAGTGAGGAAAGTGAGTACAAGAGCTACATTACTCTATGCAAGTGAGAAAAGTATGTACAAAACCTGTTCACCCTTACCTGTAGGTAATGAGGAAGATTGAGTGCTATAGTAATTATTAGCTTACATAGTGTTTACAAGTCCTGAACAAGTGCTTAGCATGAATAAGCAATCCAGATAGGCTCTTGGATAATATAAACACACGCCCCCCTCAACAGCAGGTACACAAGCATATGTCCATGTACACGACAGGGCCCCTGTATCCACAACTATACAGGTACAAACTGCACTCGGTCTGCATGGGACCTGCCCACATCACAGGTTGTATCATACACATATGGCAAAACAAGATGCTCTCCACGTACACATCATGTAAAACATAGCTCCATGTCAGGTTGTGTACACACTGAATGGTGCACACCAACAGGTATCACAACCCACAAAGGGGGAGACACCACTGATAATGGGAAGTACTTTACTACTACCCTGCTGAGTCTGGTCTGGGAGGCCATGAACCTTGATCACTTAAGTGATGTCAGCAGTACAGATGTAGATGACAGTATGGTTGATGTCACACTGCATATGTTAACCTTGCCAAGTCATAGGACATCATCACCCATACTGTGTACTACCTACACTCGGTATACTAGATGTACATTCCTATGTCACAGGAGTGTTTTGCAACAGGACTGCTGGCAGAACCAACACTACAGAAGGTGTCTGAATAATACGTGATCATCACACCAGTGGCAGCTACAGTATGTCAGGGTTAATGAATTTCATTCCCCCTCATTGCAGTCCATACCTCACAGACAAACAGAAGGCATCTGCCTATTGAAGCATGCAAATGACTATGACCTAGGAGCAATAACTGACTTGCATTGTCACCCCTATGTTAATAACCCTGTACCCATGAACTACCACCTAGGCAGCAGTCAACATAATGGATGCAGCTGGGCAGTTGTCTTTCCTGTGATAGCTATGTCACCACACTGTCAGGTAGTCATATGTGGCAACCCTAATAATGATAGGGTGCCATTCATGAATATAAAGATCAGTGTCCAGCCATGCAGAACACTCAAGTGACCCATATCAGATCACATATTTCCTTTAAGGGGTATTGGCCATGTGCAGATGGCCTACACCAGCCTTCCATTCCCCATCTCCACTATGTAGCATGATGCATACCTGAATAAATCCATGTCCAGCCCAGTGATGTTGGACATGCTACACGTACCCATCCTGATCTCAAACACATACTTCATGGACATCCACCTACCACATGCTGGACAGATCCTTGTCCCATACACTTGACATAGTCGTGCCATACTATGCATTCCTGTCCGTCAAAGCTGCACATGGCTGCCCTCTCAGACATGGTTTGATGACATGGTAATGCATGGTATATGTATCATTAACCCCCC
>NC_056739.1:581498762-581519359 GCF_019279795.1 Protopterus annectens | reverse complement strand
CCCTAACATTTATTCCTCTCCTCCCCAAGGTACTCCTAAAGGTCAGACAAGAGAAGCCAAAAATGATTCTGATTGCCCCAGACTGTCTCCACCAGCACTGGTACCCAATCCTAAAGAGCTTGTCCCAAGGCCCAGCCTGGACATTACCTCTTAATTCTTCACTTACTGACCCAACAAAACAATCAGATCCTGTACAGCCAACTCAGGATCCTAAATCTGGCAGCATGGCGGATACTGTAGCCATTCAGAACACACCTCTCTCTAAAGCAGTGATGGATGTTATTTTGGAGGCCAGGAGGCCCAGTATCAGGAAATCTTATGTAGAAAAATTGAAGAGATTCTGTGTTTGGAACCAGGCACAAGGAGTTGACACATTTGTATCAAATATTCCTCAGATTTTACAATACCTAACTGAGATGCTGGACAAAGGCCTATCCTTTTCATCAATTAAAATCCATGCCTCTGCCATTTCAGCTCATTACAATATGGAACCACCTAATGTTAAGTTGTCAAACTCGCCTTCATTCTTGCTGGATGGGTTCGGAGCCGATCCTTGGCTCCGACTCGGCACTTGCTAAGCTCGAGAGCTAATTTTACCAGCACAAGGCAACCCTATATCCCATGATGCAAGGCGTGACTACCCTGATCTCGTTTGCCGCTTCGCGAAGAGGTCTTCTTTTACCAGCTCAGGTAGTGTTTTTGTGATTTAACTTTCTACAGTTAAAAATCTTCCTTTTTCCAGCCTTTTTTTTTCTCAGTATGAGAGTTAGTCTTTCTATAGCTATCTCCTTAACTCTATACTCCCTCAACCTAATAGGTTTAGTTATTTTCCCCTTCAGGCCTTAAGCCTCCTTTCCTTAATTCCTGTCAGGGTGTTTGAGTGTTGTACCTAGTCCCCTCTTCTTAAGTTAACTGTGTGGGTGAACTTTGTGTGTGTGTGTGTGTACACTGGGCATCATTATGTCCAAAGAATCAAAGGTCTCAGGCTTCAAGAAGTGTGACTTGTGCTGTCAGAAGATGTCTCTGACAGACGGTCACACTTCTTTGCAGTACTGCCTGGGCCTCTACACCTGCAGGACTCCTGTGCCATTTGTCATTCTTTTAGCCACAGAGTCCTGCAGGAAGGTAGAAATAAATTAATCCTACGAGACTTATTGAAGCCGGAGAGCTCCCCGACCAAGACCGGGTTGGGAAGCCTCAAGCCACCTAAACCCCAGGCTTTGAGTTCGAAGCCTTCGGTTGTGGCTCCGACTCGAGTCTAGGGTTCCGCCGAGCCGACCTTTCTCTTAGAGGCGGTGGTATCGGTGCGGCCGCTCAGATACACCTGCATCGATGTCGGCTCGGCTGAGCCGACATTTCCATGTCCCAGACTGGAGCCGATAAGTTATCGGCCCGACTGGAACCGAGGTCTTCGGTCTGGCTCCACTAGAAGAGATCTCGGTCTCCTTCCCTGGAGTCGATTCGCTTGGCTCCGGGATCTCTGCATTCGAGCGGAGCCATCGGAGCCGATCTTCTAGGTCTTCCAGGCTCTCTGACCACGACTTGGAGAGAGGTAAGCAGATTGCTGAAATCACAGGCACTGGCCCAGATGCTCCATAGCCCGCCTCAGCAGACGCACCGCTATCACTCATCCCCTGAATTTCTCCTTCGACTCTCCTCCAGAGTTCGGAGACGGAGCTTCTCAAACCTTGACTGTTGGTGTCGGAGCCGATGCCACCCTTCGCTCCTCTGCTCGACCGATTTCCATGACACCTTCCATGGAGGGATCCGTCGCCGTGACTCCCGCCGGCCCGAGGGGGGGAGTGGCATCAGACCCTTGTCCGCCCCCTTGCTCTCCTTCTCGAGCTTGGCAGGAGTTCGGCAATCGGCCATCGGCCTCAGAGTTTCTCTTCGGGCGGGCCGGAGTTCCTGTTTCTTCGGAGCGGGAGCTCTCTGGCCTCCCTGGAAGGGGAGCCTTTGAGGTGATGAGGAGTGTTCTAGCCCCTCAGCTGAGTCAACAGTCGGTTCCATTAGCTCCCCCCTCCTCGGTGCCTGCTGATATCTCTTCCCACTCTCTTGCTCCCGGACCCAGAAATCCATCGCCCCAGGTTTTCCCACTTGGAAGAACTTCCTCTTCTGAGGTTTCTCCTGATCCTTATAGACTCACCTGAGTCTACAACATCTGATACTGACTTAGATGAGTCGGAGGGATACCCAAGGTCCCCCTCTGAGGATGTCTCCTTTTCAGACATCTTGGAACTCCTTAAACAGAGGGGGAACTGGCCTTCCATTAACCCCTCCGAGGATGAGTCAGTATACCGGGAGGCTTTTGGATCTCGACCTTCCACCTCCTGGGTGTCTCCTCCTTTCGACCCCCTCATGGAAGTGGTGGCTCGAAAGGCGTGGGCGGCCCCGGATTCTGTAGAACCAGTCCTTAGGAGGCCAGCTAAATTTATCACGGCCCTGGTAGACAAGCAATTTCTCACCAAGGGTGTCCCTGTTGATGCCATGGTGGTGGCAGCTGCCACCAAGAAGGAACTTGCCAATCCTTCTGTACCTGTCCATCCTCCTAACAAGGAGTCTTGGACCATGGATACTTACGGTAAGCGGATTTTTTCCTCAGCGACCTTCACTATGCGCTCGCTGAATTATCTCTGTCACTTTACTCTGCTTCAGAGAGATATTCTCAAGGAACTAGGTGAGGTAGTACAGGATCCGTCAGCTGCCGCGGCTCAAGAAAAAATTACCCCACAGCTGGGAATCCTAAATTCCTTAAACTCCTCCATGCGGCTCATTTCTTATGCGGCCGATGGAGCGAGTAGAGCCGCAGGCACAGGAGTGGCCCTTAGGCGTCAGTCCTGGATGCGGCTTTGCAACTTTGCAGATTCCTTTAAGGCGTCCTTCACAAATACTCCCTTCGACAGTTCGGCTTTGTTTGGACCTCAAGTGAAGGAAACATTGACCAGATGTGAGCAGGACGGCAAGACTCTTTCTGCCGTAGGAGTCCGATGTCCTTCATGGATGCATCTGCAGTCATAACAAATGGGTTGTCCTGTCGTCAGGCAGCTCTTCGGTCGGCCGGATTCCAAAGTCTGGGTCCGGCTTCGGCTGATGTCGCACTTCACCCGACGTCATCTCTGCTGGTCTTCGGGTATAAAGGCATCAGCCGACGCCATTTTCCTCAGTCTTTCTTGCCGCGTGGCGCCCGTAGCAGAAGCTGTTCGCAAGTGCCGGTCGGTCAGATCCAGAGATTACTACTACCGAATACTACTTCGAAGACTTCTAAAAGCTGGGCACCCGCTGGGACTCTTTCTTGCCTCAGCCGATGTCAGAAAAAGTCAATAACTGTTTAACTTGTGGGAAACAAATACCTCACAAAGATTTCCACTCTTACTGTCTGCCTTGCTTAGGCCCAGACCATGACGTAGCAGCCTGTTCGGCCTGTGCTTCTTCAACCGACGAACGCTTAGGCGCCGGTCGGTGTTTGCTGAACAGTTTTTCGCTCAGATTTTCGTACATTATGCCGCCGGATCCTCCGCTACCCAAATTGTTAAAAACGCAAAGAAAAGACCGACACTCGCGGTCCGCGGTTTCGCTGAAACCACGGTTAAGCAAGTCATGAGCGTCTCGGTTTCGGCCGAAACCGAGAAAACTGGTCAATCTTCAGCCGAATCCATGACTACTACTGAGGCTCCTGCTACCTTACCTGAATTTTGCCTACAACTGTGGTTCCTAGTGATTTATCAGACACCATCCCTTTGGATGTCTCTACCCCAGCATGTGGTGCTGCTAGGCCTCCTGCAGCCATGTCTATTAAGGCCTTTGCCAGGGCTAAAGCAGCCAAATCTGCTAAATCAGTGCCTGTTAAACCCCCCTCACACAGGCCCACTTCTAGTTCACAAATGCTTACTCTGGCAGAAGATTTAATATCCTTAATTAGGGGATCCCAATCTCACCCAGACAGGGCCTCTCAGCCCCCAGAAAAGAGACCTAGAGCAGAGCCCCCCGAGCCAGTGTCCTCTGATGATTCTGCGGATGACACAGACATTACAGACCAGCCAGAGGCTCCTTTTTCTACTTATGAAGATTCCGATGCTGAAGAATCCATTCCAGCTGCCTCTCCACCAGAGGAATTTTCCTTTGGGGAAACCTTACATGCCATGAGAGAACAATCCCAATGGCAGGGACAAGATTTCTCAGATTCAAGAAAAAGGCTTAGGACTTTTCTGCACTTACCACAACATAGGCCCTTAGCTATACCTCCTGTTCTGCCTGTTGTGAATGATGCATTTAATGATGTCTGCACTGCTCCTGATTCTTTACCTCCAGCCCCTGCCAAACCAGATAGATTTTACAGGGTGCCAGACACATCACCACCTATACAAGGCCCCACTTGCAGACCCCGAAACTATATCCCAGGGGCCTAAGGCAGTAGCCTCGACCACAGCAAAACCCTATTCCTTCTGAAAGGGAATCCAGGTCCTTAGAGAGATGGGGGAAAAAAGTTTACACCTCTGCTACTCTCTCAGCTAGAGCTTTAAACTGTCAGTTTCACATGATCCAATACCAAGAGTTTATGCTTGATCAGTTAACTAAAACACTGTCCTCTGATGAATCTTTAGATAAGAAATATGTATTAGAAATGGTGAATAACATCCAACAGGTTAGTAACCATTCCTTAAAATGTGGCTATGATGCACTGGAGGCTTCATTTAGATCAGCCATGACTGGCACAGTGATAAGAAGGCATGCATGGTTGAAAGAACAGGTCTTACCGGATCATGTTAAAGCAAAGCTATTAGATGCTCCTATGGATAAGGCCAGTCTATTTGGTACACCTGCCCAGCAGGTAATGAAGAAAATGGAAGAAAAGGCAAAATCTGTACAAACAGTTAAAGATTTCTTACAGGTTCAGCCCCAAGGTTTAGCAGGAACTGGCCTGCCAAAATTGGTCCTTTCCTGACTCCACAAGATCCCAAAGGGGCAGGAATAGACGCTCTAGAGGCAGAAATCAATCCAGAGGAGGTGCCTACAGAGGACGACAGTGGCAAGGCAATAACCGAGGCACAGACACAACCACTGCCACTGCAACAGGACAATCACAGTGACTTGGCTCTGACTCCGCCTACCAGGGAGCAAATAGCAGCACCATTAGGCGGAAAGTTAACCTTATTTTCGAAAAATTGGCACTATATCACAAAAGACAAGTGGATTTTACAAACCATAGACCAAGGCTACCGGTTCCACTTCCACACCTTACCAGTAAAAAGGGGAATGCCAAACGTGCCTCCAAATCAAAAAATAGAAGCTCTGCAGCAGATAGCGGAATTAACAAAGATGAGAGCTGTGGAAAGAGTACCAATAACAGAACAGGGCAAAGGATTCTACTCCAGACTCTTCCTAGTGCCAAGAAAAGAGAAAAGTTGGAGACCTATTCTCGACCTGTCCATCTTAAACACATGCATCATTGTCCCAAAATTCAAAATGCTGACCCTACAGCAACTTCTTCCCATGCTGGGCAAGGAGTGTTGGCTGGTAACTCTAGATCTCAAGGAGGCATACCTGCACGTCCCCATTCGACCAAATTGCAGAAGATACCTCAGATTTCTTGCAGGATCAGAGCATTATCAATTCTCAGCATTGCCCTTTGGCTTATCTACTGCGCCCAGAGTATTCACAAAATGCCTGGCATCAGTAATCGCTCACTGCAGAGTACAGGGAATCCAAATTTATCCATACCTGGACGACTGCCTGTTACAAGCGGACAACAAAAGCAAGCTGACAACAGATTTACAAAGGGTCATTTACTTGCTACAAGCCCTGGGATACACAGTCAATTTACAAAAGTCAAGGCTGATACCATCCCAAACAAGAACATTCTTGGGCGCAGAATTGGACACAGTAAAACAAATGTCATTCCTAACTGCAGAAAAACAAAAAAGAGCTCCTTCTTTACTTCTTGGCATTAACAAAGCAGAACAAACTAACAGCAAGAAAAGTTCTGCAGGCCTTGGGCTTCATGGCATCATGCATAATCTTGGTCCCACATGCCAGACTGCATATGAGAAAGCTACAGTGGTACCTAAAGAATTTATGGTCTCAACACAGGCACAGCTAAGAAACAGAAATACCACTAATCCCATGCCTAAAACAGGAGTTCCTATGGTGGGCTCAAGCATGCCAGTCAAACCCAGGCTTACCCTTCCACAACTTTCGAGCAAGCCAAACCATCACAACGGACGCCTCAGACCTAGGATGGGGCGCACATGCTGGACAAATGCATAAGGATTGTGGACTCAGGAACAGCTGCACCTGCACATAAACCAAAAGAAATGCTGGCAGTAAAACTGGCAATCCAAAAATTCAGACCATTCCTCAAAGAAGGCCATTTGATGATAAGGACAGACAACACCACAGTCATGTGGTACATCAACAAACAGGAGGCACTCATTCATACCCCTATGCAGAATGACTTTGGACCTTTGGAATCTGGCTCTCAGCTACAACATCCAGTTACAGGCAATATTTGTACCGGGAAAAGAGAACACCCTAGCAGACATGTTAAGCAGAACCACCTCGGATGCTCACGAATGGATGCTACACCCGGACATCTTCAAGGCCATCACAAAGAAATGGGGAATGCCACAAATAGATCTATTCGCTTCCCCACTCAATCACCAGCTCAAAAATTCTGCACAAGGACATTCCACCCACTTGCATGGAAGGTGGACTCTCTATCCTTCAGCTGGAAAGGCCTGACAGCATATGCATTTCCACCTCTTCCCTTGATGCACAAGGTACTACTGAAAATCAGAGAGGAATGTCCAAGGATAATCCTGATAGCTCCGAACTGGCCAAGACAACACTGGTACCCATTGGTGAGGAGCATGTCTCGGGAGAAAATGTGGTCAATACCCCTGATGCCTTTGATGTTAACTCAGAACAACTACAACATCATGCATCCAAACCTAAAAACCTTGCAACTGACTGCCTGGAACATCACATAGCAGCAACTAACCCAGACCTTTCCAAAAGGGTTAAAGACATTATCCTTGAAGCCCGCAGACCTTCAACAAGAAGGAACTATGCAGGAAAATGGAAAAGGTTTGTCATTTGGAGTACTGAAAGAGGAAAAGATGTGTCGAACATAGATATTGCTAACATTCTGGAGTACTTGGCAGAGCTTCTACATACAGGCCTGTCCTATTCCTCCATCAAGATACATGCATCAGCTATTTCAGCAGAATACAGCTTTGATCCACCTGTCTTTTCACATCCTCTACTCAGGCAGTTCCTGAGGATCAAGAATGTAAAACCTCCTAGGAAACCACCATTACCAGCATGGGACTTGAACTTTGTGCTAGAAAAGTTGACACTCCCTCCGCGTTTGAACCAGCAGCAACAGCAGATCTACAACACCTGTCATGGAAAACTGCTTTCCTACTGGCAATTACCTCAGCAAGGAGGGTTTCGAACTACAGGCCTTAATGGCAGTGCAACCCTTCCTAATCTTCCATCAAGATAGGGTGTCCATGAGAACTAATCCTACATTTATGCCTAAGGTGGTATCCAGAGTGTCTTTAAACCAGGCAATCCACCTACCTACCTTCTTTCTCAATCCACAAAACAGAGGGAAAGAATGCTGCATACCTTGGATGTACATAGACAGTTACGCTACTACCTGGACAGAACCAAAAGTAACAGAAAAACTGACCAGCTTTTTGTAGCCTATGCAACAGGAAGGGAAGGAAAGCAATTTCCAAACAGACAATCTCCAAATGGATAGGAAATTGCATAAGATTCTGTTACTCCTACCATGGAAAAGCAATTCCACAGAACATAAGACCTCATTCTACAAGGGCTACAGCCACTACCACAGCTTTCTTACGAGGAGTGGCAACCAAGGACATTATTGAGGCGGCTACTTGGACCTCCGTGCATACATTTGCCAAGCATTATAATTTACCTCTATACTCTAGATCCCGAGCAGGTTTTGCCACTGCTGTACTGCAAGGGATCCTAACTACACCATAATTTTTCTTCCTCCTCCCCTAGTTTGGCTATGGTATTCTACCCATTTGTTATGACTGCAGATGCATCCATGAAGGACATAGTACAGTTTTGTACCTACCATAAATGTAGATGTCCGAACTGGATAGCATCTGCAGTCAGGATTACCCTCCCTCCTTCCCCTCTGTGGTACTCCTAGGTTATTTACCCTCCTAATAGCTAGCGGGGGGGGGGGGGAGTCTCTTATGGTGTATTTGTTTGTATATATGTACATACATGCTTATTTTTTGTGTTTGCCTTCTACCTTTTTGGAAACATTGGCATTTATCCAAAATTTAGCCTTCCAAGAGGGCAACTGGCATCTGGGGCAAGAAACACTGAGGAATGGCGCCGGCTGATGCCTTTATACCCAAGACCAGCAGAGATGACGTCGGGTGAAGTGCGACATCAGCGCCGGACCCAGACTTTGAATCCTGCCGATCAAGGGCTGCCTGACGACAGGACAACCCATTTGTTATGACTGCAGATGCTATCCAGTTCGACATCTACATTTATGGTAGGTACAAAACTGTACTTTTCTCCATCCCTTCAAGACCTTATCCTAAAGGTCAGAAGGGAGGGAAGATGTGGTTCCGTAAATCTCAGGGAGTCACCGACACATGGTCAGTTTACCCCAGAGGCAGAGTAACAATAGACGCCGCCCTAGGGGCAGAGGGGGTCCGCAGAATCAGGGTAGCAGAGAGCCTCTCCCTGACAAACCCTTCCAGCATCCCTGAGGTGTTGCCCGACTGTCCACCCTTGGAGGCAGTCGGGGGAAGATTGTCGCTGTACCCAACAGCCTGGCTTTCCCTTTCTCAAGACATTTGGGTACAGTCGATCATATCCGAGGGTTACAAGATTCCCTTCGAAAACTATCCTGTTCCTCAGAAGGTATCCTTCCAGACGTTGCACCTGGTCTAAGGGAGTTCTCAAAGCTGGAGGTATCAAAACTTCTAGCAAAAAGAGCCATCCAGCCAGTTCCAGCAGACCAAATAGGATCCGGGATCTACTCAAGTTTCTTTTTGGTCCCCAAAAAAATGGGAGATTGGAGACCAATTCTAGACCTCAGCAGACTAAACAAGTTTGTCAAGAAGGCAAGATTCTGGATGGTCACACTTCAGTCCATTTTACCCTTTTTGGGCAAGGAAAACTGGATGTGCTCGGTAGACCTTCAGGATGCGTACTATCACATAAAAATTCACAGGCGCTCCAGAAGGCTTCTCTGCTTTCGGCTGGGGACCAGTCATTTTCAATTCAGAGCCCTGCCCTTTGGTCTCACTACAGCCCCCAGAGTGTTCACCAAATGCATGGCAGCGGTCTTGGCTCACCTGAGACGTCAAGGATTCCAGGTGTTTCCGTATCTAGACGACTGGCTCCTCACGGCCACCACCAGGCATCAACTTCTCCAGGCCAGGGACTACACTCTTCATATGTGCAGCCAGTTAGGAATTTCCATAAACTTCGAAAAGTCCTCCTTGTTACCTTGCCAGTCTATTACCTTTATAGGCGCAGAACTAGACACTGTTGGGATGTCAGCAAGACTCACAGATCAAAGACTTCTGGACATCCAAAAATATGTTCAGATCATCCTTCTCAGCAAAAAGATCAGGGCCAGGTTTGTCCTGAAGGTGCTAGGACTTATGGCGGCTGCCATCGCATTCTTCCTTTGGCTCGCTTCCATATGCGGCTACTGCAATGGATGTTATTCACCCAGTGGTCCTTCCAACAGCTTCCCATGCGCCACGAGATCATCGTGACACAATCTTGCAAGAGTCACCTGACCTGGTGGATTTCTTCCCCTCAAGTCCTCCAGGGCAGACCGTTTGTTCCCCCGGCCCCAGTTGCCACAGTCACGTCGGATGCCTCCCTGATCGGGTGGGGGGGCATTATCAGGGCAGGATGGTCCATGGCACTTGGCAACCCTTCGAATACCATCTGCACATAAATGTCCCAGAGATGAGAGCAGTGCTTTTAACGTTGCAAACCCTCAACGACTTTCTTCCTTTAGGAACTATTGCAGTTCAGACAGACAAACATGTCCATAATATGGTACATCAACAAACAGGGTGGGACCAAGTCCTATCCACTGTGTCGAGAAGCTCTCAGACTTTGGCAGTGGGCAATCTCCTCTCATCGGTTTCTGATAGCAACGCACATCCCTGAGAAATCCAACTTCATTGCGGACAGATTGAGCAGAGCTATTCTCATGTCTCACGAGTGGTCTCTCAAACAATCAGTAGTGGAGGAGATTTTTCAGAAGTGGGGCTTCCCTTGCTGCGACCTTTTTGCTACACCCCAAAACAGCAAATGCCCAGACTTCTTCTCCCTCTTTCCACTCCCAGGCCAACCCCCCAGAGACGCTCTAACCCAGGTTTGGCCCCGGGGACTTCTTTATGCTTTTCCTCCATTCCCCTTGATACCTCAAGTCATTCAGAAAGCTACCGTTTTGAGAGCCAAGTTGATTCTCATTGCCCCTTACTGGCCTCGACAAATTTGGTTCTCGTTCCTTAATCGCCATCTATTGGTACAGCCTTGGCGTCTGGACCCAGTTCCAGATCTTTTGACCCACCAGTCGGGTCATCTGCACCAGGCCATTCGCTCTCAACCTCACCGCTTGGTTGCTCCACTTCCTTCATTAGCCAGGCTTCCTATGATTTCTAATCCTGTACGGGATATCATAGTAGCTTTTCTAAAGTCCTCTACCAGAAAGATTTATGCTAGTAAGTGGCAGCGTTTTTCCTTCTGGGCAAAGTCCAGGGACATAGACCCCTTTACTGCCCCAGTTCAGTCAGTTTTGGACTTCTTAGCTGAGATTTTTCAGTCGGGTTCTTCTTCTTCGACAGTCAAAGTCCAGCTGGCAGCAATCTCAAATTTTCATGTTGGCTTAGCGGACCAGAACATAATGTCTCACAAGCTTTGTAAAGCCTTTCTCGGGTATCTTTCTACTAAAGCCCCCAATTAAAGATCCTCCTCCGCAATGGGACCTGAATTTATGCTGACATCCCTAATTCTTCCCCCCTTCGAACCGGCTGCTACATGCTCTTTAAAATTTCTCTCTTGGAAGACAATTTTTCTGGTGGCTATTACTTCAGCTAGGAGAGTGTCTGAACTTCATGCTCTCTGTGTTTGACCTCCCTACTTGGTTTTCCACAAGGATAGAGTATCTCTAAGAACAAATCCATCCTTTTTGCCCAAGGTGGCTTCCCAGACTAATCTTAACCAGTCTATTGATCTTCCAGTATTTTTCCAATTATTCGACAGAGCGGAACAGAAACTGCATTATTTGGATGTTCATCGCCAGCTCAGATACTACTTGGATAGAACTAAACAATTCAGAAAATCTGATCAGCTTTTTCTTTCTTATGCAGAAAACGGAAAAGGTCTCCAAGGTGGCCTTATCGAAATGGCTCTCTTCCACAATTTCCCATGTTTATCTCCTTAGGGGCAAAGAATTGCCCTCTAAACCTAAGGCACATTCTACTAGAGGCCTAGCCACATCTACAGCCTTTCAGGCTAGGCTACCTATTGACACCATTTGTGCACTTGGGCCACGCCTCATACCTTTGTCTCACATTACAAATTGGACTTGGCCTCCAGAGACAGAGCTAGGTTTGGTTCCACAGTTCTCAAGAGTCTGTTCCATTGAGCCACCCAGGATAGAGGTGCTAGGGATGCGGTCCCATCCAGCAAGAATGAAGGCGAGTTTGACAACTTAACATTAAGAAGTTATGTACCTACCATAACATGTTCCATGTTAGTTGTCTTCTCTCGCCTTCTTTCTTGCGTCCCTCCCTCCTGTCCCCTAGCTTGGACAGACCTTGAAGTTGTACTCTTCTCTGGGGACGAGTTTATTCTTCCTATGTACTCCAGTTGTGAGTGGTCACTAGTTTTACTAGTTCCCCTGTGTTGTGTTTACACATTTGGTTACTTTCTTCTCCTTCTTTTGGAAGAAGATAGTGGGCATATTTCTATAGCTACCAAACGAGATCTGGGTAGTCACGCCTTGCATCATGGGCTATAGGGTTGCCTCGAGCTGGTAAAATTAGCTCTCGAGCTTAGCAAGTGCTGAGTCGGAGCCGAGGATCGGCTCCGAACCCATCCAGCAAGAAAGAAGGCGAGAGAAGACATCTAACATGAAACGTTATGGTAGGTACATAACTTCTTATTTTTTCTCATCCATTGCTAAAGCAGTACCTCAGAGGGGCCAAAAATGTAAGACCCCCAAGGAGAGCACCAGTACCTGCATGTGACCTCAACTATGTCTTGGAAAACTCACACTGCCACCATTTGAGCCAGCCAATACAGCTGAGATAAAGTTCTTATCACGGAAAACAGCTCTGCTCCTAGCAATAACCTCTGCAAGACGAGTCTCAGAGTTACAGGCACTCATGGCTGTGGAACCTTTTATCATTTTCCATCCAGACAGGATTTCTCTGAGGACAAATCCGACATGCCTAAGGTAGTGTCCAGTGTGGACCTTAACCAAACCATTCATTTGCCTACTTTTTATCCAAATCCACAGAATAAGAGTGAGAGACTCCTACGTTCTTTGGACATAGACAGCTACGCTTCTACTTGGACAAAACTAAAGCTTTCAGGAAGACTGAGCAGCTCTTAGTGGCATATGCTGCAGGATCACAAGGAAAAGCTATCTCTCTAAGCAGACTATTTCAAAATGGATAGGTCAGTGCATTCGTTTCTGCTATGCACAACATGTCAAAGCAGTGCGTAAGGGCATTAGACCACATTCAACCAGAGCAGCAGCCACTTCAGCAGCCTTCTTAAGAGGAGGTCCAACCAAAGACATTTTAGAGGCTGCAACTTGGAGTTCAGTGCACACTTTTACCAAGCACTACCACTTACCTCTCTACTCTAAATCCAGCGCAGGCTTTGCATTGCAGATGTTCTTCGTGTTTCACTGTTACAGTCATAACTGTAGGGTGCTCCTGCCGGCAGGCAGCCCGAGGTCGGCCAGAATTCCAAAGTCTGGGTCCGGCGTCGGCTGTACCAGCAAGTACCCTGACGTCAGAACGTAGAGGTATAAAGCTGACAGCCGACGCCATTTTCTCCAGTCTTTCTTGCCGTACGGTGGAAAGCAGCTCGCAAGTTGTTGGTTGGCGGATTCCAGAAAACGTGCTTTAATTGTCTTCGGTCCGAAGTTGTCGTCTTCTCTTCTCAAGCTAAGTACCCCGTTGGGGAAACTTTTTTCTTGCTCCTCCGATGTCAGAAAAAGTTAATAATTGTATATCGTGTGGAAAACAGATACCTCATAAAGATTTCCACTCTTACTGTCTTCCTTGCTTGGGCCCTTACCACGACGTTTCTTGCTGTCGGTTTTGTGCCAGGTTTAATTCTCGCACTATTAAGCGTAGGTACGATTGGGCCTTGAATTATTTCGGTAGACGGTTCAATTATAGGATGTCGTCTGATACTTTACCGGCAACCAGAATTCACAAGAAACGCAAGGACAAGGATAGGCCTCCGAAGTCCAAACAGGATACTTTGCAGCCGGAGTCAGCCGGTTCGGTAGTCAGTGAGGCGCTTTTGCAGCCCCTGTCGTCAGCCACTTCAGAACCGATGGCCGACACGGACTCCCATGGGGAGCCAACTAGGCCAAGTATTTTAGCTGCTGCAGGACCTTCGGACGTCGCTCCTTCAGATGGGTCCGGAACCACTGTGCAGGTACTGGCTTCTGAAGGGGTATTCAGGCCTTCTCATATCACTATTACTACAAAGACAAAGGCAAAGTCAAAGACTCCTGTTAAGCCAAGGGTTTCTTCTCAAGCTTCTTCTGATTCAGCTCCCAAGACCCAGAAGCAATTATTAAGAATGGCTGAAGATTTGCTTACTATGATTAGGGGCTCTCACCCTCCTCCTGAAAAAAGGCCTAGGCAGGATATTCCTTTGGATTCCTCTGATCAGGCTTCTGTGTCTTCAGTCTCTTCCTCTGACCAGGATTATTCTTTTCCTCCCTATGAGGATTCGGATGCAGAGGACTCTATTCCCTCTGCTTCTCCCCCTGAAGATTTTTCTTTTGGGGAAACTCTGCATGAGATGAGAGAACATTTTCATTGGGAAGGTCAGGATTATTCCGCTACCAAGAAGAGACTTAGGGAGTTTCTCCTTCTCCCTCAACACAGACCTTTGGCTATTCCTCCTGTTCTTGATATTGTGGATGATGCTTTCTCTGAAGCTAACCTGAATCCTGATTCCTTTCCGCCTGCTCCTTCTAAGCTGGATAGATTTTACAGGGTTCCTGATTCCCATCAATTTTTGTACAAGAACCGTTCTGCAGATCCTGAAACTATTTCTCAGGGTTCCAAGGCTGCTAAGGCCGCTTCATCTAAAAATCCTATTCCCTCTGAAAAGGATTCCCGTGCCTTGGACAGATGGGGCAAAAAGGTGTATACTTCTGCTACTCTTTCTATTAGAGCTTTAAATTGCCAGTTTCATATGTTCAAGTATCAGCAATTTCTTTTGTCTGTTTTAAAGCAAAAACTTTCTACCTTTCCTGCATGTGCAGAGGACAAGGAATTACAGGATGTATTGTATGCAACTGAACAAGTTAGCAAACATAGTTTACATTGTGGTTTTGATGCCTTGGAGGCTTCTTGCAGGGCCGCAGCCTCTGGTACTGTTATCAGGAGACATGCTTGGCTTTGAGAGCAGAATTTACCTGAGCAAGTTAAGGCTAAATTGTTAGATGCCCCTGTACAGCATGATGTTTTGTTTGGGTCTAAGGCTGAGGAGGTTATTAAAAAGATGGAAGATAAAGCGAAATCTGTGCAGACTGTTAAAGATTTCTTACAAGTTCAGCTTCCTAGATTTTCCAGAAATTGGCCCTCCAAAAATTGGTCCTTTCCCACGTCTGACAGGCCTCAAAGGGGAAGATATAGACGCTCCAGAGGTCGGGCTCAGGCCTCTTACAGGTCCAGACAATGGTCTGCTTCATCCCCTAGAAGGGGAGAAGACAGATCTCAATCTCAAAGGAAGCAGACCCAATGACTCCCTCTGTTGGGCTACAGGTCCTCCTTGCCTGGAAGCCCCTCTCGGAGGAAAACTTTCTCTTTTCTACCAAAATTGGACGCACATTACCCAGGACAAATGGGTTTTAGACGTGATTTTAAGAGGTTACAAGTTCCACTTTCATACTCTACCAAGGTCTTTCGGTTGGCCAGATCTGCCAAAACATCAATGGTCAGAGGCCTTAAATCAAGTGGACGCTTTATTGGCCATGAGAGCTATAGAACCTGTTCCACTTTCAGAAATGGGAAAAGGTTTTTACTCGACTGTTTCTGGTCCCAAGAAAACAAAACTCATGGAGACCTATTCTGGACCTTTCAGTATTGAACACCTATCTTGAAATTCCAAAATTCAAGATGCTTACTCTACAACAACTTCTTCCAATGCTCACCCAGGATGCTTGGATGGTGACATTGGACTTAAAGGAAGCCTACCTTTGCATCCCCATCAGGCAGGATCGCAGAAAATACCTCAGATTCAAGGCAGGTTTGAGGCATTTTCAATTCTCTGTACTGCCCTTTGGCTTATCTACTGCGCCCAGAGTCTTTACCAAGTGCCTGGCTCCAGTAGTAGCTTATTGCAGACTCCAAGGGATTCAAATTTACCCCTATCTGGGCGACTGCCTTATTCAGGCGGACAGCAAAGACCTTCTACTTCAACACCTGCAGTTTGTTCAACGTCTTCTCCTACTTCTGGGATTTTCTGTGAACACAAAAAAGTCACATCTGATCCCCTCTCAGCAAATGATTTTTTTAGGAGCTCTTCTAAACACAAGCTTGCAAAGGGCCTTTCCTCACTCCAGAAAAACAACTACAACTGGCCTCAATTTTCAAGACCTTGGCTACTTTAACTCAGCTCTCTGCAAGGAAATTCCTGCAGGCTTTGGGCTACATGGCTTCTTGCATCTTGTTGATTCCAAATGCAAGGCTTCATATGAGAAAACTTTAATGGTACCTAAAGAGTGTATGGTCACAGCATTTCCACAGTCTGGACGCAACGATTCCACTGATTCCCCGCCTCCAAAAAGAATTCCTTTGGTGGTCCAGGGCTTGTGCTCTAAACGAAGGGAATCCCTTTCGTCTGTCTCAACCTTCTCAGATCATAACCACGGACGCTTCGGATTATGCTTGGGGAGCTCATTTTCTACACATTTGCCAGCAGGGCTCTTGGACAAAGAAGCACCTTCCCTGGCACATCAACTTGAAGGAAATGTTGGCAGTCCAAAAAGCTCTTCTAGCCTTCCAGAATCTTTTGCAACCAGGGCCTCTTCTCATTCGTACAGACAACACCACAGTCATGTGGTACATAAACAAGCAAGGGGGCTCTCATTCATACCCCCTTTGCAGACTAGCGATGAGTTTATGGGACACAGCTCTAAATCTGAATCTGCATCTTCAAGCTCAATTCATTCCAGGAAAACAGAACTTCTTAGCAGACAGCCTAAGCAGAAACCTGTTGGATCCTCACGAATGGATGCTGGACCCCAACTTGTTCAGCAGGATCACTGCAGTTTGGGGTTGTCCTCAGATAGATCTGTTTGCATCCCATCTCAATCATCAGTTGCCTCTCTTTTGCACCAGGTCCTTCCACAAAACATAGTGGAAAGTGGATGCCCTGTCATTCAGCTGGAGGAATCTTTCAGGATATGCCTTCCTTCCTCTTCCACTTTTGCTCGGGTGTTACTGAAAATAAAACAGGACAAACCAAAGATTATCATTTTGATAGCTCCAAATTGGCCAAGGCAGTTTTGGTATCCAACTTTGAAACACCTATTCTCGGAACCTCCATGGATTCTACCTCTGATCCCTTCTCTTCTGTCCCAGCATCAGGGTCAGATGCTACACTCTCAGATCAAGACTCTATGTCTGGCAGCTTGGCTCTACAAGGGCCTTTGATTCCTTCTTCTCTTCCCAAACAAGTTTTGGATGTTCTTTTAGAAGCTAGGCGGCCTAGCACTAGAAAATCTTATGCTTTTAAATGGAAAAGATTTTGTATTTGGATGCAGGATTGAAGTTCAGATCCTCTTTTGCCTGATATTTCTTCTATTTTACTTTACCTCTCAGACCTTTTGCTTAAAGGCCTCTCCTTTTCCTCCATCAAAATCCATGCTTCTGCTATCTCGGCTCATTTCAACACTGATCCTCCCATCTTTTCTCACCAGCTGGTGAGACAATTTTTGAGAGGAGCTAAGAATTTAAGACCTCCCAGAACTCCTCCTGTTCCTGCTTGGGATCTTAATTATGTTCTGGAGAAACTTACTTTGCCTCCTTTTGAGCCTGCGGCTTCGGATATCAAGTTCTTATCCTGGAAAACAGCTATTTTATTAGCATTGACTTCTGCTAGAAGGGTTTCAGAGTTACAAGCTCTCATGGCTGTGGAACCATATCTTATCTTCCACCAAGACAGAGTTTCCTTGAGGACCAATCCTACATTTATGCCTAAGGTGATTTCCAAAGTGGCTCTAAATCAGACTATTCACCTTCCTACCTTCTTTCCAAATCCTCAAAATAAAGGGAAAGGATCTTACATTCATTGGACGACACAGACAGCTACGATTTTACCTGGACAAAACTAAAGATTTCAGGAAATCTGATCAATTGCTTATCTCTTATGCCTCCAGTTCTCTAGGTAAGGCTATTTCTAAACAAACTATTTCCAAATGGATTGCTCATGGAATAAGGTTTTGTTACTCTCACTATGGGAAACAGATTCCAGGTATTGTTAGAAGTCATTCTACTAGAGCAGCTGCCACTTCAGCAGCTTTTCTCAGAGGAGTTCCTACCAAGGACATTTTGGAAGCTGCCACTTGGAGTTCAGTGCATACTTTTTCTAAGCACTATAATCTCCCTTTGTATTCTAAGTCTAGGGCAGGCTTTGCCTCTGCTGTTTTGCCGCCCCTTCTTCTGCATAACCTCCTCCCTCATTCACAGCTTTGGGATTCTACCCTACAGTTATGACTGCAACAGTGAAACACGAAGAACATAGTACAGTTGTGTACACCTACCATAAATGTAGATGTTCGAGTGTCTTCACTGTTGCAGTCGGTGTTTCCCTCCCACCAATCCCCTCTATTTTTCACTTTGTATCTCTTCCACTTCCTTTGTGGTGTATTTGTGTTTCTATTTGGACACCTTTTGGTTTCTTTGTTGGGGACTTCTGACATCTGGGGCAAGAAAGGCTGGAGAAGATGGCGTCTGCTGTCAGCTTTATACCTCTACATTCTGACGTCAGGGTACTTGCTGGTACAGCCGACGCCGGTCCCAGACTTTGGAATTCTGGCCGACCTCGGGCTGCCTGCCGGCAGGAGCACCCTACAGTTATGACTGCAACAGTGAAGACACTCGAACATCTACATTTATGGTAGGTGTACACAACTGTACTTTCTGCAGGGCCTTATAGCCCTTTCTAATGCTATTTAGATCCAGCCACCCAACCTCAGCTTTGGGATTCAACCCAAGTCTAATGACTGCAACAGTGAAACACGATGAACATAGTACAGTTGTGTACCTACCATAAATGTAGATGTTCGAGTGTATTCCCTGTTGCAGTCCAGGTTACCCATCCACCACCTCCCTTTTCTTTGCTGGGACTTATCTGTGCTTCTCTCTCCTATACAACCTATGTGGTGTATGTGCTGTTAGATGAAGGAAATGTTTACTTTAGTGCATGCATATTTATTGGCATCATTTTTAGCCTACCATTGCGGGGGCACCTGACATCTGAGGCTAGAAAAACTGAAGAAAATGGCGTCAGCTGCATCTTTTATACCCCTGGCGCACTGACGTCAGGGAAGAGGCAACAGCAACCGATGCCAGACCAAGACTGTGGAATTCAGGCTGACTGCGGGTAGCCTGCCAGCAGGATTACCCAAGTGTAATGACTGCAACAGTGAATACACTCTAACATCTACATTTATTGCAGGTAAACAACTGTACTATTCTGGATCCAGTTCCAGACTTGTTGACACTTCCGTCAGGGGATCTTCATCCATCCTTGCAGACACTGAAGCCAACGGCTTGGCTGCTCCAATTCCCCGCATAGCCAGGCTTTATAATCTTTCCCATGACACTAGTCAAATTTTGTTGGCTTCCCATAAACCTTTCACTAGAAAATTGTATCGTAGTAAGTGGAAGAGATTTTCTATTTGGTCTTCTTCCCACAACATTGACCCTTACCAAGCACCATTGTCTTCTATTTTACAATTCTTGACAGAACTCTTCAACAAAGGAGCAGCGGCTGCTACGGTGCAAGTGCATTTAGCTGCTATATCTAATTTCCATCTAGGAATCGATGGTTTAAATATTATGGCTCACTAATTGTCTAAGGCTTTTCTAAAAGGTTCATTTCATATGAGGCCTCCAGTGAAGACACTTTACTCTCCCTGGAATTTGAATTTTATGTTATCTCGTATCATTCTTCCTCCTTTTGAGCCTGCATCATCTTGTGAACGAAAATTTCTATCGTGGAAAACTATCTTCTTAGTAGCCATCACTTCAGCCCGCAGAGTGTCAGAGCTCCAAGCCCTATCCATCAAGCCCCCTTATATGGTCTTCCATGCTGATAGAGAATCTCTCAGGACAAATCCATCCTTTTTGCCTAAAGTATGTTCTGAGATTAACATTAATGAAGTCATTGAGTTGCCCATTTTCTTCCCTAATCACACCAACAAATTAGAATATATGTTGCACAAACTCGATGTTCATAGACAACTTAGATTTTATTTAGACAGAACAAAAGACATTAGGAAACCAGATCAGCTCTTTGTGTCTTTTTCTGAGGCCAGGAAAGGTAAACCAGTTGCCAAAACAACCATGTCTAAGTGGCTGTCGGATTGTATCACCTACACATATTCTAGTCATACCATGCCCTTGTCTAGTAAGGTAAAGGCTCATTCAACCAGAGCAGTTTCTACCTCTTCAGCCTTTCAAGCCAAATTACCTTTGGACAACATCTGTGTAGCAGCCACATTGTCTAAACCTCACACTTTCATAACTTATTACAAAGTGGTTAAGGCCTCCAGGGACAGGGCTTCATTTAGTTCTACGGTTCTAAAGAGTGTACTTCCGTGAGCTACCTAAGCTACCCATCAGTGATGAATGTACGGTGAGATTGAACAACTTCACATAAAGAAGTTATGTACTCACTATAACGTTCCATGTGAGTTGTTCCATCTCGCCTTCATTCTCACGTCCCTCCCTCCTCCTCCCTCCTGGCGGCAGTTGACCTGGAGGCTCTCCTCATCCTGGTTTCTCAATGTGTCTATATTCCTAGGCAGAATAATTATTGTACTTCTATAAGATATGCAGCAAACAAGATTTGAGGTAATTCCAGCAGTGCATTGTTAGATAAAGGGTTGGGTCTCGAGCTACTGGAGAACTTTGAGCTTGCTAGTCGGCTGTGTTGGAGCAGAGGATCGGCTCCAATCCCATCAGTGATGAATGAAGGCAAGATGGAACAACTCACATGGAACGTTATGGTGAGTACATAACTCCTTTTTTTTTTTTTGCAGCAGTTCTACAAAAGAACAGTTAATCATGATTGAGTTT
>NC_056739.1:581472426-581489926 GCF_019279795.1 Protopterus annectens | reverse complement strand
ATATATATATATATATATATATATATATATATATATATATATATCTATATATATGTGTGTGTGTGTGTGTATATATATATATATATATATATATATATATATATATATATATGTATATATCATTCCATTTTGTACAAAGCTGGTACAAGGGGGTTTGTGCACTGTTTATGTATTATTCCTTTTAGTACAAAGCTGGTACAAGGACTTTGTGCACAGTGTATATATACCATTCCTTTTAGTACAAAGCTGTGACAAATGTTTGTGCACATTGTGAATACAGATATATATATATAATTTTTTAGTACAAAGCTGGTACAAGGGATTTGTGCACAGTGTGTGTGTATATATATATATATATATATATATATATATATATATATATATATATATATATATATATATATATATATTATTTTATTTTACATTTGTTATCCGGAAAATTGCGACTGGACCAGGTCCATTTTCAGCGGAGGCCCGGGGAGAAAAGCTCCAACATCAAGTTATACAAATACAATACATCCAGCATAATACACAAAACAGGTTACATCATGTATGCTGAGCATAGTAATATAACAAGAAATTAATAAAAACCCTCCAAGTAATAGAAAATATAGAACATGGGTAAAAAGACAATGTCAGTTATACAGTGGTAAGAAAAGAAAATGTATCAAGTAAGATTCTACAGTTAAAAGTAATTCCTTTTAGTACAAAGCTGGTAAAAGCAGATGTGTGCACACTGTATATATATCATTTCTTCTAGTGCAAAGCGGGTACAAAGGATTTGTGCACAGTGTATATGTATCATTCCTTTTAGTAGAAATCTGGTGTAAGGGATTTGTGCGCACTGTATCTATCATTCCTTTTAGTGCAATGCTGGTACAAGGGATTTGTGCACAGTGTATATATATCCTTCCTTTTAATACAAAACTGGTACAACGGATGTGTGCACAGTGTGTATATACATATATATATATATATATATATATATAGATAGATAGATAGATAGATAGATATATCATTCCTTTTAGTACAAAGCTGGCACAAGGGATTTGGGCACAGTGTATATATCATTCCTTTTAGTACAAAGCTGGTACAACGGATTTATGCACAATGCATATATGTGTGTGTGTATATATATATATATATATATATATATATATATATATATATATATATATATATATATATGTATAATCATTCCTTTCAGTACAAAACTGGTACAAGGGATTTGTACTCAGTGTATTGATATACATACATATATATATATATATACACATATACACTGTGCACAAATCCCTTATACCAGCTTTGTACTAAAAGGAATTATATATACACTGTGCACAAATCTCTTTATACCAGCTTTTTACAAAAAGGAATGATATATATATATATATATATATATATATATATATATATATATATATATATGCATACATACATACACTGTGCACAAATCCTGTATACCAGCTTTGTAGCGAAATGAATGATAATATATATATATATATATATATATATATATATATATATACTGTTCACAAATCCCTTGTGCCTGCTTAGTACTGAAATGAATTATATATACATTGTGCAGAAATCCCCTTGTACCAGCTTCGTACTAAAAAGAATGATGTATATATACTCTGCACAAATCCCTTCTACCAGCTTTGTACTATAAGAAAAGGGTGGGAGGTTGGCGTAATGGTTAAGGTGTTTATCTTATGAACACAAGGAGCAGGGTTTGATTCTCACATGGGGTAATTGGCTAGACTTAAAATGGCCCACAATGGCAGTTAGCCTAGTTCTAATGTTTGCTACAGATCTCCCACCATGTCCCAGGACCCCAACTCTGCATTCCTGGAAATACTGGGAAACATAAAGGTCCTAACCCATAACCCTGATATTAGGTGATTTCAATTACCCAAACATTAACTGGGAGAACTACTCAAGTCAAACTCTCTTGCCCAACATTTCCTAGAATTTATAAACTCAAATGCCCTGGATCAACTGGTCAACACCCCCACCAGATGTGACAACATATTGGACCTGGTCATCACCAACATGAGTGAATGGTTTTCCACACTGGAGGTCAACCCCTCACTGGTTAGATCTGACCATAAACTAATCACTCTGGATATCCACATTCCGCCACCACCCCCGGTCAAAGAAACCACTGTGAAAAACTTTTCAAAAGCAAACTTCAGTTACTTAAGACCGAGGTGTGAAGTTTCAAAGCCCCCATGCTAAAGGATAATGCTGTCCAATCTGCAAAATCCTTTATTAATGCACACTACGGGCACCTACAAAAATGCATGTATCGTTCTATCCCAAACCAAACTAAGACTCACTTCTCCAAGAAAAGGAAACCAGTCTGGTGGACCCCTGCCATAAACAAGCTATACAATAGATGGAGGAAACTAGTACAGAAAAGAGTAAAATCCCAAGAAGGGAAGATATCCCTGATCAGTATCAGCAAGAAACTACATTCCCTCATAAACTAATCCAAAGCTAGCTTCGAAAGAAAAATTGCCATGGACTCCAAAGATAACCACAAGGCATTCTTTAGCTATGTCAAGAATCTAAGAAGTAATGCTCAGATATGCTCAGAGTTAGTGCAGAATGGCAGAAAATACACTGAACCGACCAATATAGCCAACATCCTGGCAGACAGGTTCAGTGCAAACATCAACCACCTTTCACCCCCAAAAGGGCCCATAACTATGCCAGAAGAATGTAGTGCCCCTGAAATCACAGACACTCAGGTTAAAACAGCCCTCTCCAAAGCCAAAACACAGCATCAATGGGACTGGACAGTGTCCCAGGCTGCATCCCACAAGAGCTCAAAGATGAACTTACCTCTCACCTAAACACACTGTTTAAACTCAGCCTCTCCACAGGCTACATGCCCACAGAGTGGCGCACAGCAACGGTTATTCCACTCCACAAAGGTGGAGCCACAAAGGTCCCCGGGAACTATCACCATATAAACCTGACTAGTTTGGTCTGCAAAGCTATGGAGTGCATCATCATGGATCTCATTAATAGCAACATTGGAAACCTCAAAACACTGGACCCTACCCAGTTTGGCTTCGTTAAGGGCAGATCATGCCTCCTAAGACTGGTGGACTTCTTTGAGACAGTTATCAAGGCTATAGATGAGGGAAAGGTGGTCCACACAGCCGACCTAGACCTTGCAAAGGCCTTCGACACCATTCCCCACTCAGGTATAGACAAGCTCACCAGCCTGCACATAAACCCTGATGTCATGAGATGAGCTGCCAACTGGCTCATGGACAGAACCCACACGGTAAGAGTTGAGGGAGCTAGGTCTGAGTCTAAACCGGTTACAAGTGGCATACCCCAGTGCTCAGTCCTAGGACCCCTCCTGTTTGGCATATATTTCTCAGAGGTACAGCCAAGCACAGGAGGACTATGGCTGACCAAGTTCACAGACGACTGCAAACAAGGGGCTATAATTGACTCTCTGGCTGACACAGACATCCTCCAAAAGGGTCTCACTGAGACAGATACCTGGTGTCAAAACCATGGCCTCAAGCTAAATGCCAAATAGTGCATAGTTATTCCCTTTGGAAAAAACAAAGTACCCACAAACTATCACATAGGTGGTAGCCCCCTAAATACGGAAGATGTAATAAGGGATCTGGGGACCCTAGTAGATAGTAACCTTGCCTTTGATAATCACATTGCCATAGTGGTTAGAAAATCCTTCTATGTGGCCCACCTAATCACAAAAGGGTTTGCATCCAGATCGAAAGAGGTCACTGGGCCCCTCAATGCATCACTCATCAGACCCATCAATAGAGTATAATGCTCCATTTGGGATGTACCTTACAAGACACCTGCAAAAACTGGAAAGACCACAGAAGTACCTCACCAAGAGGATGACTGGCCTTAAGCAGATGCCCTATGCAGCTCGACTAAAGAAACTCCAGCTATACTTGGTTGCATACTGCCTACTCAGAGGTGATCTCTGCCTGACATACAAGGCCATGTCCAACCCAGAATTGATGGACATGCTCCACCTAAAGAAAGCCATATCACCTCGAGCAACATGCTCCAGGGATCTAAACCTCACCACAACAATAAATAGGATGTGTTGGAGGGATAGATTCCTGTCCCAGAGACTTCCCATGCTCTGGAATAAGATTCCAGTCTACATTAGGCAGAACTCCTCACTAACCCTCTTCAAGAGAAACCCTGACGAGTGGATGGTAAACCCCAGTGATCACTTTAATGGCTCTGGTGGACAGAGGCACAGGGAAATAATCTAAGGGGGCGGCGAAAGCCAAAACATTCCAGCTAGGCTTATAAATGCCTTCAGGCAGATAGCCTAGTACCTACCTATGAACCTATAAACCTATATATACACTGTGCCCAAATCCCTTGTACCAGCTTTGTACTAAAAGGAATGATATATATAATATATATATATATATATATATATATATATATATATATATATATATATATATATACTGTGCAGAAATCCCTTGTACCAGCTTTGTACTAAAAGGAATGGTATATATACACTGTGCAGAAATCCCTTGTACCAGCTTTGTACTAAAAGGAATGACATATAGATACTGTGCACAAATCCCTTCTACCGGCTTTGTGCTAAAAGAAATGATAGAATGATATATATATATATATATATATATATACACACTGTTCATAAATCCCTTGTAGCAGCTTTGTAGTAAAAGGAATGATATATATTTTATATATATATATATATATATATATATATATATATATAAAATACATATAGGCATACACTGTGCACAAATCCCCTTGTACCAGCTCTGTATTAAAAGGAATGATACATACACTGTGCACAAATCCCTTGTACCAGCTTTGTACTAAAAGGAATGATATATATACTGTGCACAAATCCCTTGTACCAGCTTTGTACTAAAAGGAATGACATATATACTGTGCACAAATCCCTTGTACCAACTTTGTACTAAATGGAATGATATATATATCTATATATATATATATATATATATATATATATATATATATATATATATATATATATATATATATATATATGTACACACTGTGCCCAAATCCGTTGTGCCAGATTTCTACTAAAATGAATGCTATAAATATATATATATATATATATATTTACGTACACACTGAGCACATATCTCTTGTACCGGCTTCTAAAAAGAATGGTATATCTATCTATATATATATATATATATATATATATATATATATCGAATGCTCATTTCTTCATTGAAGGTTGTGTGCTAGGCCCGGCAAGCCAGCACGTCAAAATCTACTGCCAATCGTTAGCAGACTGGAGTTCCGCTGTGGCGACCCCTAACCGGGGTATTTGTATATATATATATATATATATATATTTATATATATATATATATATATATATATATATATATATATATAAACTATGCAAAATATCCCTTGTACCAGCATTGTACTAAAATGAATGATATATACACACTGTGCACATATCCCTTGTACCACCTTTGAACAAAAAGGAAAGATATATATACACTTTGAACAAATTACTTGTACCAGCTTTGCACTAAAATGAATAATATACACACTGTGCACAAATCCCCTTATACCAGCTTTGTACTAGAAGAAATTATATATATATATATATATATATATATATATATATATATATATATATATATATACACTGTGCACAAATCCGTTGTACCAGCTTTGCACTGAAAGGAATGATATATATATATATTTTATATATATATATATATATATATATATATATATATATAAAAAATTCCTTTTAGTACAAAGTTATAATAGATTTGTGCACAGTTTATATAACATTCCTTTTAGTACAAAGTTGGTACAAGGGATTTGTGCACAGTGCATACATCATTCCTTTTAGTACAAAGCTGGTACAAGGGATTTTTGCTCAGTGTGTATATATAATTCATTTTAGTACAAAGTTGGTACAAGGAATTTGTGCGCAGCATATATATCATTCCTTTTAATAGAAAGCTGGTACAAGGATTTGTACTCAGTGTATATATCATTCCTTTAGTACAAAGCTAAAACAAGGGGATTTGTTCACAGGGTATATGTCATTTTAGTACAAAGCTGGTACAATGGATTTGTTCACAGTGTACATATATCATTCCTTTTGTACAAAGCTGAAAGGGATTTGTGCACAGTTTATATATATTCATTTTAGAACAAAGATTGTTCAGTTTGTGCACAGTGTATATATTCATTTTATATTAAAGCTGGTACAAGGATTTTTTGCACAGTTAATATATATATATATATATATATATATATATAGATATATATATATATATATATATATATATATATATATATATATATAGATATATATATATATATATATATATATATATATATATATATATATATACACTGTGCACAAATCCCCTTGTACCAGCTTTGTACTAAAAGGAATGATATATACACTGTGCACAAATCCCTTGTACCAGCTGTGTACTAAAAGGAATGATATTTTTGCACTGTGCACAAATCCCTCATACCAGCTTTCTTCATGAAGGAAATATATATATGCACTGTGCAAAAATCAGAATGTACCAGTTTTCTACTAAAAGGAATGATATATATACACTTTGCACAAATCCCTTGTACCAACTTTGTACTAAAAGGAATGATATATGTACACTGTGCAAAAATTCCTTGTACTAGCTTTGTACTAAAACGAATAATATAAACAGTGTGCAGAAATCACCTTGTATCAACTATGTACTAAAATAACTGATATATATTTGCTGTGGACAAATCCAATGTACCAGCCTTGGACTAAAAGGAATTTCATATACATACTGTGCACATATCCCCTTGTACCAGATTTGTACTAAAAGAAATGATATAGATATATATATATATATATATATATATATATATATATATATATATATATATATATATATATGTATATACATATATAATATATATATATATATATATATATATATATATATATATATATATATATACACTGTGCCCAAATCCCTTGTACCAGCTTTGTACTAAAAGGAATGATATATACACTGTGCACAAATCCCCTTCTACCATATATGTATTAAAAGAAATTTTATATTTATATATATATATATATATATATATATATATATATATATATATATATTTATACACTGTGCAAAATTCTCCTTGTACCAGTTTTGCACTAAAAGAAATGATATATTTAGACTGAGCTCAAATCCATTGTACCAGATTTGCACTAAAAGGAATGATATATACACTGTGCACAAATCACTTGTAGCAGCTTTGTACTAAAGGGAATGATATATATACTGTGCCCAAATCCCTTTTACCAGCTTTTTACTAATAGGAATGATATATATATATATATTATATATTATATATATATATATATATATATATATATATATATATATATATATATATATATATATATATTAACTGTGCAAAAAATCCCTTGTACCAGCTTTGTACTAAAATGAGTGATATATACACTGTGCACAAACCCCTTGAACAATCTTTGTTCTAAAAGGAATAATATATATAAACTGTGCACAAATCCCTCGTTGCAGCTTTGTACAAAAAGGAATGATATATGTACACTGTGAACAAATCCATTGTACCAGCTTTGTACTAAAAGGAATGACATATACCCTGTGAACAAATCCCCTTGTTTTAGCTTTGTACTAAAAGGAATGATATATACACTGAGTACAAATCCCTTGTACCAGCTTTCTATTAAAAGGAATGATATATATGCTGTGCACAAATCCCTTGTACCAACTTTGTACTAAAAGGAATGTTATATACACTGTGCACAAATCCCTTGTACCAGCTTTTGACGCAAGATCCACCTAATGAATGAAACAGAGGATATCTCCTCAAATGCTAACAACGGTAACTCTAGAATCTGAAATTTAAAGTCTTTCTCTCTAAAGACAGCATCAATCAGCTCTGCTAGCACTCACTAATGGTCAGTCACAAGCAATTAGACACGTGATAAAAATGAATTCACTTCTTAAAGAATGTCGCTGCAAACCATGTTTAGTGCCTACACTGTCAGTTAAATTCTGGTGACTTTACGATACCCGTTAATATAATCCACTTAGGTTCTTTATATTCTGTACTGTATGATTATAATATCACCTCTTTTGGTGACTTTTAAAATCAATAGCATCACCATAAAATAGCTGATTCCCGGCCACTTCGACAACATGTTCTGCTAAGGAATTATTAGCATCTGTTCTCTTAATGTATGACACGTGCACTAATACTCTACAGTTTAATATAAAACATTGTACTTGTGGTGCAACTAAGTAAGTAAATCAAATTCTCTGTATAACAGTCTGCTGAAATTATTTGTAAACTCTTTCCTACCTCCAAGATGTACATATATTGTTGGTGTATCTAGCATTTTTTGCTGAACTCTTTTTTTTTTAATAATACGCACACTTTCATGTGCCGAATTCTCTCATTTACAGCTTAATTCCTGTTTAAGATATTTCTTTTATAAATTTGATTCTACAGGAATCTCCCACTATTTTCAACTGAAACAGCAACCGTACCGATAGATACAGTTTCTAATTACAGAAGACCTACGTCCTCCATACCTAGCACCTTAATCTTTCTGTCATTAATAAAATTATGCACATCTTTCCAAAAGAATACTCCTCCAGACCATAACAACTAAACTCTGCAAATATACCTGAGACCTAACAGCCTAAATGTATGGAAATATAATCTAGCTATATATCATAGATATATTATATCTTAGCTATATCATAGCTATATGAATATAGCTTTGTTTATATGCTTGTTGTTTGTTTGCTTGTTATTTCCCTGGAACGCTAATTCCACCTAATACGTGGCTTCTCAGTGCTTCTGTGGCTCACTAGTGATATCTGCATTGCTTACTGTACTTATTTCCTTGTTTCACTTGAAAGAAAGTTACTGTTTGTCATTTTTGCATTTAAGTTACCTGTAACACATTGCACTTAAGTTACCTGGCACTTGCTCACTAAAGCAATTATATAAGTCAGCACTAAAAATTAAAAGCACTACACCCTCACTCCCCACTGGCCCTGGTTTTCAATTATTAAGGAATTCCCAATATTATTCTAGCATGTCCAAAGGTCAGTTGTCAATCTCCTCTCCTGTCCAGCTGGTGAATCTGGGAATCTTGAGGCAATGTTACAACTGCCTCATGTACACAGACAACCCTCTCCTCCTCCCAACAAATTCCAACACATGTGAGAGATGCAACCATATAGCCAAACTGGAGGCTAAGCTCTCTCAACTCAGTACTGGCATAACCAGCCAGGAGGAGAAGGAAACCATACTCACTACAATTCCAGTCTCACATAGACCTACCACGACAGCAAACCAAACACATAATCACACAAAAACATACTCGGAGGCTCTAAATAAAGATCTGCCAAAGCAGCAGAGACCTCCAAAGCAGACACCCAAGCAGCTGCTACCCCAAAAGAAAACACGTGCAACACATATCTCACAAAGCCAGTGTGCCAAACAGTCACAGCCCTTAAGACTAAACAACACACCTGATACACTTGTAATAGGTGACTCTATCAGGCACACTGACGTCCCGCTCACCAGGCTGAACAAGGAGAGGGTCATGGTGAGCAGCCTGTCGGGTGCTAGGATCCGCTACATAACACAAGCACTCAGGTCACTCCAAGGCAAGTACAAATATGACTCAGTCATTGTCCATGCTGGTGTGAATGACCTGAGACGCACTCCCTGGACTACATGAAAAGAGACATAAAGGAGCTCTCTGAGCATGTAGCCCAGGCCGGTATGACCCTGACCTTGAGTAGCATCTTACCCTCACCAAGAATGATGCCACAATATGAAGACAAGATGATCAATTTCAACAATTGGCTTAAGTACTGGTGTCATTCAAAGGGGATCCAATGCCTGTCAGCTTGGGATGATATGCTCGACAAGCCACGATGCGTCGCTAGGGACGGCTTGCACCTGTCACCCCTGGGCTTTCGGATATTGGCAAAGGCTCTTGCTACCCCCATAGTGCCTTTTTTAGGCAAGGCTCAAAAGCCAAACCCACCTCCATAGGCATCACAAGGGATAAGAAACTAAGAGTAATGCTACTCAACGCCAGAAGTCTAAACCTCAAGATGCATGCACTCGAAACTCTCCTTAGCATGGAGAACATCAATATCTGTGCAGTAAAATAAACCTGGTTGAGGGCTCCCGAGAGCACCCCAGCACTACCAGGTTATACCTCATACCATGCTTTTCGGCCCCAAAACTTGGACCGAACCACAAAAGGAGGGGGAGTATCGATATTCATCAAAGATACCCACACCTCCAGGTTGGTGGCAAAGCACGAAGCATCAGAGACTATCCATGTGCAACTAACAGTGGGTAAAACTGCCTTCCAGTTTATAGCCTGCTACAGACCACCCTCCCAAAACCAGGAACCCCACTCGGCCTTCCTGAGAACACTGGAAAATATGAAGGTCTCTCCAAACACCATTATATTGGGCGACTTCAACTACCCAAACATAGACTGGGAGCATTACTCTAGCTCCAACACCTAGCCCAAAGGTTCCTAGAATTTATAAACTCAAATGCTATGGAACAACTTGTTACCACTCCCACAAGAGGGGAAAACATACTGGACCTGATCATCACCAACATGGGGACTCTATGCTCCAGACCAGAAGTGTATCCCTCACTGGTAAGATCAGACCATAAACTAATCTCACTGGATATTCACATCCCGACCCCACCCCTGCCCAGAAAACCACAGTGAAAAACTTCTAAAGCAAATTTTACACTCCTCAAAACTGAGGTGGAATCCTTCAAAGCCCCCAGGCCTGTGGAAAATACAGCCCAGACCGCAGAATCCTTTATAAACGCATTCTATAAACACCTTCAGGAATGCATGGATCATGCGATCCCAAATAAAACCAAGACCCAATCCTCCAAAGGCAGACGTCCTGTCTGGTGGACTCCAGCCATAAACAAACTATACAATAGAAGGAGGAAGCTACTAAATGATAAAGCAAAATCCCAAAAAGGGAAGGCATCACTGATCAGTATTAGCAAAAACTACGGGCACACATAAAATTGTCTAAGGCCAGCTTCGAGAGAAAAATTGCACAGGACACTAAGGATAATCACAAGGCTTTCTTTAGTTATGTTAGGAACCTGGGTGGTAATTCCCAGATATGCTCAGAATTAGTCCAAAATGACAAAAATACACGAACCCACAGACATTGGCAACATCCTAGCTGACAGGTTCAGCGCAAACTCCCCACCAAAAGGGCAAATATCTATCCCAGCAGAGTGCTGCCCCTGACATCTCAGATGCTCAGGTAAGAGCCCCTCTCCAAAGCAAAACACAGCATCAATGGGACCAGATGGTGTCCCGGCTGTCCTACATGAACTCAAAGAAGAGCTAAACCCAAACATAAAACTACTGTTCAATCTCAGCCTTACTACAGGATATGTGCCCAAAGAGTGGCGTACAGCAACAGTGATCCCTCCATAAAGGTGGTGCCTCAACGGATCCTGGAAACTATCACCCCATAAGCCTGACTAGCTTGGTCTGCAAAGCTATGGAAAGGATCATCATGGACCTCATAAATAAAGATATTGGGGACCTACAAACAATGGATCCTACCCAGTTCGGCTTTGTTAAGGGCAGATCCTGCCTCTTAAACCTGGTTGATTTCTTTGAAACAGTCACCAAGGCCATTGATGAGGGGAAGGTGGTCCACACAGCCTACCTGGACCTCGCAAAAGCCTTCGATACAATACCCCACTTGGGCATTATAGATAAGCTCACCAGCTGAAAATATAAACCCCTATGTCACTAGATGCATCCTCCAAAAGGGCCTCATAGAAACAGACAACTGGTGCCAGAGCCATGGCCTCAAGCTAAATGCCAAAAAGTGTATAGTCATCTCCTTTGGCAAAAACAAAGTGCCCACAAATTACCACATAGGTGGAAATCCATTAAGTACAGAAGAAGTAATTAGGGACCTGGGGACCCAAGTTGATAGCAATCTCTCATTTGACAACCACGTGGCCAAAGTGGTTAGAAAAACATTTTATATAGCCCACCTAATCATGAAGGGATTCACATCTAGATCAGGGGAGGTCATCGTGCCTCTTTACTCATCCCTCATCAGGCCCATAATTGAGTACAATGCCCCTTTTGGGATGTACCTTACCAGACAACTGCAGCAACTGGAAAGACCCCAAAAGCACCTCACCAAGAGGATCAAAGGGCTCAAACAGATGCCATATGCTGCCCGGTTAAAGAAACTCCAGCTCTACTCAGTGGCATACCGCCTGTTCAGAGGAGATCTGTGCCTGATGTATAAAGCCATGTCCAACCCGGAATTAATGGACATGCTGCACCTCAGAAAATCCAAATCCCATCGACCTACGCTCGAGAGACTTGAACCTCAGCACTGAAATAAATAGGACATGCTGGAGGGACAGATTCATAACCCAGAGGCTCCCTTCACTCTGGAATAAAATCCCAGTCAGGGTTAGGCAGAGTCCCTCATTGACTCTCTTCAAGAGGAATCTTGATGAGTGGATGGGAGATCGTAGGTTTACCCCGGGTATCACTTCTGTGTCACTGTTAGACAGAGGCACAGTATACTAACTCGAAAAGGGCATAGCAAAATAAATTTAAAATGGGTGGCGAAAGCCAAACACACGCTGGCTAGGCTTATAAATGCCCTAGGGCAGATAGCCTAGTATGAACCTATGAACCTATGAACCTATATATATATATATATATATATATATATATATATATATATATATATATATACATATATATATATATATATATATATATGTATATATATATATATATATATATATATATATATATATATATATATATATATATTGTACTAAAAGGAATTTTATATATATATATATATATATATATATATACATACAGATATACATATATACATACATCGCACACTTACCTTACTCGCACCCTTACCCTTACTGCATAAATCCATTGTATCAACTATGTAGTAAAAGGAATGATATATATACGATGTGCACAAATCCCTTGTACCAGCTTTGTACTAAAAGGAATTATATATATATATATATATATATATATATATATATATATATATATATATCTATATATATATATATATATATATATATATATATATATATATATATATATATATATATATATATATATATATATCCACACACTGAGCACAAATCCCTTGTACCAGCTATGTACTAAAAGGAATGATATATACACTTTGCACAAATCCCTTGTACCAGATTTGTACTAAAATGAATGATCTATACACTGTGCACAAATCCCTTTTACCAGCTTTGTACTAAAAGGAATGATATATACACTGTGCACAAATCCCTTGTATCAATTATCTACTAAAAGGAATGATATATATACGCTGTGCCCAAGTCCCTTGTACCAGCTTTGTACTAAAAGGAATTATATATATACACTGTGCACAAATCCCCTTGTAACAGCTTTGTTCTAAAAGAAATGATATATATGCATTGTGCAAAATTCACCTTGTACCAGTTTTGTACTAAAAGGAATGATATATATACACTGTGTACAAATCCCCTTGTACCAACTTTGTACTAAAAGGAATGATATATATACACTGTGTACAAATCCCCTTGTACCAACTTTGTACTAAAAGGAATGATATATATACACTGTGCACAAATCCCCTTGTACCAGCTTTGTACTAAAAATAATTGTACATATATGCGCACAAATCCCTTTCTACCATCTTTGTACTAAAAGGAATGATATATATATATATATATATATATATATATATATATATATATATATATATATATATTTATACACTGTGCACAAATCCTTTATACCAGCTTTGCACTAAAATAAATGATATATACACTGTGCACAAATCCCTTGTACCAGCATTCTACTAAAAGTAATGTTATAGGTTCATAGGTTCATAGGTTCATACTAGGCTATCTGCCCGAGGGCATTTACAAGCCTAGCCCATAGTTTTGTGGCTTACGCCACCCCTTTAGTATGGGGAACTATACCCATTATTTTGCTGTGCCTCTGTTGAGCAGTGACACTGAGGTAATCCCTGGGGTATATCTGCGATCTCCCATCCATTGGTCAAGATTTCTCTTGAACAAGGCCAGCGAGGTGCTCTGCCTCACATATACCGGGATTTTATTCCACAGCATAGGGAGTCTTTGGGTGATGAATCTATCCCTCCAGCGCGTCCTATTAATAGCCGTGTCGAGGTTTAAGTCTCCGCCTTGTGGCTCTGACGGATCTAGATTTTTGAGGTGAAGCATATTCATCAAATCTGGGTTTGACATGGCCTTGTATGTTAGGCAAAGGTCACCTCTGAGCAAGCGGTGGCGACTGAATAGAGCTGGAGTTCTTTCAGTCGGGCAGCATAGGACAGATGTTTGAGACCCTTTATCCTTTTGGTGAGGAACTTTGTGGCCTCTCCAGCTGCTGCAAGTGTCGGGTCAGATACATTCGAATGGGGCATTGTACTCAATCATTGGTCTGATGAGTGATGAGTATAGAGAGACTATGACCTCCCTTGATCTAGATGAGAATCCTTCATGATAAGGTGGGCAATGTAGAAGGTCTTCCTAACTACTTTAGCTACATGGGTGTCGAATGACAGACTACTATCAACCTGGGTCCCCAGGTCCCTGATAACTTCTTCTATGCTCAGTGGATTGCCACCTATTTGGTAGCTAGGGGTAACCTTGTTTTTCCGAAGGGTATGACTATGCATTTTTGGCATTTAACTTTAGGCCATGGCTCTGGCACCAGTTATCCGTTTCTGTGAGACCCTTCTGAAGGATATCTGTGTCAGATGTGTTTTCCACTATGGCCAGTTTGCAGTCATCTGCAAACTTTGTCAGCCATAACCCTCCTGTGTTTGCTTGTACTTCGGAAAAGTAGATGCCAAACAAGAGTGGGCCCAGGACTGAGCCCTGTGGTACACCACTTGTGACAGGCTTTGAGTCTGACATGGCGCCAGCAACTCTGACCCTGTGGGTTCTGTCACTCAGCCAGTTTGCAACCCATCTTGTGATGTATGGGTTAACATTTAAGCTGATGAGTTTTTCAATGATACCCGAGTGGGGTATTGTATCAAGGCCTTCGCCAGATCGAGGTAGGCTGTATGGACTGCCTTTCCCTCATCAATGGCTTTGGTGATTGTTTCAAAAGTCAACCAAGTTTAGAAGGCATGATCTGCCTTTGACAAAGCCAAACTGGGATGGATCCAAAGTCTGCAAATTCCCTATGTCTTTATTTATGAGGTCCATTATGATCCTCTCCATGGCTTTGCAGATAAGGCTTGTCAAGCTAATGGGCGGTAATTTCCAGGGTCGGTGGAGGCACCGCCTTTGTGAAGTGGGACCACAGTTGCAGTGCCACTCCTGGGTACGTATCCAGAGGTAAGACTATGATTAAACAGCTGTCCTAGCTGTGGGTTTAATTCGCTTGAGTTCGTGGAGCACACAGCCGGGGACACCATCAGGTCCCATGGATGCTGTGTTTTTGCTTTGGAGAGCAGTTCTCACTTGGGCGTTGGAGATGTTTGGTGGGCTGCAATCGCTTGGTATAGATATCTCCTTTGGGGGGAGGGGAGAAGTTTGCACTGAACCTGTCAGCCAGTATGTTGGCAATGTCTGTAGGATCAGTAATCTTCACATCATTTTGAACTAGTTCTGAGCATATCTGGGAGGTTCCTCCCAGGTTTCTGCAACATAAAGAAGGCCTTATGATTGTCTTTTGAGTCTTTAGCTATTTTTCTCTCAAAATTTGCTTTGGATGATTTTATGAGAGCTCTTAGTTTTTACTTATAGTGATCAAGGGTGTCTTACCTTTTAAGGATTTTGCTCTATCTTGTAGTAGCTTCCTCCTTTTGTTGTAGAGTTTGTTTATGGCTGGGGTCCACCAGACTGGACGCTTGCCTTTGGTACAAAGAGTCTTTGTTTTGCTTGGGATTGCCTTATCCATGCAGTCCTGCAGGTGCTGGTAGAAGGCATTTGTAAGTGATTCAGCGGCTTGAGTACTGTTTTCACCGGCTCGGGGCCTTAAAGGAGACCACACTAGTCTTTAGAAGTGTGAAGTCGGCTTTCGAGAAGTTCTTTACTGTGGTCTTTTTTATTTCAGGTGGGGGTGGGATGAGGACCTCCAGCGAGATTAGTTTGTGATCTGATCTCACCAGTGAGGGGTATACTTCCGGTGTTGAACATTGTGCTCCCATGTTCGTGATGATGAGATCAAGTATGTTTTCTCCTCTTGTGGGGATGGTGACTAGTTGTTCCATGGCATTTGAGTTTATGAATTCCAGGAACTTTTGGGCTAGGGTGTGTAAATCACATGTACCAGCTTTGTACTAAAAGGAATGATATTAGACAAATCCACTTGTACCAGCATTGTACTAAAAATAATTAGATATACACTGTGCATAAATCCCTTGAACCAACTTTGTACTAAAAGGTATTACATATATATATATATACTATGCAGAAATCCCTTGTACCAGCTTTGCACTAAAAAGAATGATCTATACACAGTGCACAAATCCCTTGTACCAGCTTTGTACTAAAAGGAATGATATATATACATTATGAACAAATCCCTTGTAACAGCTTTGTTCTAAAAGGAATGATATATATGCATTGTGCAAAAATTGCCTTGTACCAGTTTTGTACTAAAAGGAATGATATATACACTGTGCACAAATCCCTTGTACCAGCTTTGCACTAAAAAGAATGATCTATACACAGTGCACAAATCCCTTGTACCAGCTTTGTACTAAAAGGAATGATATATATACACTGTGCACAAATCCTCTTGTACCAGCTTTGTACTAACAGGAATGATATATATACGTTGTGCACAAATCCCTTGTACCAGCTTTGTACTAAAAGGATTTATATATACTCTCTGCACAAATCCCTTGTAACAGCTTTGTTCTAAAAGCAATGATATGTACCCTATGCACAAATCCCCTTGTACCAGCGGAATGATATATACACTGTGCACAAATCTCTTGTACCAGCTTTGTACTAAAAGAAATGTTATATACACTGTGCATAAATCACTTGTACCAGCTTTATACTAAAAGGAATTACATATATACACCGTGCACAAATCCCTTGTAACAACTTTGTACTAAAAGGAAATATATATATATATATATATATATATATATATATATATATATATATATATATATATACACACACACATATACACACTGAGCATAAATCCCTTGTACCAGCTTTGTACTAAAAGGAATGATATATACTCTGTGCACAAATCCCCTTTTACCAGCTTTGTACTAAAAGGATATATATAGATATACACTCTGCACAAATCCCTTGTACAAGCTTTGTACTAAAATGAATGATTTATATATAC
>NC_056739.1:581459926-581462426 GCF_019279795.1 Protopterus annectens | reverse complement strand
AGATATAATATAGTCCAGCCAAATTGTGTCATAACCTCTCTGGATGAAAAATTGTTTCAAATCTACTATCTCCTTACAGAAAATACTGTCTTCACTAGTCAGTCTGCTGAGGCGAATGAACTGACCTTTCACCACTCCCCTTTTCATGTGGAAGGGGTGCAGACTGTCATAGTGTAAATACTGGTTGACGAAAGTGGGTTTTCTAAAAATACTACTGTGAAAACCTTTATTTGAACTATCAAAATACAAATGTAAGTCCAAAAAGTTAATGGATTTTCCAAATTCACCCATTGTGAATTTCAAAAAATCAGTAGTAGTATTTAGTGTTTGCAAAAAATCACAGAAAGACAAATAATCACCTTTCCACAGAAACACCAAATCATCAATGTATCTCCTATAAAATACAATGCTACCTGTGTCAAACTGTCCAGTCATATGTTTGTCCTCCCAAGATGCCATAACAATGTTGGCAAAACTTGGCGCTACACGTGACCCCATGGCAACACCAGATGTTTGCTTGAAAAGACCATCATCAAATCTAAAAAAATTATTATCTAACACCAGGTCCATCAAACTACAAACAGTATGTACCATGGTGTGCCCTAATTTAGTGTACCTGGTGAGATAATCTCTCATGTATTCGATGCCTTCTTTTTGATTAATGCAAGTGTATAATGACACAACATCCAAAGATGCAAAGAATACATCGTCCTGTTCTACATTAATGTCTCTCAGTAATTCTAAGAGATGCCAAGAGTCTCTAAGATAGAATTTGGACTGCTGCACAATTGGGTTCAGAATGTCATCTAACCATACTGAAATAGTTTCAGTCTTTGAACCATGAGCTGAAATAATAGGTCTAAATGGCAAATGCTCTTGTAATTTGTGCACTTTGGGTATGCCAAATAATACAGCTAACTTGGGGTACTCTGTATGTAAGAAGGAATATGTTTTATAATCCAAACTTCCTTCACATACCATGTCAAACAAACTACTGTCTAGTTTAACAAAACTATCCAACACAAAATCTGTGTTCACTTTAAGATAAGTAGCTTCATCAGCTAAGACAGCATTCATAGCTTCTACATAATCAGCCTGATTCATTAACACAATTGTTCCACCCTTGTCGGCCTTCATAACCCGACAATCTTTGTTGTTAGCCAAATTATGCAATGCTTTAATTTCACCTTCTGACAAGTTACACGTCCCTTCTTTGTTTTTAATAATAGACCTAAAATCTTGTTCACACTGCTTGTTGAACACTGCAATGGTTGAATTTAACAAAGGATTATAAGTACTTATTGTCCTACCCTGTTTAAAGGGATTTTCAACAATTTTTGTATTGTCAAAAATAAACTTTAAATTCAACTTCCTGCAGTACAGTTTAAAATCTACTATTAACTTTGCAAGATCAAAACTATTAGACGGTACAAAAGAAAAACCTTTATTTAAAACTGAAACCATGTCATCATTAAGATTAATGTCAGTCATGTTCAAAAAGTTCAAACTGTAATTCAGAACTTCTTTTTCCCTCTGGTTTTCCCTTTGTTCCTGGTCTGTACTTTGTTGGACCATTTTGGCACTTTTTTTGCACCTGTGCTGTCCACTAAAAAAGGACTTTTTGACTTTTTTTCACCAGAACTTTCAGACTCATTGTCAACAACAAATGTATCCAAACTGTTCAAATTATTGTTGTTGACTGATTTGTTCTGTTTTGAAACTGTATTGTCCTGTTGAATACCAACTACTGGACCACTACTGTTTCCTTTGTTAGTATAATTAACAAAGTCTTTGTCTGTATTACTGGTGTTAACTTTGTGACCTAAAGTCTTAGAAGTGGACTTAATGAAATATGCTTTGTGCGCTGCATAAGCAGCCAAGTCTCTACGAAGTTTACCCTGTTTTCTTGCAATAATAGACACTCTGTGTCGCTTTGCTTTGGCTTCAATGCCGAGATACAGAGACTCTAACAAATTAAATGCTTCAGCTGATTTAATTACACAGTCCAACTTCTCAATATCAGTCCTTAGTTTTGAAATTTCGCAAGTATAATGTTCAACAAGTAGTTTCATATATTGCAACCCAACATTATTGAACAAGTCAACTAGTTTACTGAACAGTGTGTCGCCTTCAGAAACACAATTCGGATATTTAAAGGTTCTCAACCCAAAAGGCACACACTTCAGTCTCAAATTCTCTTGTAAATACAGTATTTCTAGTTGTAACGATACCATTTTGAGACTGAGTTTCTCTAATGTAAAAATATTCCCCGGGATTCATGAAGCTCGGCGCAAGGCCGGCGTAAGGCCTGCGCCGGCGGTGCATGGAATATCCGGTGCAGTAGCGCCATATACATATTAATGAGAGTGCACCGGAATCACAGACACGTGCGTAGTGTACGTGAGCGAGCCCAGGTAGGATGCGTCTGGAGGCGTGTCTAAGCCGGCATGAGGTGAGCAACCTAATGTGCTGACAGCCACGGTCCGCCCACAATAGTAAT
>NC_056739.1:581181004-581453504 GCF_019279795.1 Protopterus annectens | reverse complement strand
TGTCAATAAGTTTACTATAATACTGGTGCAAGGGATTTTTGCACAGAAGCAGTGAATGAAGTTCCACAAATTCCTGAGTTTCTTTCTCTCCAAAACATTATTGTGGATCATGTCCTAACTGCACTGTCTAAAGTAAGAGATACCACCTCTCTAGGCCTTGACAATACACTTGGTTGTTAATCAATAGTCCAAATATGCCCTATTTGAACCCCACTGACAACTGTTCATTTAAGCATAACCACACAGTATATTTCTGACGTTTTGAGAATGTCTGTTGTTATGACACCCCCATAAAGTTGACCTCATCTGAGATCCTGGAAATTATAGACCCAAGGGCCGAATCTATGGAAAATGTCATATGGATTTAGTATCCTCTGATGTAAGAAATCTTATTGCTCTAGTCCAATAATAAAGGGAGGTCAAATCTACTTAAGTTTATAAACCTCTTCAAGAAAATCACTGAAATAGTAGGCAGAGGCTATGCAGTTCATGCAGAATACATGTATCTACCCAAGGTCTTTGATATTATTCTTTATGCTGGAACTGTAAATAAGCTTAAAGGCCTAAATGTAGACCCTTAATTTGTAAAATGGCTGACAGATAGAACTCACTTAGTTATTGTTGCAGGTGTCACCTCAGAAAGTAGAAAGATGAGCCATGGTATATCTCAGGGGTGGGTACCAGGACCTTTTCTATTTTGCATCTACTTCTTGGATCTCCAACCACTAACTTAGACATAGAATAACTGAATGTGCTGATGACTGTAACCTTAGTGTTGTTGTTTGGTTTGTATCCTATACCATGTTACTACAGCAAGGGGTAAGTTATACAAATTAACAGTCCGTTAGAAGAAAGCTTAAATTAAATGCAAAGAAGTATGACATTTTCACTTTTGATAAATAAATCTCAACAGCAAGTTACAGTATAGACAACATTCCAGTCCAGAATGATAAAGCTATCAAAGACCATGGCACTATCATAGGCAACTCTCTATCCTTTGATCACCATGTTCGGGTTTGTAAAAAGCAGATCATGTCTCCTAAACCTGATAGACTTCTTTGAAGCAGTCGCCAAAGCTGTAGATCTAGATCTCGCCAAGGCTTTCGACACCATCCCCCACTCTGGAATTAAAGAAAAACTCACTAAACTAGGTATAAATCCCTATGTCACAAGATGGGTTGCCAACTGGCTCACTGACCGAACACACACTGTGAAAGTAGCAGACTCTAAATCCAACGTCAGATCAGTGACAAGTGGAGTACCACAGAGTTCAGTCCTAGGTCCTCTCAAAGTTTGGTATCTACTTTTCTGAAGTACAGGCTAACACAGAAGGTCTTTGGCTAACAAAGTTCGCAGATGACTACAAACTAGGAGCCATAATCAAATCTCCTAATGATGTGGACATCCTACAAAAGGGCCTCATTGAGACAGATGCCTGGTGTCATAGCCATGGCTTCAAGCTCAATGTCAAAAAGTGCATTGTCATCCCTTTTGGTAAAAACTCTGTACCCATGAACTACCACATAGGCGGTAGTCTACTTAACACCGAAAGTGTGATAAGAGACCTTGGGACACAGGTGGACAGTAGTCTCTCCTTTGATAATCACATTGCCACAGTAGTCAGGAAATCCTTCTATGTGGCACACCTCATCACAAAAGGTTTCTCATCCAGGAAAAAAGAGGTCATTGTTCCCCTCTACTCATCACTCATTATACCCATTATAGAGTACAACGCCCCTTTTGGTATGTATCTCACAAGACATCTAAAACAACTGGAAAGGCCACAGAAATACCTCACAAAGAGGATTACCGGCCTCAAACAGACGCCCTACGCAGACCGTCTCAAAAAACTCCAGCTTTACTCTGTCGCATATCGCCTACTCAGAGGTGATCTCTTCCTAACATACAAAGATATGTCAAACCCAGAGCTGTTGGACATGCTCCATGTAAAAAAATCCCAATCCCTCCAAGCTACACACTCTAGGGACCTAAACCTTGTCACCACAATAAACAGAACATGCTGGTGGGATAGATTCCTGTCTCAGATACTTCCCATACTCTGGAACAAAATACCTATCTATATCAAACAGAGCTCCTCATTAGCACTCTGCAAGAAAAATCTTGATGATTGGATGGGAGATAGGAAATTCACCCCGGTAATCACTTCTGTGGTTCTGCTTGACAGGGGCACAGGAAAATAATTTTCTTGGGTGGCAAAAGCCAGGGTACTGTTTGGCTAGGCTTATATAGGCCCTAGGGCCAATAGCCTAGTACCTACCTATGAACCTATGAACGTAGCAACAGTAGTCAATAAATCCTTCTATCTAGTTAGGTTAATAACTAAAGTAATTTTTGTCCATGTTAAAAGAAGTTAGCATTCCACAATCCTTGATCAGATCCTTGATTATTTCTCAGTGCTGTCTCTAGTTTCTAGTCCTACACCAGTTATCTCCATGTTCATTTTACAACCACAGCTACTTTTTTTGGTGCAGATTAGCTTAAAAAATCTGATCTGTAACACTATTTCATGTTTTCTGCTGTATAATTGCATACCCAATATATCTACTCTTACTGATTTTTAACTCCAAATTACTGGTTAATGACCTAGAATTTGAAAATGTATTTAGAACTGTTCAATATGCTTCTTCAGACAAAAGAAAAAATATATAAAGGCAGAAATCTCTTCTATGGGACTTGAACCTATGACCGTGTAGGATTACCAGATTGACTACTGCCCACATTTTCCAGTACTAATGGATTATAGCTTCATCATGACATCTTTAACTTAAAGAAAGCTTTTCACATGACATGGCACAGCGTATGTAGTAATAGCTGTACATAATTACTGTCATTGGTGATTACAGAGCTGTCATTGAACAATGATTCATGCTGTAGTTATTCCTCAGTCTAGCGCACTGTAAGCTGCCAGTCAGGAGCATAATGACAAAATATTTATCCGTAATTCTTTTTTCTGCATCCGGAAACATATGACAGCTGCTTGAACCTTTACTTGGGCATTATGGGTTAATTGTATTACTGACAGAAATGTATTTCCTTCCCCAGATCGCAGCATTTTAAATTAGGTTTTTATTTGGCTCATAATAATCCAGTGAAAAAAGCTTTGGCAGTAGTCAGTCTGAGGCAATGCTAATTATTATGTGTTCTGGAGAAAGGAGTATGATGGGGTGGGGGAGAAAAAAATGAGAGAGAGAGAGAATATGTGTGTGTGTGTGTGTGTGTGTGTGTGTGTGTGTGTGTGTGTGTGTGTGTGTGTGTGTGTGTGTGTGTGTAAATGCCACAGTGAAACAGAGAATTAAAAAAAGAAAGAGGATGGATAATAGCAAGAAAGTGAATAAGTAGAACCATAAAAAGAAACAATGTTGAGGTATAAAAATTAAGAGTACAGAAGCTGAGAAAAATGGACAATGAAAAACTTGTTAACAGCAGAAAAGGCAGAAAGGTGCATATGTATGAAAAGATGAAATCAAATAGGAGCAGTAATGAATTGGGGGAGAAAGTAAAATTCCAACAGAATAAATACAAAGGCAAACATCAGTGCACACACACATTTATACAAATACACACAAAAGAGGATTATGCGGAGGTAAGAAAAAAATCAGGCGTGGAGCAAATATGTGAATAAGATGAAATTAGCAATTAGGAAGGGGTGAGTGCAGTCATAAACCTATGCTGGAGTACATAAATGGACACTTTTTCAAAGTCTGCATATGTCTGTGATGTGTGAATTCCTTAATATTATCATCTGATTTTATAAAGATCATGACTTCTAAGGTCCAAGCAGTGTCTGAAGAATGACAACAGAGTTACAGTCACAGCAGCTGTGCTTAAAATGGAGACCTGTTAAAGAGTGAAATGGTTCCAAGAAAAGAACTGTTGAAAGGGAATTATTTATGATTTCAGAACAAAGTGAAATATGAGAAATCATACTCTGAATTTAATAATTTGATACTATACAAAGCAAAAGAAAAATATTACTCTAAACTGTGCAGGGGTTTCTAAAACCATGTTGCTTCATTAATGAAAAGATTCTTCAAAACAGCAAGTAATATGGCATGTTAAATGAGTATTACATATGATTATGGGTTAATGTTACGATTCCAATAAAGAATTCCATTTTTCTGAGGTGTAGAGGATTTTTTGCTTTTATTATGTGAAACTGTTCAGGGCAGCTGCAGTGGTGCAGTGATTAGCATTGCCACCTCACAGCAAGAGGTTCTCCAGTTCAATCTTCTGCTGGGGTGACTTCTGTGTGGAGTCTGCATGTCCTTCCTGTGGTCGCGTGGGTTTCTGCTGAGTGCTTCAGTTTCCTCCCACATCCCTAAGACATTCTGTAGGTGGATTGGACACTCTAAATTGGCCCTAGGCGTGTGTGTGTGTGTGTGTGTGTGTGTGTGTGTGTGTGTGTGTGTGTGTGTGTGTGTGTGTGTGTGTGTGTGTGTGTGTGTGTGTGTGTGTGTGTGTGTGTGTGTGCCTTTGGTGGAAGTTTGGGTGCCGGGCTAGCAACTCGACACCATAAAAACTCCACTGCCAATCGTGAGCGGACCAGTGATCCGCTGTGGTGACCCCTAACTGGGAAAAGCCAGAAGAAGAAGACTGTTAAACTGTTCGGATGTTCCTTCTGCAATTGAAAATTTATGGGGACATTAAATGTCCCCTAAACATTCCAATGGGATTCTGTATTGAAAATTGTGCTTTGATAATTACCACCTCACATTCCAATGGAATTCTGTATTGAAAACTGTGCTTTGATAATTACCACATCTGCAGCCTGCAACCTTCATTTGACTAAACATTATGGGAAAAAGCCACTCAGAATACAAGGACACCAAAAATTCTGCAGAGAATACAGATGAAATTCATATTTTAAATTACTATTTTTGAGACAGCTTGTAAAATTAAAAGATTTATTTTGCATTAAGAAATCTTGCAGTTGACCATACAAAGTGACGGGGTTGTTGGTGTGGACATGTTAGGTGTGGGAGTGCAGTTTCAGACACACACGCGTGCACACACACACACACACACACACACACACACACATATATATATATATATATATATATATATATATATATATATATATATACATGGAATGTGGCACACTTTTGAACAGTCAACCTGGTTAACTTCTTTGAGTCAGTCACCAGGGCTGTTGATGAAGGCAAGGCAGTGCATACAGCTTACCGCAATCTGGCCAAGGCCTTTGATACTATTCCTCACTCAGGAATTACTGATAAACTCACCAAACTAGACATCAATCCCTATATCACTAGGTGGGTTGCAAATTTGCTCACAGATAGAACAGACAGTGTGAAAGTAGCGGACTCCATGTCAGACTGCCAACCAGTCATGAGTGGAGTCCCACAGGGATCGGTCCTAGGTCCTCTCCTGTTCTAGATCTACTTCTCAGAAGTCCAGGCCAGCACAAAGGGACTCTGGCTGACCAAGTTCACAGGCAACTGCAAACAGGGAGCCATTATTAACTCCCCAAGTGATGCAGACATCCTACAGAAAGACCTCACTGAGACGAATGACTGGTGTCAAAACCATGGCTTAATGCCAAAAAATGTGTCATCTTCTTTGGTAAAAGCTCAGTTCTCACTAATTACCACATCGATGGGAGCCCACTGAACACTGAAGGCATTATAAGAGATCCGGGGACGTAGGTTGACAGCAACCTCTCCTTCAACCACCACAATGACACTTTGGTCAGAAAGTCCTTCTATGTGGCTCATCTCATTACCAAGGGTCTTGCATCCAGGAAAAAAGAGGTCATCATACCTCTCTACTCTTCCTTCATTAGACCATTCATCGAGTATAATGCCCCATTTGGCATGTACCTCACTAGACACCTGCAACAGCTGGAGAGGCCACAGAAGTACCTCACAAAGAGGATCCTAGGCATTAAACACATGTCCTACACACAGACTCAAAAGAATCCAGCTATTCTCTGTCTCATATCGTCTATTTAGAGGTGAGATCTGCTTGACTTATAAAGCCATGTCTGACCCAGCTTTGTTAGAAATGCTATATCAAAAGAAATCCCAATCCCTTCTCACCATACACTCCAGAGACCTCAACCTCATTACCACAATCAACAGAACATGCTGGAGTTATATGTTCCTCACCCAGAGACTGCTCATACTCTGGAATAGATTTCCCATACATGCCAAGCAGAGCACCTCGCTGTCCCTCTTCAAGAGAAATCTTGATGAGTGGATGGGTAATAGAAAGCTCACCCCAGGATCATTCCAGTGGCTTTGCTTGATAGAGGCACTGGGAACTAACGTAGGGCGGCACAATGCCAGGGCACTTCTATGGGCTAGGCTTGTAAAGGCTCCAGGGCCATTAACCTAGTACACACCTATGAACCTAGAACCTATGTTATACTGGAAATAATACTGAATGCAAAATCTTGAACTGAATTGTCAAATGTTGACATTTTGCAATGTTGAACTCAAAACACTTACAAATAGCATATTGTACACTGCCCAAGTGTACAATCAGTCAACAAACAATATTTCTCCTCTGTTAGCTAATTACTCAAAAATGAGTGCTAAAATGTGTCCTGGGGCAAATCCAACTCTCTAGACATATAAGGGTCTAGGCATTTTGATTTCAACATTTTAACATTTCAGTATGTTAACATTTTAACATTCAGTATTAAAACTTTCAGTATACTGCTTTTGAGTAAGTTGACATGGAACATGGACAAATGTGTGTGTGTGTGTGTGTGTGTGTGTGTGTGTGTGTGTGTGTGTGTGTGTGTGTGTGTGTGTGTGTGTGTGTGTGTGTGTGTGTGTGCGTGTGTGCATGTGTGCTTGTGTGTGTGTGTGCGTGTGTGCATGTGTGCGTGTGTCCATGTGTGTGTGTGCGCGTGTGTGTGTGTGTGTGTGTGTGTGTGTGTGTGTGTGTGTGTGTGTGTGTGTGTGTATGGGTGACTGACAAGTTGTCAAACATCTCCCCAGCTTTGCTCACATGTGAGATCCTGGTACTGTGGAGATAAGGGAATTTGCCCTTTCTCCACTATAGTGTAACCTCAGAGATAGTGTATATAATTAGCATAGGGTATGGGGTGCCAGGGAGGCTGCCCCCTGAAAATGATGAGTTTACTTTTATTTTGTTTTGTTTTTTCCCCAGTAAGGTGCATTTTGAGCAGTTCTGCTTGATACGTTGTTGTTTGATATGTTGATTTTTTGCTAAAGTAACATATACCCATGGGTCACATCACCGGCTTTCACTTCACTGAGACAAAAGGACCGACAAACCAGAACATGACATCTGGAACACTGACTTTCCACTCAAGGTAAGTAACCGCATGGTCATCCTGTTAAACTTTGCCCCTTACCCCCACATTAGTGCAGTCTTGGAGCTGGTATATTTAGTTAGGGGTGTGTGGGGTGTGGGTTTACTTTTGTTTGGTTTATTTTTATTTTTCCTGTTGGCCAAGGAGTTACTTACCTCAAGTCAAAAGTTGGTGTTCCAGATGTCAGTCTTCTGGTTTGCTGGCCCTTTCGTCTCTGTGAAGTAAAAGTCGGTGATGTGGCCGTTCGTGTAAGTGAAGTAGATCCATACCCATACTTACTCATATTCACATATATCTGTATGTTTATATACTGAACCTGTGTGTGTGTGTGTGTATGTGTGAGAATGTAAGGGTCTACTACAGATGCTTGCTTGTTGGTAGCTCATGACACACTTGCTCTTTGCCACTTGTTAGAAAAAACAAGTGCTGAAACTCCAACTAGCTGATTTCCCATTTCTGTGCAGCCCTCCCAATACTGAATTTATAAAATTGTATAGCCTTACCAGAACCTACCCCCCCCAGTTCCCAATATGAGTCTTCACTCCCTCACCCTAAAGCTCACCTTCCTCTTCCTAACCCTAAAATCCTGGTCACTTCTTAAATCTAAAAGTCCGGTCCCCCAAATCTAAATTCTCAGATTCCTCCCTAACCCATAAAGCACTTATCCCACTCCCTAAACCCAAAACTCCCTTCCTGCTCCTTAACCCTAAAATCTCCCCCTTACTGTCTGTCTTTAAAATCCCCCCCCCCCTCCTGCTCCCTTCCCATGGCTGGCTGCCAGAACTCATATTTGAACTTGAATGTGAGCAGCAGCCTAAATGTGCTCAATATGCCTTGATTTCCTGGTTTTGAGACAGTAGTTTTCCAGCACTTTGGACTCGAGTATGTATAGTATACCCTATATATCACTAAATATATATCTATATAAAACTACAAAATCCAGAACGGCACTCCAAGCAACCCTTTGTGGAACCAGAATGGCTAAGTAGATGCAGTAAAAAAGAAATCCACCACGAGAAATGCAGAAAAATGTTTCTTTACTTAATTGTTTTGCTTCACTTCAGTGCAATGAAGTAAACAGCACACAACAGCTAACAGCTCACAGCTCAAGGCTATAACAGCATACCAAAAAAACTGTAAAGAACCACAAAATCCAAAACTGCACTTCAAGCAACCCTTTGTGGCTCCAGAATGGCTAAGTAGATGCTTTACAAAATAAATCCACCACAAAAAATGCAGCTTACAACTCATAGCTTAAGGCTATAGCAGCATATCCATTTTGTCCTCTGGCAACATCAGTGTGCTGTTTACTTTATTGCACTGAACTGAAGCAAAGAACCTAAGCAAAGAAGCATTTTCTCCACTTTTCATAGTGGATTTAGTTTTTACAGCATCTACTTAGCCATTCTGGTTGCACAGAGGGTTGCTTGGAGTGCCGTTCTGGATTTTGTGGTTCTTTACACTGCACCCTATTCTGGGCCTGAGCACCAGTTTTTTCATGGTTGTTTTATATTTATATATGTGTGTGTGTGTGTGTGTGTCTATTAACACACACACACACACACACACACACACACACACACACACACACACACACACACACACACACACACAGATTAGGTAGCCATGAAATGAACTCAGACAAGCACTCTGATTAACTAACAGAGTAGATGAAATATGTGCAGTGCACCCATAACATAAGCCCCCTTGTACAGAAAAGTGCATAACAAAAACATAAATCTAGTTCATAATCAAATACATGCTGCTACGATATGTGAAGAGCCAGTGATGCCAAAGACACACTCACACACACACACACACACACACACACACACACACACACACACACACACACACACTTTTTCCCTAATGTGAGCTAACACTTGGACCATACCTCTCAACCTCTCAGCACAAGAAATCCGGACAAAGTAAAAAATAATGGGGGGACTAGGGATACATTTTTAAAATTGCTCTTATAAACTCTGACACTTGCTAGAGTAATAGGTTTTGTATTAGTGAGTATTTTCTGAAGAATATAAAGTCTGCAACTCAAATGTCTGTCATTACTTAATGACTTCAGTCCTCAATGATTTTCCAGAGAAGCAATTTTTTTATGAGGAACTGATCAAAAATACGAGGCAGAAATCTGGATAGTCTGAGAAAATCTGGACAGTTGACAGGTATGACTTGGACCAATGGACATAAGTACAGTTTTTCCACTTTTCCCTGCAGAAGTCACATGGCCGTACAATATTCATGAAGTCTTATTGATGCTTATGTATTAAATTGTTATTTTAAAACAAATACGCAGAACTGCCACAATGCAAACATAAAGATATTATTTCTTTTCTGGTGCATTTCCCAGTTGCCTAATTGTATAAGTCAAGCAGTGTTGTGCTTACTATCAATGTAATGTTCATAATGATTGCATCTTTACATAGTTTTTAACAGGTGAGAATTGTGCACATAAACTCCAGCTTATAGTTTGCTGCTTTACCATCAAGGCAATTACCATACCAACTGTATCTTTGTAAGTGATGAGAAATCCTTCAACAATATTTAAAAATGTACAGATTTCAACAGCTGGGAACTGCATGTATTAGCTAAAGCTAAACAATACACAACCCCCTTGTCCACAAATGAGAAACCAGAAAATGAACAGTTTGCTTATCCAATCCACTTCTTCAGAGATCACAAGTTAAACCTCTATTCCTATCTCCACTGAGGCCAGAAATCAAACCCTCAGCATGCAAAATGCTAAATGTATGGCAAATATATATCACATAATAAGTATTAGACAGCCAAAATGGTCCAAAATTTTGGAAAACCACTGAAATTGAATGTGGTGCTTCAAGCATAGAACTCATTATTCTTTCAAAAATATCACTTAGTAACAGAATCATGGACCAGAATTCAAAAGTACAAGGCAGAATTGCAGAGGACCATCATTGTGGTTTGCATACTTCAGGAGTGAGTGGATAGCAGAGGCAACATAATACATGTAGAAGATAAGTTGTATCCATTGCAACTTTTAAATGCATATATTGGAATTCTCTGGTCTTAACATAATGGCAGCCTATCTTTGCAGAGAGTAATCCTCAACATGGAATGAGAAGGGAGTGCAACTTTTTCATAGCATGCCCGTCCAATTTTACATATCCAGGAGTGGGGTGTAGCAAAGCAGTTGATTTTTTGTTTTATTAGGTGTTGTAGTACTATTGCCTATGAAGACTTCTTTAATTCCTTATTTTCATATATGAAATGAGGAATCTTGAAATAAGTTGTGAATTTTCCAATGCCTTAAGAAGTTCTGCAAGCTTGGAATGGTGCCTTACACTTGAGTGTAAACTGTTTTACAATCTGGTCCAATAACAACATATTAAAGGATCATAGTAAGGTTATTTCATTTTAGTGCACAGAGAATGATGCCCCAAAGCAAGCAGCATCTTTATATGAGTAGTTCAGCATGTTTGCAGCTGTACCTTTGAACTACAATACCATTCCTGGCTAAACAGTATAATAAGTAGTCTTGGTCTACATTCCTGTTCTTTGCTCCTTGGAGTTTACACTGTACAGTCACCTACTCAACTGTATTTAGTGGGATTCATGTCATTTTATTGAATGTTTTAAATGTTGAGTGACAAAACATTGATGTCCAAAAGGATGAAAAAAAAAAGGAAATACATTGCACCCTCCACACCCCCTGCTAAAAAAAAAAAAAAAAAAAAATTAAGCTTGTTTCCTGTTAAGTGGTATAGACTATTTGTAGGCTTCTGAGCCCCCAAGCCCTTCTGTGTTGGAGGGAAGCCTTCTAGCTTAGTTTTTTTTTTTCTTGTAACTAGCCAGTTTTCTAGTTTCGGCACTCAAATCTGTTTCTTTGATCTCAGTACTTGTTCAGAAAAAAAAAAAATTTCATCTGCTTTTACTGTACTTGTGTTTCTACCTACTTTTTTTACTTTTGCATCATCTTAAAAGTACTCAATTGTATTTATTACTGCTTGGTGTAACTCATTCTAAGCCTTTTGGTTTAAACACTTGGGCTTCGGACCAGTTGTTTTGCACTGAGAGGGTTTGTGGTCTGCACTGTAGTGGCAAAACAGGTAGCTTACATCCTTCTAGGTTGGGAACTGCTGATTGAGGGCTCAGTGTCTGTTATTCTAAAAGTGTATTAATTCTGGTTTAAGCACTTGGGCTTTCAGGCCAGTTATTTTACATTAAGAGGGTTCGTGGTCTGCACTCTTGTGGGAGGAGAGGCTGGACTCTGCCCTTCTGAGCTGGGAATTTCTGGCTGAAGGCTTATAGTGCATGCATATCTGAACTGCTTCTTACTGAAGTTGGTGTGCATTGTTTGCTGTGGCATAGACTGGATTCAGGCCTGCTGGATCTAGCTTTGTTTGTGTAACTTGAGCACTAATCCAGGCATTCTCTAAAGTATTTAATTGTATTTATTACTGCTTGGTAGTAACTTGGATTAAGCACTTGGGCTTCAGACCAGTTGTTTAACATTAGGAAGGTTTGTGGCATGCACTGTGGTGACAGGACAGCTAGCTTTCATCCTTCTAAGTTGGGAACTGCTGATTGAGAGCCCAGTGTCTGTTATTCTTAAAGTGTATTAGTTCTGGTTTAAGCACTTGGGCTTCAGGCCAGTTATTTTACATTAAGAAGGTTTGTGGTCTGCACTCTTGTGGGAGAAGAGGTTGGACTTTGCCCTTCTGAGCTGGGAATTCCTGGTTAAAGGTTTATAGTGCCTGAATATTTGAACTGTATCTTACTGAAATTGGTACACCTTGTTTGCTGTAGCATAGACTAGATCCAGGCCTGCTGAATCTAGCTTTGTTTATATGCTTGTTGTTTGTTTGCTTATTTCCCTGGAATGCTAATTCCACCTAATACGCAGCTTCTCAGCACTTCTGTGGATCACTAGTGATATCTGCATTGCTTACTGTACTTATTTCCTTGTTTCACTTGAAAGAAAGTTACTGTTTGTCGTTTTTGCATTTAAGTTACCTGTAACACATTGCACTTAAGTTACCCGGCACTTGCTCACTAAAGCAATTATATGTCAGCACTAAAAATTAAAAGCACTGCACCCTCACTCCCCACTGGCCCTGGTTTTCAATTATTAAGGAATTCCCAATATTATTCTAGCATGTCCAAAGGTCAGTTGTCAATCTCCTCTCCGGTCCAGCCGGTGAATCTGGGAATCTTGAGGCAATGTTACAACTGCCTCATGTACACAGACAACCCTCTCCTCCTCCCAACAAATTCCAATGCATGTGAGAGATGCAACCATATAGCCAAACTGGAGGCTGAGCTCTCTCAACTCAGTACTGGCATAACCAGTCAGGAGGAGAAGGAAACCACACTCACTACAATTCCAGTCTCACATAGACCTACCACGACAGAAAACCAAACACATAATCACACAAAAACATACTCGGAGGCTCTAAATAAAGATCTGCCGAAGCAGCAGAGACCTCCAAAGCAGACACCCAAGCAGCCGCTACCCCAAAACAAAACACGTACAACACATATCTCACAAAGCCAGTGTGCCAAACAGTCACAGCCCTTAAGACTAAACAACACACCTGATACACTTGTAATAGGTGACTCTATCATCAGGCACACTGACGTCCCGCTCACCAGGCTGAACAAGGAGAGGGTCACGGTGAGCAGTCTGTCGGGCACTAGGATCCGCCACATAACACAAGTACTCAGGTCACTCCAAGGCAAGTACAAATATGACTCAGTCATTGTCCATGCTGCTGAGAATGACCTGAGACGTACCTCCCTGGACTGCATGAAAAGAGACATAAAGGAGCTCTCTGAGCATGTAGCCCAGGCCGGTATGACCCTGACCTTGAGTAGCATCTTACCCTCACCAAGAATGATGCCACAATATGAAGACAAGATGATCAATTTCAACAATTGGCTTAAGTACTGGTGTCATTCAAAGGGGATCCAATGCCTGTCAGCTTGGGATGATATGTAACAAACAGCAGAAAATGAATAACAAATACACCAAAATGGCCAATGCAGATCCCCTGGACTCGAGCAGTGAATAAATACAAAAATGGATCACGGTCTTCTTTCATCATACAACTTTAATGTAAAAACGCCAGCAACAAGATACAAGGCTGATAGTGATGGTTAAGCGCTTTCATCTGCAATACCAGATTTCTTCAGAACCATTTGCCTACACATACCACTTCCTTTTTAAATCAATTTAAAATTCCATTTTGTTGCAATAAAACATTAAAAACATATGTATACCATTACATTGTACATAAATGTACATATTTATTTAAATAAAATTATAAAACAAATGTTTATAAAACTCTTACTAAAACAATGAACGCATAAATCTACATACATTCTGCTTATACTAAATACAGCTATTAGTATACTAAATCAATTATGTATCAATTTGATGGATACCCTTATTATTCATTACCATCTACCTATTATTAGTCCAATGAAATTATAATAAAGTATATGTTGAACAGTTGGGTTACATTTTATTCTAAAACTAAAAAGGGTTTTATACTTATGTGATCGCTCCCTCGTGGAGATGTGGCATCTAAACAGATCTGCCACTTGCTTTCCAACCATGCCAAATATGTTTTCCAATTACCACCCCTATCACTCACCTCAACCTGGTCTATAATGGCAAAGTTAAATGTGTGGTCACTACCTTTTTCTGTAGTGTGTCTACTCAGTGCATTCTTAGAGTCTCGCTTTGAATTTCCTCTCGGTACAATTACCTTCTTAGGATATACTATAGATCTAGTAATATTCTCTAACCTAATCCTAACATTGGTGTTAATATTTTTACATTGACTACATGCACCACAACACATAGTTCCCTTCTTACTTTTGCCTATATATTCTTTTTTCTTTTTTTCTATCATCCTTTTCAAATTGTTTCCTGTCTTATATACTATATAAGGTTTCATACCAATAATATGACCTATAGGGACTGAAGTCGAAATTAATTCCCAATGTTTCTTCAAAATTTCAATCACTATATTGGTATATGGATTAAACCTTATAATACATACTCTATTGTCTCGATCTGTTGTAGTATTGGTATTAGTACAAACCGTACTTCCTTTACCCAACAAGGGTACATATTTACGTCCCCATTCTGTCCTAACATATGATATAATGTTGTCCAACATATTTTTTGGATATCCTCTATCAATGAATAATTTGGATACTACGTCCAATTCTCTGTTCATAACCTCCTTGAAGATGACATTCTGGCTACATGCATTGACCTTTCACTACACGGATTATGTGAGCTGGATGACAACTACTGAAATGTATGTAATCGCTTGAGAACGCCGGTTTTCTGTAAATTTTAGACGCAAACCCCTGTCCTGTGTTACTAATCCAGGTGTCCAAATATGCTATTCCTACTTTGTCATATTGATAAGTGAATTTGAGAAATTCCGTGGTCTTGTTGAGATATTCAATAAACTCTGGTATCTTCTCCACCGGACCTTTCCATAAAATGAACATGTCATCCAGAAATCTTGTATATAATCCGATGTATTGATAATATTCACTGGGGAATATATACATATTCTCCCACTCGAGCATAACCAAATTTGCAAAAATGGGGGCACTAGCTTGGGATGATATGCTCAACAAGCCATGATGCTTCGCTAGGGACGGCTTGCACCTGTCACCCCTGGGCTTTTGGATATTGGCAAAGGCTCTTGCTACCCCCATAGTGCCTTTTTTAGGCAAGGCTCAAAAGACAAACCCACCTCCATAGGTATCACAAGGGATAAGAAACTAAGAGTAATGCTACTCAACGCCAGAAGTCTAAACCTCAAGATGCACGCACTCGAAACTCTCCTTAGCATGGAGAACATCGATATCTGTGCAGTAACAGAAACCTGGTTCAGGGCTCCCGAGAGCACCCCAGCACTACCAGGTTATACCTCATACCATGCTTTTCGGCCCCAAAACTTGGACCGAACCACAAAAGGAGGGGGAGTATCGATATTCATCAAAGATACCCACACCTCCAGGTTGGTGGCAAAGCACCTAAGCATCAGAGACTATCCATGTGCAACTAACAGTGGGTAAAACTGCCTTCCAGTTTATAGCCTGCTACAGACCACCCTCCCAAACCCACTCAGCCTTCCTGAGAACACTGGAAAATATGAAGGTCTCTCCAAACACCATTATATTGGGCGACTTCAACTACCCAAACATAGACTGGGAGCATTACTCTAGCTCCAACACCCTAGCCCAAAGGTTCCTAGAATTTATAAACTCAAATGCTATGGAACAACTTGTTATCACTCCCACAAGAGGGGAAAACATACTGGACCTGATCATCACCAACATGGGGACTCTATGCTCCAGACCAGAAGTGTATCCCTCACTGGTAAGATCAGACCATAAACTAATCTCACTGGATATTCACATCCCGATCCCACCCCCTGCCCAGAAAACCACAGTGAAAAACTTCTCTAAAGCAAATTTCACACGCCTCAAAACTGAGGTGGATTCCTTCAAAGCCCCCGGGCCTGTGGAAAATACGGCCCAGACTGCAGAATCCTTTATAAACGCATTCTATGAACACCTTCAGGAATGCATGGATCATGCGATCCCAAATAAAACCAAGACCCAATCCTCCAAAGGCAGACGTCCTGTCTGGTAGACTCCAGCCATAAACAAACTATACAATAGAAGGAGGAAGCTACTAAATGATAGAGCAAAATCCCAAAAAGGGAAGGCATCACTGATCAGTATTAGCAAAAAACTACAGGCACACATAAAATTGTCTAAGGCTAGCTTCGAGAGAAAAATTGCACAGGACACTAAGGATAATCACAAGGCTTTCTTTAGTTATGTTAGGAACCTGGGTGGTAATTCCCAGATATGCTCAGAATTAGTCCAAAATTACAAAAATACACGAACCCACAGACATTGCCAACATCCTAGCTGACAGGTTCAGCGAAACTCCCCTCCCCACCAAAAGGGCAAATATCTATCCCAGCAGAGTGCTGCCCCTGACATCTCAGATGCTCAGGTAAGAGCCTCCCTCTCCAAAGCAAAAAACACAGCATCAATGGGACCAGATGGTGTCCCGGGCTGGGTCCTACATGAACTCCAAGAAGAGCTAAACCCAAACATAAAACTACTGTTCAATCTCAGCCTTACTACAGGATATGTGCCCAAAGAGTGGCGTACAGCAACAGTGGTCCCTCTCCATAAAGGTGGTGCCTCAACGGATCCTGGAAACTATCGCCCCATAAGCCTGACTAGCTTGGTCTGCAAAGCTATGCAAAGGATCATCATGGACCTCATAAATAATGATATTGGGGACCTACAAACACTGGATCCTACCCAGTTCGGCTTTGTGAAGGGCAGATCCTGCCTCTTAAACCTGGTTGATTTCTTTGAAACAGTTACCAAGGCCATTGACGAGGGGAAGGTGGTTCACACAGTCTACCTGGACCTCGCAAAAGCCTTCGATACAATACCCCACTCGGGCATTATAGATAAGCTCACCAGCTTAAATATAAACCCCTATGTCACTAGATGGATTGCAAACTGGCTCAAGGACAGAACCCACATGGTTAGAATTGCTGGAGCCATGTCAGACTCCAAACCAGTTACAAGTGGTGTCCCACAAGGCTCAGTCCTGGGACCTCTCTTGTTCGGTATATATTTCTCGGAGGTACAGGCCAACACGGAAGGACTGTGGCTGACCAAGTTTGCAGATGACTGCAGACTGGGCGCCATAATCGACTCTTCAGTCGACACAAGCATCTTCCAAAAGGGCCTCATAGAAACAGACAACTGGTGCCAGAGCCATGGCCTCAAGCTAAATGCCAAAAAGTGTATAGTCACCCCCTTTGGCAAAAACAAAGTTCCCAGAAATTACCACATAGGTGGTAATCCATTAAGTACAGAAGAAGTAATTAGGGACCTGGGGACCCAAGTTGATAGCAATCTCTCATTTGACAACCACGTGGCCAAAGTGGTTAGAAAAACATTTTATATAGCCCACCTAATCATGAAGGGATTCACATCTAGATCAGGGGACATCATTGTGCCTCTTTACTCATCCCTCATCAGGCCCATAATTGAGTACAATGCCCCTTTTGGGATGTACCTTACCAGACACCTGCAGCAACTGGAAAGACCCCAAAAGTACCTCACCAAGAGGATCAAAGGGCTCAAACAGATGCCATATGCTGCCCGGTTAAAGAAACTCCAGCTCTACTCAGTGGCATACCGCCTGTTCAGAGGCGATCTGTGCCTGACATATAAAGCCATGTCCAACCCGGAATTAATGGACATGCTGCACCTCAGAAAATCCAAATCCTATCGAGCTACGTGCTCGAGAGACTTGAACCTCAGCACTGAAATAAATAGGACATGCTACAGATTCATAACCCAGAGGCTCCTTCACACTGGAATAAAATCCCAATCCAGGTTAGGCAGAGTCCCTCATTGACTCTCTTCAAGAGGAATCTTGATGAGTGGATAGGAGATCATAGGTTTACCCCGGGTATCACTTCTGTGTCACTGTTAGACAGAGGCACAGTATACTAACCTCGAAAAAGGGCATAGCAAAATAAATTTAAAATGGGTGGCGAAAGCCAAACACATTCTGGCTAGGCTTATAAATGCCCTAGGGCAGATAGCCTAGTATGAACCTATGAACCTGTGAACCTATATGCTAACTTGGAGATTACACTACTGATGCTGTCATGCACCCAGCCAGTGACATGGTGGTGGCAGAACCAGCAAGGGATCCTTACTACAGAAGTCCATGGTGTGTGAAAACAAAGTCACCTCTAATACAAACCTGCACTAGTTGGTCAGAAGAGAAGACAGTCACCAGTGTTGAGCTGTAAAGCTCAGAAATTGTTGGACACAGGTAGAACCCTACTAATCATTCATTTTAATCTTGAATACCTCCCAGCATTTTTTATCTGGCATTCTATACAAGCCCATATGATATAGTCAGTGCTGTTTAATTAAAACATTTTTACAAATTCATTCATTCATAGCTATGTCTTATAACATGGAGTTTCTTTTGCATAACATTAATATTCTTTTAAATATTTGTGCCAAGCAATTGACTCTCATATTAGGAAAGTACATGTGATACCTAACAAATAAATTACTGACACTAGAAATACTGTCAGTACACATTTATTGCACTGCAGATTTCTGAATTTTTATTCTCTGTCTCCAAAATAATGCTTGGAATGATAAGTAAATAAGACAACGTGAACAAATCGCAGTATCCCTCTACATGCAGCATGCTGACAGTTGTGCGTGTAATAAGTAGTAGGAGGTCAAGTAACAGGCAGACTTCTTAAATGCCAGCAAACACCTACGTCTTGAATACCATTAAGACAGCAGTGATCACTGAAGCAATTAACTTTTTAATTTATCTGCACGTTAGCCTGACAAGAGTTGTGGACATTGTAATGCGTAACATATTATTCGTTTCACATCATTTCTTTAAATAACACTAAAGGAATGTGACATATAGTTTATTAAGCAATGTTTTTGCAAGCTGATGAACACCTTTATTTTGCATTGTGAAAAAAATAAAATGCAGTTTCAAATAATCTCTTCTGGTAACTGAAAGAGATTTAAATACAGACCAGTTTTTAAGTGTAACAACCAACCTCACAATATGCATTTATTAACTGTAAACAATAGTGAGAGTGTGGATTGTGCAGTATATTTATTTTAGCTTACTTTTGTTAACTAGATAGGAGAATTGTTCTAAAGACTATTTTCATTGACAACCTAGATCTAAAAGCAGTGAGATAAATATCAAACATCACAGGCTGAGAAATACGATATAAAGAAGTTGTACAGCAAAATTACATAATTATGTAAACAATACAAGAGGAGAAAATTAGTGATTATAATTGCATTGATAAAACATGTTTAGAAGATAGTTGACCAATGTGAAGAAAACAGGGGTGTCAGAAAAGACAGTGGTATAAAGATTAACAATATTTAACGGAAAATATTATATATAACAGATACTGAATAATAGTACTTCTTCAAGGTTGCGAATATAAGAACCATAACAGAGTATAGTAATAAAACAAATACTGAGAGGCCTAGGTTATTTTTATTTAGCCAGTGTTTGTAATTTAATTGCATTTGCTCTCATTTATGAAGTGAAACTTCTGTTTTAACTTAAATTCAGGTACCCTTGAGTACTGATGTTAGACCAGGAGGGTGAAGCTCAAGTGACCTAACAAAAACACAAATGGCCAAATCCTGCACAATAAATGCCCTCAGCACTGATTCTTGATTTAAAATTTTACAGTGCTGTTATTTGTCCTGCTTTAGTAGCTATATGACAGCATTCTTTTTTGTAAAAACAGTTCCTTTTTTCTTTTTTTGTTTTTAATGGTACTACAAAAGGCAAACTAAAAGTCTGTGTTTCATTTGCATGTGTTGCAAGCTGAAGTTGGCATACTGTTGTACTGGTGGTTGCTGAGCTGGTCAAACCTGCTGCCACATTATAAATGTTGTGGATCCTGTGGTTCATCAGTAAAGAGGAGGTGGCATCAACTGCCATAATCTCTTCCTTCTCATATCCTTCTAGTAAACCTTGGACACACGGCTCCTTTGGTCTGTAAGATCCCACCAAAAGTAAAAGGATGCAAATCATGTAGTCTGGTTTCCTGACAGACAATGCTGAAGATGCAAAGGTGTGATTCCACATCTTTTGTTCATCTGGCAGATAAGCAGCTGGGCTGTGATGTGTGTGAGCCTACTTGAGTGGATGTTGCATTCACAATGGGGTCATGTTTGGAATTCTCTGATCAGATTGACCAGTCTCTTGGGGAATACAAAATCTTGCCAAATTTTAGGGCACTACAGCAGGGTTATCTCATGACACTTGAGTGTAATATTTAAGTCTGTGCTGATAGAGTTAGACCTTGGAGAAGTGATGGGTTTGTTTCCCACAGCCCTCATATGCCTATTTCATGACTCTGAGAAAGTTAATTAACACGGCATTGCTCGCAGATTTCACATGAAAAATGACTGTGCATTTACTGTGCTTACCAAATTAATATATAACTATATTATTATTTGATTATTATTAATTATGATGGCATATTTAAAGAAGCCCATTACATGTAGAATCACATGCAGCGTCTGGGGATTATAGCAGCATGAATCCTGCATTCCTCTTGCTGTAGTGGGATGGTGTTGGTTTGCTGGCCACTCCCACTTTCCTGTCATCATTTCATTAAATCATTCAAATCTGGTGTCGTCATGGATGACCAATGGGAAATCAAGCCTTCTTCACCATCTAAGGCAGTGGTAGTGGCATCTTCTGGTTTGTTTGATTTTTTTTCTTTTTTTACATAGACTTTTGAGGTCTTTTGAGTGAGAGCTGTAGCTCTGGGCATGTGAAAGGCTATTTGTCAGCTGTCTGGCACTGAGAAAGCTACAGGGTCACTTTGCTGAGAAGCCTTGAGAACAAGTTATCCTAATTTGGATTGCTTCAACAAACTCTGGACTTGTGTGGGCATTCTAACTGGTAGGTTTTGATGTGTGAGCAGTGATAGTGAGTGCAGTGGCACCTGATGCAATCTAGTCCCACCTTCCAGCCGACTCAAAAACAGCCTGCACTCGGGATGTTGAAGCTGGAAAAGTGTGGTTATGGCCTATACTGAAGTAAACACGCTAAATATCAACATCAGTATGGCTGCATTGTCTGATGGCAGGGAGAGTTCTTAAGTGTATGCTGTTAGATAACACATGGGTACCTGCAACACTACGGCTGAGTAGCCTACAGTGAATACCTCAGTTGTGCTGGTATCAGTACTACAGACCTAATGTACAGTGGTGACAAGTTTGGCATCAGAGCAGGTGGCAATGGTCTTGGCATCAGCAGTTTAAGAAATGTCAAGTCTGATGGAGACAAGGCCAAAACGGCTGTGAAGACCAGGCAATACTTTTATTTTCTTCTTCTGGTGCCAGAACCCATGATTACTGACATTTCTTTTCATTCTTTTCACATCAGCCATGCCACGTTGTCTAAATCTATATAGGCACTATGACTGATGGCAGACATCACCCATAGCAATTGGTCTAAATCTATTTATGGCACCATAGTCAGGGGTAGTTTGATCAAGGGAGAGTACTCTTAGCTCCAAATGTGTATGATGTCATCAAGAAGGAGGTTTCATGAATGATATGAACTCCTGCAAAGCTATACTTCTTTGTTGGACTTCCTGTTTATCTGAAGTTGCTGAAGCTGGGCTTGATGCATTCACCATTGATGCCACAGTATCTTTTGTGGAAGTTTCTAGAAGAAACATGGCTTCAAATGTTGTTCTTCCCTGGGTTTCAACTGTGAGGCTTCCTGATGATTTGGTTTAGTTATATAACAGTCATTTTTACTCAAGTGGAACAGGAAAGCTGAGAAGGACCTGGTTTAACAATAGACTTGTTTGAATCCATGAATGAGATTTTTTTATGTACGAGAAAAGCTTGTTCTGCTTGTCCTGAGGAGTAGTTCTGTTCATGCCCCTACAAATGAAGTAGACTGGGGACTTGTACTGTTCTCATAAGCAAATAAAGTCACAAGAGTTGCTGTTACTTGACATAATCCATCAGTTATTGACATACTATTTAAACAGAGATTGAGGTGTCTTAAAATCAGAAAGGGAAGATGGGCCTGTGAGCCTGCTTACTAATGCTGGTGAAAGACTGGCAAAATAAAGGTATTTCCCTGAAAGAAAAAGTAAAACAAGAGAAAAGGAAGATTAACTGACAGAAGGCAAGAACTGCACCTGCAGCTACAGCACGCTAACCATTGACAAGAAAAAAAAATTATTGTAACACTCCAAGAAATATCTCAATGTATTTGAACTGAATATGCAGCAATCGGCATCTAGAGCTGGGAGCAGAGAAGTGTCATGGGAAGGTGATGACTAAAGGACTCTGAGGACATTTCAGGCACCACAGTCCTTGCGCCTTTGGTGCATAATCTTATAAGTTACTGAGAATGGTCCACTTGTTATCAGGTCCTTCGATTGCTGCATTAATGTCATATGTCAAGTATTGCTAAACTGGCTTAGCCAGCATAATTGTATGCAGTTTATTGTTTGCCATTTTCTGTTTATTTTATTTAACTGGAACATACTTATTCTTGTCATGTTATTCCCTGAATATCAGTACATTAATTATGTATCAGTAGAATATCTGAAACAGAAAACAAATAATAGTAATAATAATAATAATAATAATAATAATACTTCAGGAAGACCAGTATTATTTCAGGTGTCACTATATCCTTCTGCAGCCATGTCTCAGAAGGGTTATAAAAAACTTTATCACTGTAAGACCTAGTTGTTGATTGGCTGAACAATGTAATCAATGGCATTATAACTGAAATTAATCAGTGCCCTGGGTACAGTGAATGCGTGTAGTTTTGCCTTGTGTCTCTCAACATACCGAGGATGTTGTTTTATCCCTAGTAAATATTTACCTTTTCATGTTTTTCTGCTTGCATACTTATGTGTTCCTATATGATATCTCAGTTTTACATTGCATAGTCTATCTATAGGCCTGTGCTTCCACATTACAACTCAGTATCTACACATGAATTGCAACATCTCATTGACTACAGCAGAAATAAAGCACATTGTACATTTTGTGGCATTCTTCACTTCTGGGTTCAAGTCTGGCCAACTACTTTCAGACTCTTTCTAAGCAGCAGAGTCCTCTCCTACTGTCAGCTACCAATTGGCTGTTATAAGTGTCAGTCATGTCTCCTACAGGCAATGACTGTCAGTGAGATTGCAGGAGATCTATCAGTGCAGATTTTTAAGCCAGGGTGTACACATTTTCTTGATCTTCTCTCCCTGAACTTTAAATAAAACTTTAATTTAAAGTTGTGTCTGAATTTCCTTTATTGGATGAATAGAAATTATGTTATTATAGTTTTAGTGACATTTGACTTTTTTAGTTTTATTTTATTTTTTTACATTTGTTTACCAGGAAAGCCCGACTGGACACAGGTCCTTTTTCAGTGGAGGCCCATGGAAAATCTCCAATTACAGGCATATTGTTACCATATAAAAGTATACAGACAGTAGCAGGTAAAGACATTTCAGCAGATTACAAACATTACAAAATACCACATTGATGACAAATATCAGTTACATAATGCTGAAGGATATATATATTTTTTTACATGGCAGAAGTCCCATTATACATAATAATGCTTCAGATACAAAAGTAAAGAGGATTATTTACCTACAGATGCAGTTACTAATTTATGGACAATATATTAAAGGATTAGGAAGCTGAAGGGGGTTAAGTTGGGCTAAAAAGAAGGAACTTAGTTTTGTTGGGATTTAGAATAAGCTGGGTGTTAGTGAGCCATGTTTCTACAGTCAGAAATGAATCTTGGGTTATGGTGTGGAGGTCATGTAGTGTGGGGGCTACACATATTAGTGTGGCATTGGTATATTGTACTACAGAGGCATAAGGTGCAGAGGTGCTCAACTGGTTAGTGAATAGAGAGAATGGTAGAGGTCCAAGGATTGAGCCTTGTGGAACCCCTAAGGTAACTGGAAGAAGACGGGAAATTTAGTGTTGCCAGTGGATGGCTTACAGTTGTCCTCCTAGGTAGCTTTGGAACCATGTGATAGTGGAACTGCTGAGGTTTAGAGCGGAGAGAATATTGATGAGTTTATTGTGATTTACCATGTCAAAGGCTTTGGATAAGTCTAAAAATATGGCAGATAAAAATTGTCCATTATTTCTAAGGTGATTCACTGTGTTAGGAAAGGAGAGTAGTGCTGTGGTGATGCTGTGAAAGGGACGGAGACCGTGTCAGGTGTTTGATAATAGTTTATGTGTGAGAAGGTGATCCATTAGTTGGTTGTGCATGACTCTTTCTAGTATTTTGGATAAGGGAGATAAAATGGCAACTGGATGATAATTGGTGAGTTCAATGGAATTACCACTCTTGTGTAGTGGTAAAACATGGGAGATTTTCCATATCACAGATGCCTGGCTTTCAGATATTGATCAATTTAGTAGGCTACTGCTTTGGCTGCATTTTGTAGAAATTCTCCTGGAAGGCTATAAGTGGCTAGGGTTGTTGGTTTCAGTCTTTAAAGTAGTTTTACCTATGTTAAAATAGGAAGTGGATTCTAGGGAGTTGGTGCTATTCTGGGGTGTAATAGGGGTAGGGTTGCCTACAATACCTAGAGAGTTAGCTAGGTTTGGACAGTTTCTGTGAAGAATTTATTGAATTGGGTTGCTATATGTCAGAATTATTAGTTGCTGTTGGAGTGGGGGCAGAGGATTTACCTGGATGAAGTATGTTATTAACAGGCCCAGAATTTATGAGGGTTTTTTGTATGTTTATTTTATATGTTTTGGTAGTAGCAGTTGATTTTGCTTAATTTTACTAGTTTTTTAGCTTTATTCTGAAGTTCCAGGTATGTTTGTTTAGTTATTTGGATTTTGTTTTTATGAAATTGTTCACAGGCTTTGTCTGTAACTTTAAGTGAGGATCTACATTCTTTAGTTAGCCAGAGTGCATAATTAGATTTAACTCTGATAATTCGAAGAGGGAGCATGGTAGTTTATAATGTCTAGGAACGTGTTGCTGAATGAGTTTACTGCGTTCCCAGTTACAAATATTTAGAATGGTGATGAAACTATTTAGATTAAATTTCTTTTTGTTTCTGATTAAGCGGAAGGTGGGCTGGATTACATGGTGAGTCTGGGTCCTAAAAAGAAAGGTTGGCTGATGGTCACTTAGACTGGTAGACAGCCTGACTGGGATGCTAAAGAGTGGTTGCTTACCAAAATCCAGTCCAGGATTGGCTGCCATTTTGAAGATTTATCAGTTCTTGTAGGGGAGATAATGAGTTGGGTGAACCCATGGAGGTTTATATGGGATGATGGACTTTCTGAGGAGCAGTTACGCTGAACAGTACTGAAGTCACCCAAGAAGATTGTTCCCTGTGGAAGGGAGTTGGAAATCCAAAGTAGGATGTTTTCCAGAGTGGGGATGTTGTTTCCTGGTGGGATTTAACTGCCTATGATATTAATGTGTCTTCTGGGGTTCATTTTTAATTTGGCAAAGATGCGTTCATCATTGTCAGGTTCAGGAAAGTTTATGTCTAAGTGGTCTAGAGTTAGGGCATTTTTAAATAAAATAGCTATGCCATCTCCCTTTCTTGTTATCCTTCTTTTCAAAGAATGCTGTATCCTGGAGAAATGATTTCATTGTTGTTAATGTCGGGTTTTAGCCAATTTTTAGTTACTATTAATATATCTGGAGAGTAAAACGAGAGTAGGGCATGCAGGCCATGCACTTTATTAGCAATACTTCTAACATTCATGTTAAAGAGGAGTAAGGAGGATTTGTTTTTCTGTAGAGTTCCAAGGTTGGTTGTGTTAGAGTTATTTACTATTGTGGGTGTTGGACAGGGACCAGGATTGGGGTGTATGTCTCTGGATTGGTTTAACCAATTAAGTATGTGTGAGTATTGTTCGACAAGTCTGTTTAGTAGTTTTTCTAGCTTTTGAGAGGTGAGGGAAATGTATCTTAGAGGATGGAATTTGTGTAGGTGGAGGTCTGAGGATGTGGTAGAGAAACGTGATGGAGCTATAGTATAGTTGAATGGTTTATTTGGGTGTGTAGGTGGTGAGGTCTGCCAAGGAGGGGGAATCTTGTACTGTAGAAGAGTGTGGTATGAGGTGAGGAAATATAAGAGTAGTAGCATAGAAGTACTGATGGTTTGGATGAGTGTTATGTGTAAGTAAGTCTTTTTAAGGTGAAACATTTTAATTAGGGTAATTTTAAATTATTGTGAGAAGAGAGATAGATATATTGGGTAGATGGTGGCTAGAGTATTTGTGTAGGTTTGCATGTTTTGAGGTGGGAGAAGGGATGTGTAGAGATTTGTGTTTAAGTAATTAGATATAGTTAATGGAGGGGGGGATTGTCAGCCTTAGGTATTGCGGTCCTATTTTAGAGTGTTCAGCTGAGTATTTTAAATAGTAGAGGTGTGGGTTGTGATTGCTTGTTATGTGGGTGGGTTTACTAGGTGGAAATGTAATTGAACAATGGATGGGTGGAATAGGGGTAGGTTAAGGGAGCTGAGTGAGTCCAAAGGGCGAACCGAGAGGGCTGGCCCTGGCCTAAGAGCAGCTCTGGGAGAAGAAAAACAGTAAGGTAAGTTGTAATAGTTATAGTGATGGAGGAAATGTAGAGGAGAGAGGATGAAAGGGATGTTATAATATTTCAGAGAAAAAAAGTTGCCTTAAGAGAGAGGAAAAAGGTAGTGGGGGCTAGACAGAAAGGCACAGTAATAGAGATTTTGAGTGAGAGATTTATCAAGTGTAGAAAAATACTAAATGAAGGAAAGAGTAGGTTTTAATGTCTAGAACCACTGTGTTAAGATTGCACAAAAGAATGTCTATTAATTAGCAGTAGGTATTAAGTATGAGAGTTAAGTGGATAGAATACTATGTAAGGTTTCAGCACTAATGCTTCCTATTAAATCACAGGAGGGGTTGAGAATTAAGTGGAATGGAAGGTGTTATTGGGTAGACAGAGCCTAGGGAAGTGAGAGGTGATGTACAGTGAAACCATTTAGTTGGACACTGAGTGACAGAAACAAAAAATAGTAATACCAGGTATTTTATCATGTATATTCATTATATGCGGTCTGACTCCTGGGTAGGTGGTAGTTGGTTCAGGCTTCCACTGAGAGGGATGGATTTTTACTGGGGTCACCTTTGCTTTGGGACACTCTGGTGCAATCATGTTTGAAGGAGTGGTCAGTTATCTGAGTGCCTCCTAACAAGACTGGAACACATTATGTGATAAATAATTAACATACTATTGATAGAAGCTAGCTGCACACTTAATAAATAGTGAAAGGGTAAGTGTCTTAGCAAAAATATTAGGTAGTTAACATTTAGTGCCAGGCAATTATTGTAGCGTTTTAAGAAAGCCAAATTATAAATACTTGGAGACTAGAAATGGTTAGTTTTCCATTCCCTATTCATGAGTTTAATAAACACTTATTGTGCTACTTAGAAATGTGGCATTAACATGGCCTAACAATAACACACTGAAGAAATTCGATTACAGCAGTGGGCAAATCAATCTCAGGCAATGATATTGTAAGTAACAGATCTGTACATTTTTTAGCTAATCTCTCTATGCATATCAAAGAGCATTGGTAATAAGTAGTCAAGGTTCAACAAACATCATTTGAATCCAGTTGTTTGCAAAGCACAGGTAGCCAGACTTGTCAGAGACATCCTTTAATTAAAACAACATTATGAGATGTAGAAAGCAATGTAATAATGTGCACTGATTAGCAGCTTGGTTCTAGGTGTATTCTGCACATGTAACTAGCACTGTAAAGTTCTAAACATTAGGTATTGCTAATCGGTCTTCATGTCTGCATATAAGTTTAACCGATAGATACAGTTGTTTCTTTAAAGCGTTTGTCCCCACCACACAATTGGTAAGCAGTAACAGAAAGATAATTAAAAAAATGTAGTTAGAAAGTTACAGCTGTGACAGTGATGCTAACAGGATCTCATTACACTGATATAAATCACTAACATATAATGTTAACAGCAATAATAACTTTGGTCCTGCAAAAAATGCTCACAGATTACAAATAACAGTAACCGAGCACATAAACAATAGTTAGGCATATGCTTACAGCTTGCATTCTCAATTTGCAGGAATTCACAGGTCCTGGTTACCGCAATGGTACACCTACATCACCCTGGGGTCCACAGTGGCATTTAGAGGAAGAGTAGAGTCAAGTAAAAGAGGAAGAGCCAAGCTGGTCAGGCCAAGTAGTGGTCAGTTACGGATGTGCCTCAGCTTGCACTCCCAATATGCAGAAATTCACAGGTCCTGGTTACCACAATGTCACATGCACATCACCCTGGGGTCCACAGTGGTGTTTAGAGGAAGGATAGATTTAACTAGGCTTTGTATGTCAAAGTGTAGCTACCTATAATGACAGGTTTAGTGACAGACAGAGGGAAAAAGAAAATAAATCATGGCAATAATTATTAGATTTAAAAACTCTAACTGATGTAATTTTTCTATTTAGTTCTAAGACATACACCAAACTTTTAAATATCATCTCTCTCCCAGTTCTTTTAGTGTTGTTCCTGTAAAGAAATACAACTGAGTGAAGGGTTTGAATGCCAAGCAACGTTTTGCTGGGTTGTGTAAAAAAGCAAGTTTTTTGAGTGTTTCATGTTTTTCTTTTTATCTATCTGGACAGTTATTCAAAAGGTAACATCTGAGATAATTTTTATATTTTACAGGTCCAGCTTTATGACATGGAGGGATAAAACCATGACTACAGCCAAGATGATGTAAATCTGAAAAGCAATTCAGATCTTAGTAGTGCCAGGTATGGGAGGATGCGACTGAGTGACCAGTAGTGAGTTGATCATCCTGGGTTCAGGGAGTTATGGTCATCTGTTCACTAGGTAAGTGGAGGCTTGCATATCACAGGAATGACAGGACTGGCAATCCTAAACTGGCATCTATAGTCTGCGTGGCTTGTAGGTAGAAGACGTCACAAACAAGGTGTTGAAGTAAGATGGCTTCCTAATGCAGGTCCTTATGTTAGCTACCAGGGATGGGCTTATGGCCTTAACAGAAATACACTAACTTTTGGGACGCTTGTGGGGAAACAAACTACCTCCATGACTGTTCTAATTGTCTGTTGCCCCAGTACATGAGATGCCCAGTACAGGGTGGGAAGATTAGGCTCAAGTCACAGTAGGTAAGTCTTGATGTTCAGCAGTCATAGTGGCAAAAAGGATATAAGAAGAAAAAAAAATGAACTTTTGCTAAATGAAAGTAGAGCCTTGCTGAAAGGAAGTAATGCTTCATCTTTTGACTCAGACTCTTCCTGTAAGGTGTAAGGTATTCTAAGCATGGGTGAATCATGATGCTTTAATGAACGATGAGTGTAGGTTCTACTCCTTCAAAAAATGGTTGGTGCTGAAACATTGCATTTATCCTACATTACACATTCATCATTTTGCTGACTCCTTAATAAAGATGCAATCTGCTTTACTGATGACAATCCAACTGAAAGGAAATGCTTAAATGTAAACTGGGGTGTTCAGTGGAAATGAAATGAATAATTACCAATAGCTCCAAGAATCTAAATTTTGCTTGGCGGAAGATGAGGAAATTATCTTGTAGATCAACAGCTTTTTAATATCAATAAATATTGGCCTGGTGAGACAATATTGTTGATATTTCTATAAATTATATCAGTGCCTTAAAAAAGAGCTTTCACTGCATTTCATCCTGGTTCAAATGCTGTCAGGAAGAAAATTCCAGTTTTTATCAGTGAATTCAAGAATTTGTTTATAAATGAGCTTTTCAAACCTTTAAGCTAGGTGGGAGACATTGGAAATTGGAATAGAATTATTACTCTACAGTTCAGTTTTAAGTGAATGATATTTGGTAACACTGAGAGGTTAAGATAAACCTCTCAGCTAGATAAAGCTAAATGCCAAAAAATGCATAGTCATCCCATTTGGGAAAAACAAAACACCCACGAATTACCACATAGGTGGCAGCCCCCTTAATACAGAAGAGGTAATAAGAGATCTGGGGACCCAGGTAGATAGTAATCTCTCTTTTGACAATCATATTGCCAAAGTAGTTAGGAAATCCTTCTATGCGGCCCATCTAATTACTAAAGGTTTCACATCTAGAAATAAAGAGGTTATAGAGCCCCTCTGCTTGTCACTCATCAGACCCATCATAGAGTACAATGCCCCATTTGGGATGTACCTCACAAGACACTTCCAACAGCTGGAGAGACCACAAAAGTACCTCACCAAGAGGATTAATGGCCTCAAACATATGTCCTATGCAGCCCAACTGAAAAAACTCCATCTGTATTCAGTGGAATATCGCTTACTCAGAGGTGATCTCTGCCTGACTTACAGAGTCATGTCCAACTCAGAATTGATGGACATGCTCTACCTAAAGAAATCCAAGTCACTGCAAGCCACACGCTCTAGTGAGCTAAACCTCACCACAACAATAAATAGAACATGCTGGAGGGATAGATTCCTGTCACAGAGACTCCCCATGCTCTGGAACAAAATTCCAAACTACATTAGGCAGAGCCCCTCACTAACACTCTTCAAGAGAAACCTTGACGAGTGGATGGGTAACAGAAAATACACCCCTGGGATCACTTCATTGGCTCTGCTTGACAGAGGATCAGTTAATTAATCAATGGGGTGGCAAAGGCCGACACACTCTGGCTAGGCTTATAAATGCCCTCAGGTAGATTGCCTATTACCTACCTATGAACCTATGAACCTAAATACCACTGAGTGGAAGCTGTATGGGTTTAAGTCCTGCTTGGTCAGGGAATGCTAGTGGTGGATGTTGACTGCCCAATTGAATAAGAGTGGACTAGTTTCACTCCTACTGGAATGTTAGACCTGACAACGAATGTGTTAGATGAAAACATTCCATATAACTGAACATTCATAATGCTGAACATTTTTACAGTGGCAGAAGTGATTGAAGCTCATTTAATCATGTCTGCTGGCGTTAAGTCTGTGCAAGATTGTGAAAAGTGGGGATCAGGGAATTTGCCCTTTCTCCACTGTCAAGTAATCTTGGAGTTAGTATTTATAATTAGCAGTGGCTGTGGGGGGTGCAGTGGTCACTTGCCCCCCCCCCCCACACACACACACACATAAACCGTGTTTTGTTTTTTCTGTGTTTTGGCTTTTGATCTTTTGAGATTAATGTTTAGCCATTCAAGATCTGTGTACTTTGTTGTTTTGAAGTACATCCCATTTTTGGTCTGAGTGTTTTAGAAACAGTCTGAATCTCATAATTCTTCAGGTGGTGATGGATAACACCAGAGTCATGTAATACATAAACAAGCATTAAGGGACTCATTCACTAGGTTTTTTCCTCATTTTTCAGATGACAGTAGTATAAGTCATTTAAGCTAAACAGTTGTTAAGTCAGTTTAATGCAGCTGATTAAGGCTATAAACAGTTAATGAACTTCATCCTGACTTTATAGGTTTGAGTCCTTCAGTATTCGTTTGCCTACTGTGGGAAATTTTGTAAGTTAATTAACCAGACAGCATACCCAGGTCAATCTTCAAAAAAGCACTCATACCAAGTGGGTTAGCATAGTTAACAAATTAATCAAATTAAAAATAAAATTGAAGGAACATAAGTGGTAATTGAACTCAAACATGGCTATTTATCTGACATAAGTCAGTGGAACCAAGAGAGGGATGTTTGCCTTACAGTGAAATGCCTATCTCTTGAAGTTTTGGATGAATGTCTAGGATGCTGTATATATTCCTTCCCATAACTAAAACTCAAAAGCATTATTTTAAAGGTAATGAAACAAAAGTCAGACTGATTTTGATGGTTCATTGCTGACTGTTTCTTAAGCCACGGTGGTGAAGCTGTAGCGTTGTTGCCTCACAGCAAGAGGTTCTCCCGTTTGATTCTCACCAGAGCACCTTCTGTGTGGAGTCTGCATGTCCTCCCCATGGTCGAGTAGTGTTCGAAAGACATGCGTGAATGGGCGTGCCTTTATTGAAGGTTGGGCGTCAAGCTGGCACCTCGGCACTGTAAAAATCTTCTGCCAATCATTAGCAGACCGGAGTTCTGCTGTGTCGACCCCTAACCAGGAAAAGCTGAAAGAAAAACAACAACAGTGCTGACTGTTACTTGATTAAGACTGGTCCCTGTGCTTACCATCCAGAAAGGAGCTGCTTCACAAGCAATAGTGCAAGGCTTGTGCACTAGTCTATCACAGTCTTCATCCAACAGCTTAGCTTCTGACTTTCTAGTCACAAGCATGGAAATGATCTCTACAGAGGAGGATAAGAAACCTACCACAAGTAAAGCTTATTTATCAAACTGGAATGCATGCTCAGTTTGGAGTGAAAATAAAAGATATTAACCTCTTGCAAATAAACCTACTTTATGTTCCTATCTATCTCACATATATTTTGTTCTTATTTTTAGTTTGGGACTGTTATTTCTCAAAATCCCATTCTTATATCTTGTTGTCTCCATTGGGACTTTTCTTTAAATCTTTTCTGTAGGATATTTTACATCTAAAACATCTAAGAAGAAATTTCTTCACTCACTGGACTTGAGCTTTGTATTGTTGAAGCTGACAAGGTTTTCCTCTTTATTTGCAAAAATCAAATTCAAAATCAATTTCTTTGAAATTCCTTTCTTGGAAAACACTTAACTTATCACAAGTCAATATGATTAGAAGGGTATCTGAACTGCAAGCCTTAACTCCATCTGTTCTCAACATACTGTTTTTTTTTCAGGAAAACCTTTTCTGCCAACAAATGTTATATGCTTAAGGTGATGTCTAGTATTCAAGTTTCCTGTTGATGTTGCTGGAGGAGTACCAGATCCTTCTTTGTGGAATAAATTGAAACTTATTGTGAATGTATGTATGGTCAAAGAACCAGAAAAAATTAGCTTGGTTCAAGTGGGGGAAGAGTGGCTATAGAAATGTTAACAGTGTTTTGTTTTTCACTGAATAACTTGTTGACTTATGGTAGTCATTTCTTTGGCTTCCCTTTCATATTGAATCAAATGAATCTCTAATTTTTTGTATGTATTCAGTTAGCAAGCTGTAAAGGGTAACCACTTCATCAAGGCAGATTTTCATGTTTGGTAAATTCTTGCTTGTTGCATTCAGTGCCTCCAGTACATGATCAGCAATATACTGTCTCATTGAAACAGGGCTGTCTATGCATGTCTATGGGATTAACACTCTTCCAGATCATCTGCACAGTACTTTTGCAAGCTTTTTGCACAGCTGCATAACTCATTGTGTGACACTGGTAATTTCAAGTTTAAAATTCTAAAGCTGCTATAAAGTACTTCGTAGGACTGGCATCTTTTTTTTTAATTTCACAGCTAGACTATCTGTAATTACGTTAAATATCTCAAAGATGAATTTGTCTCTAGCAGAGAAATCTTGTTCACTGGTTTGTGCTTCATAGGTTCATAGGTGTGTACTAGGCTAATGGCCCTGGGGCCTATACAAGCTTAGCCCATAGATGTGCCCTGGCATTGTGCTGCCCGTCATTAGTTCCCAGTGCCTCTATCAAGTAGATCCACTAGAGTGATCCCCGGGGTGAACTTTCTATTTCCCACCCACTCATCAAATTTTGCCTGAAGAGGGCTAGTGAGGTGCTCTGCTTGACATGTATGGGAAGTCTATTCCAGAGCTTGGGTAGTCTCTGGGTTATGAACCTGTCCCTCCAGCATGTCATGTTGATTGTGGTAATGAGGTTGAGGTCTCTGGAGAGAGTGGTGTGCAGGGATTGGGATTTCTTTAGATGTAGCATTTCTAACAGAGCTGGGTCAGACATGGCTTTCTAAGTCAAGCAGAGATCGCCTCTTAGTAGATGATATGAGAGAGAGAATAGCTGGAGGTTTTTAAATCTGTCCATGTAGGACATGTGTTTAAGGCCTAGGATCCTCTTCGTGAGGTACTTTTGTGGCCTTTTCAGTTGTTGCAGGTGTCTAGTGAGGTACATGCAAAATGAGGCATTATACTCTATGACTGGTCTAATGAGGGAAGAGAAGAGAGAAATTATGACCTCTTCTTCCTGGATGCAAACCCCTTGGTAAGGAGATGTACCACATAGAAGGACTTTCTGACCACAGTGGCAATGTGGTGGTCGAAGGAAAGGTTGCCGTCAACCTGTGTCCCCAGATCTCTTATAACGCCTTCAGTGTTCAGTGGGCTCCCATTGATATGGTAATTAGTGGGAACTGAGGTTTTCCCAAAGGGGATGACGACACATTTTTTGGCATTAAGCTTAAGGCCATGGTTAAGACACCAGTCATTGGTCTCAGTGAGGCCTTTCTGTAGGATGTCTGCATCACTTAGGGAGTTAATAATGATTCCCAGCTTGCAGTCATCTGTGAATTTGGTCAGCCAGAGTCTCTCCATGTTGGCCTGGATTTCTGAGAAGTAGATGCTGAACAGGAGAGGACGCCGGACCGAACCCTGTGGGACTCCACTCGTGACTGGTCAGTAGTCTGACTTGGAGTCCGCTACTTTCACACTGTGGGTTCTATCTGTGAGCCAATTTGCAACCCACCTAACAATGCCTAGTTTGCTTAGTTTATCAATAATTCCTGAGTGAGGAATGGTATCAAATGCGTTGGCCAGATTGAGGTAGGCTGTATAAACTGCCTTACCTTCATCCACTGCTCTGGTGACTGACTCAAAGAAGTCAACCAAGTTATGCAGGCATGATCTGCCTTTCACAAAACCAAATTGCATGGGATCTAGAGTTTGGAGATTCCCTATATCCTTGTTAATTAGGTCCATGATGATACGTTCCATAGCCTTACATATCAGACTCATTAGGCTAATGGGGCAATAATTTCCAGGGTCTGCAGTCGCTCCTCCTTTATGGAGAAGGATGACTGTAGCAGTGTGCCATTTGGTAGGGACAAAGCCTGAGGTGAGGCTATGAGTGAACAGAGCACACAGATGTGCTGCCATTTCACTTTGTAATTCATGTAGAACACAGCCAGGGATATTGTTGGGTCCCATGGAAGCTGTATTCTTGGCTTTATATAATGCAGCTTTAACCTGTGCTGAAGTAATTTTGGGTGCCTGGCATTCTTCTGGTATTGAGATTGGTCCTTTGGGGGGGTAAAGTTGGCACTAAATCTTTCGGCCAGTATGTTGGCAATATCTGTTGGCTCAGTATAGGAGGTACCATTGTGCAGTAACTCAGAGCAAATCTGGGTATTGCCATGGAGATTCTTGATATAACTATAGAAGGCTTTGTGGTTGTTTTTAGTGTCTGCCAGAATTCTGCCTTCATAACTGGCTTTATAGGTTTTGATGAGGGATCTCAACTTTTTCTTTAGGCTAATAAGGGAATTTTTCCAGTCTTGGGACTTCACCATTTTCTGCAACAGTTTCTTTCTTCTGTTGTAGAGTTTATTAATGGCAGGGGACCACCAGACTGGTTTCCTTATTTTGGAGGAGAACATCTTGGTTCTGTTGGGTATGGCTAGTTCCATGCATTTATGTATGTGTTCGTACAGTGTATTGGGGTATGATTCGGCAGCCATGCATCTACTTTTCATTGGCATGGGTGCTGTGAAGTTAGCCACCTCTGTTTTTAGGAGTCCAAAGTCAGCTTTGGAGAAGTTTTTCATGGTGGATACCTTTGCGGGGGTTGTGTGGGTGAGATGTGGTTTTCCATGGTGATTAGTTTGTGGTCATATCTAACCAGGGATGAATTGACTATTGGTGTAGAACAACAGTTGCCCATGTTAGTAATAACCAGGTCAAGGATGTTGCTTCCTCTAGTGGGGGTAAAAATGAGCTGGTCCAGGACATTGGACTTGATGAATTCCAGGAAGTGTTGGGCCAGTGCATTGGTGCATTAGTAGTTTTCCCAGTTGATGGAGGGGTAGTTGAAGTCACCTAGTATGAGAGTTTTGGGTTGGATCTTAATAGTTTCTAGGGTACTTAGGAATGTGGAGTGAGAGTCTTGGGACATGGTTGGGGACCTATAGCAGGCTACAACCTGAATCGCTGTCTTATCCAATGTTAGTTGTACCTGGAGTATCTCAGATGCGTTATGCTGGTCTACTAGTCTGGAGGTGTGCATATCCTTTACAAATATGCAGACACCACCACCTTTGGAGCTTCAGTCTATGTCCTGGGGCCAAAAGGTGTGGAATGAGTTATAGCCTGGTAGCACAGGGGTGCTTTCTGCTGCTTTAAACCAGTTCTCCGTTATAGCACAAATGTCAATGTTCTCTATTTTGAGGAGTGCTTCAAAAGAGTGCATCTTGAGATTTAGACTTCTAGCATTGAGCAGCATGACCCTCAGATTAGATTTATTTATAGCTGTTATGGTGGTGATTTGGTCTTTGGAACACTGCCTACAAAAGCCACTATAGGGGTGGCAAGAGGCTTAGCCAGTACCTGGAAACCCAGAGATGACAGATGCAGGCCATCTCTGGCAAAGCATTGAGGTCTGTCAATCATGTCATCCCAAGCAGACAGATACTGGATCCCCTTAGAATGACACCAGAAACTTAGCTAATTGTTGAAGTCAATCATTTTCTATTTGTACTGTGGTATAATTCTGGGAGATGGTAGGATGCTGCTCAGGGCAAGGGTCATATCTGGCTAGGGCACATAATCTGAGAGCTCCACCATCTCTCTTTTCATGTAGTCCAGGGAGGTGCATCTCAGGTCATTCACACCCACATGGACAATGACAGAGTCATACTTGTACTTGTTGTGGAGTGACCTGAGTGCATGTGTTATGTGTCAGATTCTGGCACCTGATAGACAGCTGACTGTTACCTTCTCCTTATTCAACCTAGTGAGTGGGACATCAGTGTGCCTCACTATTGAGTCACCTATGATTATTGTATTGGGCAAGCTGTTTGCCTTAGGGGCTTGGGATGAGGGGCACACTGTGTAGGTGAGCTATGTGTCTTGTGGTTTGTGCTGTGTTGTGGTGGTCATGTGCGTTTCTGCCTTGGAGGTCTCTGCTGATTGGGTAGATTTGTATTGAGAGCCTCTGCAAAGGTGTGTGTGTGGTTTGTGTTTTTATGTGTGGGTTGTGATGGTGGGTGTTCTGGACGGCTATGTGTTCCATGTGGTGTGGTGCAGATGTTGACCTTCTCCTCTTGACCAACTATTCCAGTCTTGGTTGGAGAATTCATGGATTCCAATTTGGAGATATAGGTGGATTTCTCACAAGTCTGAGTGTTGGGAGGTAAGAGGAGAGGGTTGTCTGTGTACATGAGGCAGTTACTACACTGCCTCAGAATGTCCAAGTTCACCAGGTTAATAGGAGAAAGCACAGGAAACTGTCCTTTAGACATGGCAGGAGGGATGGTCATCATTACTAAGTACTGGAGCTGTTTCCTTATAGGACATATGGTGCTGATAGCACTTATGTGTGCTACAATAATTGCTACAAAAAGCCTGATAAAGTGCTGACAAATTACCTAATTAAAGTGCAAGAGAGAAGAGAAAGTTGAAAGATATAGAAAAAACTGCCCAAACAGCCAATAAACTACAATTTCAGAGCCAGAAAACACTCCTGTTCTGATAGATAGGCTACCTAGTGCTTACCACTCCCATTGATAAGCTGGAAGGCTTCCCTCTAATACAGAAGGGTCTGGGGAACTCAGAAACTTACAAAACAGTTCTGGATACAGAATATCTATATCTGGACTACTCTAGTAACAGGAAAGGTGGAAAACAAGTGTAGCACTTTTTTTTCAGAAAAAACAGTTAATTTATAGCTGGGATACCTCAAAAATGGTTTAAAACCATGCAGCTGAAGCTATGGATACTGCAGACCTGTATTTGAGACTTTGCTATTCAATTTTAAGTTTAAGAACTCAGTAAGAGAAAACTCACAGTGAAGCACAGATTAATCACTTATATTCAAAAGAATAGCACTTGCAGTATGAAAAAATACAGTTAAAGAGCAACAAAATGCAGTAAAATGCAGTTAAACAGTAATGAATGCTAGTAGATAGCAATGAAATATAGTTAATCAGTAGATTGCTTTGAAACAATAGCTCACAAATCACATCAGTAACAGACAGCACTAACAAAGCAGCGATTCAGTGGAACACTGTCATCAATTTAGTGAGGCTACCAACTAGCAGTAATAAATATGGCAAACAGCAAAATGAAGTAGAAAGAGGTACAGTTTTTTTTTTTTCATCATGGAATAGTTTGGTTTCCTTGTTCATCTTCCTTCAGCTGCATAGGTATGGTTGGTAGTCATTTCTTTTGCGTTCCCTTTCATGGGAATCATATGAATCTCTCATTTTTTGTACATATTCATTTAGCAACATGTAAAGGATAACCACTTCATCAACAGAGATTTTCAAGTTTTGTAAATTCTTGCTTGTTGCATTCAGTTTCTCCAGTGCATTCCCCACACAAGAAGAACAACATTTTCAAAAGAATTTGGTTGGTCTGCCAGAACTTTTTGTTCATTAGTAGACTTCCACAATAACCTGAGTGCTTCAGTGACATAAAGGAAGCCTCTCCACAATGCTTTTTTCACATCAGCACGAGCGGCCCATCCTATCAAAGACAGTTGCTTTACAGAAAGATTTCCAGGAACATTCTTAATTTGGTGATTCAGAACTTCCCACCTGCGAGTTGAGCTTGAAAAAACGTGTAAACACATTCCAAAAGATTAAAGAACAACACTGTTTTTACACAAGACTCTGCAGCAAATGTTCCCACCAGATTCAGTGAATGTGCTGAACAAGGTATATACTCTGCCAGTGGATGGATAGTATGGAGTCTAGCCTGTAAGCCAATGTATTTACAAGACATGTTGCTAGCATTATCACAGCTTTGGCCTCAGCAGTTGTGAATGTCCATATTTTTCTTAGATAGTACTGACAAAACTGTCTTTTCCAGATGTTCTGCTGTATGACAGTGAATAGGGACAAATCCCAGGAATCTTTCCACAGGCCCATCTTTCTTGGCGAATCGTATAACAATTGCTAGCTGGTCAGTGTGGCTGAGATCTGGTGTTGAGTCAACAACAAGAGAAAAATACTTGGACTCTTTGACTTCCAGCAGTATAGTGTCCACAGCACAGCTCCCATTAGCTGTATAAACACCTCAACTATAGTTGAGGACATGTAGCTGCTAACCCCTCTTCCTGCACATCCATATTTCTTAATGTGTTCATCAAGAAAAGGATCAAACTGAGAGAGGAGTTTGAGACAGCCCAGAAAATTTCCATTATGTGTGGAACCAAATAGCTCATCAGTCCCTCTAAATGGTAAACCATGTTTCAGCAAGGAACTTCACCACTGCAACAACCTGTCTTAAAACTTCTTTCCAGTATTTTTGTTCATGACCTACTTGTTCCACAAGGGCACAGTCTATCCAGCTTTGATGATGTGCTCTTTCCTTAAATTTGAAGAGATATTTGCAGTGATCCACAGAATTTTCATGTTTGTGAAACCTTACTGCTGCATTGTTCAAGTCATTAAAGCCTGATGTATCAAGAGCATGAGGTAAAGTACTGTACAGTTACAAGACACACAGAACACAGTTCCTGTTGATGGTGAGTAGATTAGGCAATTATGGAGAATAGCTTCATTATTACCTTTTTTCCTAATATACAGTTCAGGGCTGAAATATCTTCCACCATCAGTATATATCCTTTTTGAGGCAGAAAAACCTGTGGAAGTATTTTGTATTCCATTGTGAGAGAAGTATTTCCTCAAGTTTTCTGAGATAGTACCCTACTCAGCAGGATCATGAGAATAGCTAATCATAACATCTTCCATTTGTTTCTCAGCAGTTGCTGGTGGCCTCAATATAGAAGAGGTAGATTTTATGGACTCCGAGTATCTTGTATTTGCTCATTTGTCACTGAAGTTAAACCTTCTCTGCTTTCAGTACTGGCAGCTTCAGGCCCAGTAGGTATGGTGCTGATAATTTCAAAGACTTCTTGGCTGGTCACATTGTGCTCCATGGCCATGTTCGACCCTGCCATCTGTACAGGTGTAATGGATTCATATCCTTTACTGGTGGAGCAAGTTGCCGATGCAGACTCTGGGTGCAACTCATGCACATTGGAAGACAATGAAGACTTTTGACTCAGAAAAGACTGCATGGATACCATCTGTTTTTTTACTTCCATTTCTTCTTCTCTCTTTTTCTTCATTTTAGCAGCTCCAGATACATGCTTATGTATTATGAAAGTGTTCTTCCAAGTATGGGTTGGTATCTTTTGTTCTATCTATGCACCTGTGCTATGTAATATTGTAAAGTTCTATTACCAGTATGTATCTGAACCTGTTAATAAAATAAGAGGTGAGCTACATATGTCAAAGTGCACTTCATCACTGAAAATATTTAAATCATTACATAACTCATTTCTGAAATTACAGCATTCATCTTCGGTTAGCATACAAGTATGAAACTGTTCACCATCATTACCTCAGCCCTATGTATGAGCATTCAGAATATTACTTCATGCCTGGATTTTTGTCACAGCTTGTCTCTTCATTTTCTAAAATGAAAGGTTCCATTTCTGTTTTCTTGGCATCCAGAATCTCACCTTCCAAAAATAGTCTTGGTCAAGTACATTGAAAGCAACTGTGGTAACAGACAGCTTCATAAAACTCTGCTGCTTTGCCATGTTTACAGTACTTTTGCATCCTTTCTTGGTTGCCTCCTTCGGCAGATTTTTGTTCTCACAGTGTGCCCATCACCCTTATAGGTTCATAGGTTCATAGGTTCATACTAGGCTATCTGCCCTAGGGCATTTATAAGCCTAGCCAGAATGTGTTTGGCTTTCGCCACCCATTTTAAATTTATTTTGCTATGCCCTTTTTCGAGGTTAGTATACTGTGCCTCTGTCTAACAGTGACACAGAAGTGATACCCGGGATAAACCTACGATCTCCCATCCACTCATCAAGATTCCTCTTGAAGAGAGTCAATGAGGGACTCTGCCTAACCTGGACTGGGATTTTATTCCAGAGTGAAGGGAGCCTCTGGGTTATGAATCAGTCCCTCCAGCATGTCTTATTTATTTCAGTGCTGAGGTTCAAGTCTCTCGAGCGCGTAGCTCGATGGGATTTGGATTTTCTGAGGTGCAGCATGTCCATTAATTCTGGGTTGGACATGGCTTTATACATCAGGCACAGATCGCCTCTGAACAGGCGGTATGCCACTGAGTAGAGCTGGAGTTTCTTTAAGCGGGCAGCATATGGCATCTGTTTGAGCCCTTTGATCCTCTTGGTGAGGTACTTTTGGGGTCTTTCCAGTTGCTGCAGGTGTCTGGTAAGGTACATCCCACAAGGGGCATTGTATTCAATTATGGGCCTGATGAGGGATGAGTAAAGAGGCACGATGACCTCCCCTGATCTAGATGTGAATCCCTTCATGATTAGGTGGGCTATATAAAATGTTTTTCTAACCACTTTGGCCATGTGGTTGTCAAATGAGAGATTGCTATCAACTTGGGTCCTCAGGTCCCTAATTACTTCTTCTGTACTTAATGGATTACCACCTATGTGGTAATTTGTGGCACTTTGTTTTGCCAAAGGGATGACTATACACTTTTGGCATTTAGCTTGAGGCCATGGCTCTGGCACCAGTTGTCTGTTTCTATGAGGCCCTTTTGGAGGATGCTTGTGTCGGCTGGAGAGTCAATTATGGCGCCCAGTTTGCAGTCATCTGTGAACTTGGTCAGCCACAGTCCTTCCGTGTTGGCCTGTACCTCCGAGAAATATATACCGAACAAGAGACGTCCCAGGACTGAGCCTTGTGGGACACCACTTGTAACTGGTTTGGAGTCTGACATGGCTCCAGCAATTCTAACCATGTGGGTTCTGTCCTTGAGCCAGTTTGCAATCCATCTAGTGACATAGGGGTTTATATTTAAGCTGGTGAGCTTATCTATAATGCCCGAGTGGGGTATTGTACCGAATGCTTTTGCGAGGTCCAGGTAGGCTGTGTGGACCACCTTCCCCTCGTCAATGGCCTTGGTGACTGTTTCAAAGAAATCAACCAGGTTAAGAGGCAGGATCTGCCCTTAACAAAGCCGAACTGGGTAGGATTCAGTGTCTGTAGGTCCCCAATATCTTTATTTATGAGGTCCATGATGATCCTTTCCATAGCTTTGCAGACCAAGCTAGTCAGGCTTATGGGGCGATAGTTTCCAGGATCCGTTGAGGCACCACCTTTATGGAGAGAGACCACTGTTGCTGTACACCACTCTTTGGGCACATATCCTGTAGTAAGGCTGAGATTGAACAGTAGTTTTATGTTTGGGTTTAGCTCTTCTTGGAGTTCATGTAGGACGCAGCCCGGGACACCATCTGGTCCCATTGATGCTGTGTTTTTTGCTTTGGAGAGGGCGGCTCTTACCTGAGCATCTGAGATGTCAGTGGGGCAGCACTCTGCTGGGATAGATATTTGCCCTTTTGGTGGGGAGGGGGGGAGAAGTTTGCGCTGAACCTGTCAGCTGGGATGTTGGCAATGTCTGTGGGCTCGGTGTATTTTTTATCATTTTGGACTAATTCTGAGCATATCTGGGGATTACCACCCAGGTTCCTAACATAACTAAAGAAAGCCTTGTGATTATCCTTAGTGTCCTGTGCAATTTTTCTCTCGAAGCTGGCCTTAGACAATTTTATGAGTGCCCGTAGTTTTTTGCTAATACTGATCAGTGATGCCTTCCCTTTTTGGGATTTTGCTCTATCATTTAGTAGCTTCCTCCTTCTATTGTATAGTTTGTTTATGGCTGGGGTCCACAAGACAGGACGTCTGCCTTTGGAGGATTGGGTCTTGGTTTTATTTGGGATCGCATGATCCATGCATTCCTGAAGGTGTTCATAGAATGCATTTATAAAGGATTCTGTGGTCTGGGCCATATTTTCCACAGGCCCGGGGGCTTTGAAGGATTCCACCTCGGTTTTGAGGAGTGTGAAATTTGCTTTAGAGAAGTTTTTCACTGTGGTTTTCTGGGCAGGGGGTGGGGTCGGGATGTGAATATCCAGTGAGATTAGTTTATGGTCTGATCTTACCAGTGAGGGATACACTTCTGGTTTGGAGCATAGATCCTCCTAAGTCTTTCCCACATTTCACAGTGTATACAGTAACCAAAGTTGCATTTTCTGCACAAGTAATAAACATGATTTGCACATAAAAACTCACAACTGTAGTCTGACCTCAGCCACTGCCTTTGCAGCACACCTGTCTCTATGTTCAACCCCACAGTTTTAGCAGCTTGAAAATATGGCATTGTAATCATAGCACATTACAACTGTAAAAATGCATTTTCCTGGTTAAAAAAAGTTTCCTTATGTACTAACATCTCAAATTCACTGAAGAAGCATCTTCAGCCATTACTTTACTTTGCAGAAGTTCACCACACAACATCCACAACGAAAGCCCAAATACACTGCAAAATGTGGGACTGGCAGTGCATGAGCTAAAGTCAAAGGCTATATATACCTCCATCTGCCTCTGAGTGTATTACAAAACTTTCAGAGAACAGGGTATTCAGGACTCTGGTACAAAGCACACTTATTACTGCAATTCTAAGCAAAGGGCTTACAGCTGAGCATTCCTATGAATTTGGCTCTACAGCTTTAGTTGCTTGGAAGCATGACATTGAAGCTACACAATACCTGACCCAAACTTCTCAGGCACTGCTTAGGTAGTACACATAAATTCTTGATAATAGTTTTAAACAGACTCTTCTGTAAGGGTCCAACGACCCTCAGGTGGAAACAAAGCACAACAGCAAACTGTGACAATAAAAGCACTCTGAAATGTTGATTTTTTTAGAGTAGCTACATGCGTGTGTATGCATCTGAATATGTATGTGTGTCTGTATATAGTATGTGCATCTTTTTACATACACGAGTGTGTGTGTGTGCACATGTGTGTGTACCAGCTCACAGCATTACCTATATTAACTTTCAGCTTTGCTTTGTATAATCAGAAGCAGTCACCATCCATAGCTGTCAAACACTGGAGACAAATCCAGAAATAATCGTGGAGCAATCCAAACAATCAAGGACACTTAAAATACTGACAGAATAATAAAAGTGAATCAATATACATTTTCTGAAGTAAAAGAAGTCTAGAACTGTAACAGTGTCATGTCATTATTCATTATTATTCACCACCTAGTCCACAAAAGTCATCAGCCAGTCACCAGAAATAATCAGGGACAATCAGGGACACCAAAAATGTTAGTACAATTAACTTGAGACACAATGAGAAAAGTGAATTCATATAAATTTTCTGAAGTCTATAACTAATTATTGTCATGCTCTAAATGAAAATTAATTTACCACCTTTTTTTCAAAAATAAAAATAAAAAATAAACAGACTTTAGGAGGGATTAAGGTATAATGTGGCAGAATTTGGAAGGAGTACTAAAAGAACTGTTATTGTCCTTCTGTATATTAATTTACTACTGCATACCTCTCAACCTCTTAACATAAGACAAAGTCTAAAATAATGGGGAGGGGCAAAGGCTCAAAAATAAAGACAAATTGCTCTTTTATAACAGGGATTGTGATGGTAGGATACATTTTCTGAAGGATACGGAAAGTATGTATAGCCTCATTATTTATTAGTATTATATCCTCAGTGATTTCCAGATATGAGAAACACAGACCTAAAATATGGGGCAAAAATCTGGACAGCCTGTCCAAACTTTAACAGCTAAGAGGGGTATATGATACCTCTTTCAACCTGTGAGCACAATGCACAGCACAAAAAAATAAGATGTCATTTCCCCCAACTGTCAAAAATGTCTGGTATTGATAATGGTAAAGAAGTAATCACATGACATGCTACCACACAAATATTGGTAAAAAATGTGCTTTTACTTTACACCATAGCTCTCTACCAATCAGGGACAAATCACAAAAGAATCACAGACAAATACAGAAATAATCACAGACAATTAATGACAATCATGGACACTCTTAAAACATTACTGTTATTAACTTGAAACATTGTCAGAATAAGAGAATGTGAATTGACATGCCCCTAGATTTAATAAATTCCATGTAGGCATAGTGTAGAGTCTACACTGAATGTTACTGTGTCCATGCACATGGTTCCCCCTCAGCAGCGTGCCATGCATATTAAACATGGCGTGTTGCCAAAGGAGAGCCGTGGGACACATTTATTGAGTTAGTGTAGGGAATGTGGTGCTAACTGTGTCCACAGATGAGTAACACACTTCCTGCACTGTCCAATAGGAGAATAGCAATGTCATTTATTTATTTAGTTATTTTTTATAAAAATCATGCTTGTGTGGCACAGCACAAAGACATCTAAAAATAGAAACAGGATGTATTTAATTAGTTAATTAAAGGTCAAGTTTAAGCATAGCTGAGCGGGTTTGTGCTGCACGCTGAGGTGCTTAGCAGTGCTTAAAAGTAGCCCAGAGGTTTATGTAAATGTATAGCAGCATGTCATATATCCATATAGCCAGATCGGTAGAGCTTTGGCCTTATGTGCAGTAGGTGCAGGATTTGAATACCTGGAAGAGATATTAAGCATTTATTTTCTCAATACAAATTATACTAATTATTTTTAAATCCTGATTTGCTGCACTCAGTTAAGATCTGCTAAGCACTAATTAAACAAGATATGTTTTAGCACTGCCTGGAAGTGCTTGGCACTGCTGGGCTTTGCTTACCTGGTTGGCACACTGCTAAGCATTGCCAGTTTAAGCACTGCTCATTTGAGCTGAGCTAGTTTGGGAGATGCTAAGCGATGAGCCACATTTTTAAATATTTTCCAATGGTCTGTAAGGGTGAGGAAATAGGCTATATTTAGCCCAATAGGTGGGAATACAGCATAATCCATTGGAGTTCTGATTTCAGGTGTAGCACTGGGGCATGCAGAAGTCCAGGGTCATGGTTGGACTCCTTGTAAAAAATATGTGGGCTGGCTGATGCAGGGAGGCTACCAGGGCCAGAGTGCAAGGTGGAGGCCTGGGACTGGCTGGCAAAGGACCTCACTAGTGCAACTGGTATCCCCCACACATGTGAGCAGTGTCGTCACCACCATGATGACCTGAAAAGAAGAAAATGGGCTCTCTTGGACACCTGGGTCCAAGAATTCAGGGGTGGGAATGTCCCACATGTGTGTAAGTATCATTACCTGTGTTTCACCAATATCTAATCTTAAATGTCTGCTAAACTGGTATGCATAATGGTGTCCTTCTCTCCCAACAGCTGCAGAGGAGAGGGCTCACAACATCAAGGTGCATGCCAGGTTCTTGGCCAGGTTGCACCGTGAGTGTGGTGAGTACAGATGTATTTTGCTACCTATAGTCAAATAAGCAAGAAAGAGTAAAGTATTAACTGTGATTAGATCCATACATTAAATATTGTATTGCAGTGAATGTCGACTTACACCTATACTGCAAGATGTGCAGACTGCCAACTGTAGTGCCATAAGCAGGGAAGACTAAAGCATTGACTGTAATAAACTATTATATTCAATAAAATGTAGTAGTGCAATAACTGTGGAATTACAGCTGTTTTGCAACACCTGCATAATTACAAATGTGAAATAAAAACATGAAATTATATCATTAACTGATTGAAGGTTTCACTAATAAAGTCTGTTGTGCAATGACTGTGACAGAGCTGTTGCTCAAGAAATCAATTATGACAACTGTTGTGCAATAAAAACACAAATAGTATCTGTACCTCCATGAATGTTTGTCTAATAAAGCCTGTTGTGCAATAAAGCTGTTTTGCAAGAAATCAGTTATTACAAGTGTTCTGCAATAAAAACCACAAAATAGCATCAGTACCTGCATGAAGGTATGTCTAAGAAAGTCTGTGCAATAAGCGTATGTTCAGAGTTGTACTGTAAGAAATCACTTATGACATCTGGTCTGCAACAACACATGGAGCAATAGCAATAACACCAAGGTAAGTGTGTATAGCAGGATTGTCTTGTTTATAACATTGCATGTCAGCTACAAGCATTCAGGCTGTGAGGTATGGTGCTGCAGTCAGGTATAACAGTGTAATAGTTGTACACTGCAAATAATAACCCATAATCAGATATTGGTTGTTGACTTCACAGATATTTCAACACATTCACAATGTAATGTGTACACCTGAATTCTACGTTGGCATATATACATTACCTAGTATCTCTGTCATCCTTGAATGTTATGCATGTGTGTTCAACCGTCCCTCCAGTCAAGTATAAAACTGTACCAGTATAAGCAGGTCATATTCTGGTGCCATGTGAGCTGTAGGCAAACTTCAGTCAATCAGTAATCACCAGTAGCTCAGTTTACTAAATGCTGTGTATGAAGTACATTTTTGCCACACACAGACCAGGCTTCGAATCCAGTGCTGTAAATCTGTATATTACAGTATCAGTCATGTAATGTTTACCAATATTCTCTCCATAGGAACTACAGATAAATGGGTGAGGTAGCCCATATTATGAGGACATTATCGGGTTTACATGTCAGAGACTGTTACAATCATTACCAGGAATGTGAAAATACAGCATAAAAAACAGACAATAAGTGTAATACTAATAAAATAAAATAGGAGAAATAAAATGTGTAAGCTCTGGTATGGCTGCATGCCTGGAGTGTGTGTTAAAGGTAGCTGCAGTCAATTAATACATTTGATGCAGATGTCTTTTGCTGTAATTGGTATTGAGTTCTATCCCCTTACCTGTCAAGCAAGGCATGATAGTTGTTAACTGTCTGTACTGTACATATACATGTCTCAAGTGTCATGCTGTCATGGAATGTAATTGCCATTGCATAATCCCTCTGTCACAGATGCAGCATCTGCATGATTATGTAAATAGCAAAGTAACACTACATTAGCCCACAGTACACCTTGGTAGAAATATAGGTACACCTGATGTGCAAGTTTTCTGTGTAGTTGTCCACCTGCAGTTGTTACTGTTTGGCCTGTACTGTCCCATGCGGACAGCTTGAGAGGTATGTATGTGCTACAGCAGCTATAGGTCACTTTTACACATAAAGAAAGGATATAACTGTAAAGTAGATAGAAGTACTGTTTTCAACTAGCCTAGAATGATATTAATGGACTATATTATCTCTCTACCCACCCCTTAGCTTCAAATATTTATTATTGTTATGCATTGGTTATGGTTTACTATTAACATATGTTGTTACATAAACTTTATTTTGGGGCATGTGTTTTATTATTATGTATTAAACTGGTTGCATATTAACATATCTTGTTGAATCACCTATTCTGTTGGCCTTATGCTATAACTGTTACTGGCATGCTGTTAATATACTGACTGTTCTTTTATTTATTATTGAGTTTCACATAATATGCATTGAAATGTAATGGGATTATTTCCAATGTTCTGGCATGCTGTTATTACTAATAATGGTTTTGCTCATAACTAACCTAAATGTATTGCTTCACATCCATAATCACAGCACATCAGGTTAGGCCAGTTCCTATTGATCTGCCTACCCTACCTCAGCTAGCCATGGCGCTGGGTACCAGTGCATCTGGGACCCAAGCCAGTGGTGCCCCCTCTGCTGGCTCTGTACCACCTTTGGGTGAAACCACTTCAGGGGATGAGGCCCATCCCCCCAGGAATGGTGACAGAGGGATGGTAGTCACTCAGGATCAACTAGCGGCCATGGTACACAGGATTCTTCATAGGAGTTATGAACAATGTCTGCACCGGCTCGAGGGCAGACTTGACAACCTGGTGGGGCCTACTGGCCCTGGTGCACAGCCTCCAGCACAGCCACCTTTGGGGCAGTGAAGAAGCAGTGTGGACTGCCCATGGGTGGGGACCTTAGTCATGCTGCTGCCATCTGGGAGGCACATGCTCCTCAGATTCTACAACACCCTCCCCATCCAAGGTGTTTACCCCCCTCATGTGTCATACACTGCCCCTGTCCACTGTCTTGTCTGTCTTGTCTGTCTGCAATTGCATCCTCTCCTACCCAGGTTACCTCCCCACATGTACCTATACCCTCCCAAAAAAGGGCACATGTCCCAAAAAAAATTGCCCTACACATAGCTCTCCATTTTGTACATGTGTCCACTGGACAAAGCTAATTCTGTCCAATTGTACTGACAACACATATATGTTGTCCTCATCCCTATCTCTGGGGTTTGAGAGTCCAAATTCATCCTCCAAATCTGTCATAATGCACAGCTGTTTCTGTACAAGAAATAGACAGCTATGGTCCTCCCCTGCTCTCATCCTGCTCATCCCTACCAACCTTTCACTATGTTTTTTCCACTGCTTGCCCACATTTCACCACTGTCCTTTCACCCCCTTTTTCTTTTTTTTTTTTTAAATTCATCACAGGTTTGTGCAGAGCTAAAAGTGCTTTAATGTGCCTTAATGATCTTATGTGTTTATCATAGTGTTAGGCACATGTACAAAATGATCACCCCTGCCATGATTCAAACCCAGATCCCTTTTAACTACAGCCTACTGCACTAGCCCAGTAGGTCACAAAGATCTTAATTAAAGCAGGCGTTTTCAGGAAAACATACTGGGTTGCCACTGACAGACTGCAAGTGAACCTAATGGGGGAAATGGGAGTGTACCTTGGACTCCGATGAAAAAATACACCAGTAGACAGCCAAATAAATATTAATGGCAGTATGTTAGGCCTGGGATAACAGGTAAATTTTCACTTTTATCTGCAACATCTTTAAACACACCTGCTAAGACATCAGTGGCTCAGTATAAAAGTTAAACTGGCACCCTGCTGCAGAACTGCCTATGAAAGCCATGCATATACCAATGGATGCAGACAATGTGTGTCACAGCTGTATGTATGCACATATATCTGGCAAATACACCTGTTGCAGTACTGACTCAGTAACTCAGTCTGTTAACTGCCTTGTATAGGTAATGTTTTACCACACATATTCCTGGGTTTGAATCCAGTGTGTTGCACTTCAATTACATTGTTGTATACACAGCAATTAATGACTGACTCATGCAATTTTAATCCCCATAGGTTACTGCTACTAAATTATCAGGTTCCCAGTTTTGCAAGTCACAGCCCTGCAGGTAGAGACACACTGCACACATTCAGATAGCCTAACTATATTCCACCTACTACTCTGCTACTGGAACTGTTGCATAACAGATGTATCATAAGTACATGCCTTAATTGCACTGTAATGGGTACCCTTACCCTGGCTCTTCTGTAACAACAGGGCTGACACAGCTGCCACAGTTACATGTACAGCTTGCAGGCCTCCAAAGTGTTCACACCCACCCATTGTATCCTTAGCTGCAGCAGCCTGGAGCATACATGATTATATGTTAAGGTAGCTGCTACAGACAGACCATAACTTTCAACCCCCTATAACAAGGGATCTGGACATAACCATACATAAGGGGGGGGCAAAGGCCCAGAGATAGGGACATGTTTCTCAGTTTGCCCTACAAACATAGTAAGTGGATAGAATAGCAGCTACTGCATTACCATGCATATCCTGATGGTTATGAAGTGTGACACTCACATGTTTCTCTCCCCCTTCTGACCTCAGCCCACAATGTTTGCCAGTGACCTGCCAAATGACCACACTGTCATGGGACACTCAACAAGCATATGAGGCAAAACTGTGGACATACTGCATACACCTCTACAGTGAACAGTATTTGTAGTTACCCTCTGCAATGTTGTAGTCTCCACACCTCAGTAATGTCCATCTCAAAAACTAAGAAAGCAGACAAGGCCTACATGAAGGCCTTATATATTGCACTGTGGTGCCATGTCATTGGCTAATGATAGTGCAGTTCAGCTGTGTTGGATACAATTAGCAAGTCTGAGCCACAGATTGGTGCACAGACAATTGCCTGTTAATGAGCATTACCTACAAAAGGCAAGCAACTGCTTATGGGAACCGGTCAATATGTGGTTTTACTCACATAGACAGCGTATGTGCAAAGCATTTGCAGAGGAACCCTTCAATAAAAGGAATATATCACTCTACCAGGTATGTATTACATTTCCCCATAAGAAGGGATGCAGATGGGAGGATGCATGTATGGGATATAGGGATTAAAACAGTAGGCTTGTATTAGAGCTATGATACTACTCCACTGTCCAACAACTACAGGCATGCCTCTCAATTATCCCTGCTTTGACTCACATCTCCGCTCTGTCCATGTCCATCCCTCTTACAAAGGTCGGCTGTTATAGTAAAGATAGTGGATTACACCTAAGACATAGTGACACAAAGTAAGGGTGTACACTCCTGTAATATCACCCTATAGACTGTAATTCACCTCCTCTCAGTCTGTCGATGTCACACATAAATAGTACTAACATTGTAAAAGTGTCCCTCTGGCTAAGTCCCTATTTCATGAACATTTGTCCCTGTCTGATTGAGAGATATGCTTAGCACAACTCTCAACCTCCTACAATAAGACAACAGCACAAAGACATATTTAATGGGGGGGACAAAGGCCCAAACCCAGTGACAGACTATACATATTGGCCATACAAAGTAAGACTGTGATTATATTACTGTAGCATAAGTGTTGTCTGAGAGGTCTGATGGGTGACACGTGTTCTGTGTCAGTTTTCTGACAGTAACTATCTCTCAGTGGACAACCAGTTGTCAGACATGCACATGTTTGTGCAAGATGGACCACAGCTATGAGGCAAAAATAGTGATATTCTACAAACATCTGCATAGTTGAGATGTATGATGCCAACAGGGAAAATATATGACAGCAGGTTTGCATTACTGTCTGTCATTGTGGCACACTGGTGTGGCTGGAGTGTCCCCATATAGTTGTTGGAATAGCACACTGCTATTTGTCTGACAATGGCCATGTCACACATTACTGGGGATTTACGCATAGGGGACACACGACAGTAAACTGCATTGATGGCTGTAGAGACATACTGCACAATCTATCCCAGCACACAGGGACATTACCCAGTATTACTACTATCTTGGTGTTAGCCACACAAGCAGTGTCTCGCCAAACTCTGGGGTATGACATGTCAGGGAGCAGTGGATAGTGCAGGCCCACTCACCAGGCTGAACAAGGAGAAAATTACAGTCAGCTGCCTGTCAGGTGAAAGGATCCACCACATAATGCATGCATTCAAGTCACTCCACAACAAGTACAGATATGACTCTGTTATTGTCCATGTTGGAGTGAATGGCTTGAGACATACCTCCCTGGACTACATGAAAAGAGACATGGAAGAGCTCTCGGATCATGTGGCCCAGGCAGGTATGACCCTAGCCCTGAGTAGCATCCTGCCTTTGCCCAGAATGATACCACAGTATAAAAACAAAATAATTGACTTCAACAATTGGCTAAGCTTCTGGTGTCATTCAAAGGGGATCCAATATCTGTCTGCCTGGGACGACATGATTGACAGACCACAATGCTTTGCCAGAGATGGTCTGCACCTGTCGCCCCTGGGATTCAAGTTACTAGCTAAGGCTCTTGCCACCCCTATAGTGCCTTTTTTAGGCAAAGTTCAAAGGACAAAACCACCACCGTAACAGGTACAAGCATGCAAAATCTGAAGGTAATGCTACTCAATGCTAGAAGTCTAAAGCTCAAAATGCACTCTCTTGAGGCACTCCTAAAAATGGAGAACATCGATAGCTGTGCAGTAACTGAGACCTGATTCAAGGCTACAGAGAGCACCCCTGCAATACCAGGCTACAACTCTTACCACACTTATCGGCCACCAAACCAGGACCGAAACACTAAAGGTGGAGGAGTGTCCATATTTACCAAGGATATTCACAACACCAGGCTAGGTGCCCAACACAATGCATCTGAAATTCTCCAGGTGCAACTAACACTAGGTAAGACTGCAATCCAAATTGTAGCTTGCTACAGATCCCCCACCATGCCCCAAGATTCTCACTACACCTTTCTAAACATACTGGAAAATATTAAGATACAACCAAACACCCTAATACTGGGTAATTTCAACTACCCTGCCATTAACTGGGAAAACTATTCATGTACCAACACCTTTGCCCAACGGTTCTTGGAATTCATAAATTCCAATGCCCTGGATCAACTAATTCTTAGTCCCACCAGGGGCTCCAATATCCTAGACCTGGTCATTATCAACATGGGAAATTGATGCTCCACACCTATGGTCATCCCCTCGTTGGTCAGGTCTGACCATAAGCTAATCACCCTTGACATCCACATCCCACCCCCACCCCCCAGTAAGAAACTTCCGTAAAAAACCTCTCCAAAGCCAACTTCATGCCACAAAAGTCAGAAGTGACAAACTTCATGACACCCATGCAGACGTGAACTGAAAGCTTGACTGCTAAATCCTATACTAAGGCACTGTACGAGCACATCCATGCATGAATTGTGCCATCCCCAATAGAATCAAGATGATCTCCTCCAAAAAAAGGAAGCCAATGTGGTGGTCCCTTGCCATAAACAAACTTTACAAGAAAAGGAAGAAACTATTGCAGGAAAGAGGAAAATCCCAGGATGCAAAAAACTCCCTTACCAGCCTCAGTAAGAAGCTGAGATCCCTCAAAAAATCCTCCAAAGCTAGTTACGAAAATAAAATTGCCAAAAAATCCAAAGACAACCACAAGGCATTCTGTAGCTATGTCAAGAATCTAAATGGCAGTGCTCAGATCTGCTCTGAGCTACAACAGAATGGCATTAAATATACTGATCCCAAGGATATTGCCAATATCCTGGCAGATCGAGTCAGTGCAAACTTCACCCCCCTCTCACCCCCTAAAGAGCCCATCTCAGTACCGAAAGATTGCCAAATTCCAGTAATAATGGCCACACAGGTAAAAAACGCACTCTCCAAAGCTAAGAATACAGCATCCATGGGACCAGACGACATCTCAGGATGTGTACTACATGAACTACAAAATGAACTGGCACCTGACCTAAGTGTCATGTTTAATCATAACCTCATCTCAGGCTGCATGCCCACTGAGTGGTGCACAGCTACAGTTATCCCACTCCACAAGGGGTGATCCACCTTGGATCCCGGGAACTACTGCCCCATTAGTCTGACAAGCCTGATCTGCAAGGCCATGTAATGTATTATCATGGAACTTATAAACAAAGACATTGGCAACCTTCAAACACTGGACCCCACACAGTTTGGGTTCGTGAAGGGCCGATTTTGTCTCCTGAACCTGATTGACTTCTTCAAATCAATCTCCAGAGCCATAGACAAGGGATAGGTGGTCCACACAGCCTATATGGACCTCACCAAGGCCTTCAACACCATCCCCCACTCTGGAATCATAGATAAACTTACTAAGCTGGGCATTAATCCCTATGTCACTCAATGGGTTGCCAACTGGCTTACTGACAGAAGCCACACTGTAAAAGTAGCCGACTCCAAATCCAGCTCCAGACAAGTGACAAGTGGAGTACCTCAGGGTTCAGTCCTGGGACCACTGTTGCTTGGCATCTACTTCTCTGAAGTACAGGCCAACACTAAGGGACTCTGGCTAACAAAGTTCGCAGATGACTGAAAACTGGGAGTAATTATTGAATCCCCAAATGATGTGGATATTCTACAAAAGAGCCTTACAGAAACAGATGTTTGGTGCCAGACCCATGGGCTCAAGCTCAATGCCAAAAAATGTATAGTTATCCCCTTTGGGGAAAAAACATGTACCCATGAATTACCACATAGGTGGCAGTACACTAAACACCTAAAGTGTGATAAGAGACTTAGGAACACAGGTGAACAGTGGTCTCACCTTCGATAACCACATCACCACAACAGTCAGGAAATCCTTCTATGTAGCACACCTCATCACTAAGGGCTTTTCATCCAGAAAAAAGGAGGTCGTTGTCCCACTGTACTCAGCCCTCATTAGGCCTATTATAGAATATAATGCCCCATTTGGTATGTACCTCTCAAGACATCTGCAAGAACTGGAAAGGCTGCAGAAATACCTCACTAAAAGAATAACAGGCATAAAGCAGATGCCCTATGCTGACCGTCTAGAAAAAACTCCACCTATACTCTGTCACATATCGTCTACTCAGAGGCAATCTCTGCTTAACATACAAGGCCATGTCAAACCCAGTGCTGTTGGACATGCTACACTTAAAGAAATCCCAGTCCCTCAGAGATACACACTCCAGGCATCTAAACCGTGTCATCACAATGAACAAAACAAGTTGGAGGGATAGGTTCCTGACCCAGAGACTCCCCAGACTCTGGAAAAGACTGCCCATACATGTCAATCAGAGTGCCTCTTTGGCCCTCTTCAGAAGGAACCTTGATGATTGGATGGGAGATAGGAAATTCCCCCCAGGGATCATGCCAGTCACCTTGTTAGACAGGGGTTTAGGGAAGTAAACACTGTGGGAAGAAATAGTCAGGGAATTGTTATGGCTAGGCTTGTATAGGCCCTAAGGCTGATAGCCTAGTACCAACCTATGAACTTATTATGGGTGTGTAGGGTGTGTACATAGTGGACATCCATGTATCTGGTCTTGTAATATGTTTCCCTCTTGTTGTCTTGTAGGAACAATTTATCGACGTAGACATCCTCCATTTTCATCAGTGGAAAATGATGCAATACTGGATGCCCTCAAAATCAACCATCATATCCTTCTGTCAAGGAGTTGCCACAGTCATGATTAGTGGGCAGCATTGTGGGCCAACCTTGTGAGGGCTGTTAATGGTATTGGCCAACAGGACAGGACCTACGAGCAGGTTCAACACCAGGCCACATGTCAAAGGGCAGCTGCTGTTGCCAGGGATCGTGTTGCCACCGGTGGAGGGCCTGCAACAGAACAAACACTCTCAGCCACAGAGGAATTCCTGGTGAACCTAGGATCAACCCACAGCTCCCAGCCAAACATCACACCATACATCCTGGAGGTGGGTGCCGCAGCGTCCACTTCAGAGGAGCATCCAGGTAAGCCGACTCTGTTCAGCAGTATAATACATTTGCAGTCATTGTGGCAGGCTCTACAGACCAGTACATGGGTGGCAGGTCTATCTGCATTGAAGGCGGGTTGGCTTTTCACCACAGTTGTGCACACATACTCAAACTTCCAGTAGTATAGCCAGTATAATAGTAGCTACTGTACATGTGGATATACGCACATATTACCTTATAACACTACAATATTTGGCATTGCTGACACTACCTCTCCCTCACCTTTTCACAGGTACATCAGGTGTGGCCAGAGTTCATGGTCCTGTACCTGGTAAGTGTCATACCATTATTTTGCCTGATCAGATATACCATATTAATGTTAAGGCCTGCCAATTTGCCTTTTGCACAAGTGTTCTGCTTAGCTAGAGGAGAATAATTGTATGATCCATTTTGGAGCAGTTAACTACAGTGCATAGCCAAGGGAATGACAGGTGTGTATTTGTACAAACATTAACATGTGTACAGGTATCTGATGAAGCATAGTTTAACTATGCGAAAGCGCTTATTCTCTGTTTCCAATAAATGAATTTTTTACATATTTCCATCGTGGATATTTTCAGTGTGTCAGGAGCTTGAGTTGGGACTACTCTGTAGAAGGATTTACTCGTGGTGACTGTTCTCACTTTTTGGACTTCATTAACATGTGTACACTTATAGTTACGGGCAACTACACAGCCTGCTGTACATGAGGCAATTACTCCATGAAGCCCATTCAGACCCAATAGGTAGAAGGTACATACCTGAGGCAGTGGTAGTACAACAGGCACATCATTGCCAAGATAAGTGTACTGGGTTTTATGAGTAGTTCTGTCATCAATAGAGATATAGTAAACCTCCAGACACTGGACCCAACCCAGTTTGGCTTCGTCAAGGGAAGATCATGCCTACTCAACCTGGTGGACTTCTTTGAGAAGGTCACCAAAGCAATGGATGAGGGCAAAATCGTTCACACTGCCTACCTTGACCTGGCCAAGGCATTTGACATAATACAACACTCGGGCATCGTTGACAAACCCAGGAGGTTAGGTACAAACTCGTATGTCACCCAGTGGATAGCCAACTGGCTCACAGACAGAACCCAGAAAGTTAAAATTGGGGAATCCACTTCTACAAAGAGGCCACCCACAAGTGGAGTCCCTCACGGATCAGTCCTTGGACCACTCCTTTTTTGCATTTACTTCTCATAAGTCAATGGCTGATGAAATTTGCAGATGATTGCAAATTAGGAACTGTCGTTGAATCTCACACTGACTCAAATGTTCTCCAGGAGGTGCTGACACAGACAAACAACTGGTGTCAGAGTCATGGACTAAAACTAAATGTCAAGAAATGCATAATAGTATCCTTTGGGAAGTCATCCATCCCAGGTAACTATCATATTGACAACACAGCCCTTAGAGTTGACCCAGTAGTCAGGGACTTAGGGACATACATAGATAGTAATCTAGCCTTTGATCATCATGTGTCTACAGTGGTGAGGAAATCATTCTGTGTTGTGCAACTTATAAACAAAGGTATGGCATCTAAGTCCAAGGAAGTCATTGTTCCACTGTATTCGGCATTCATCAGACCTGTCATTGAGTTCAATGCCCCCTTTGGTATGTACCTAACCAGGCATATTCAACAACTGGAACATCCACAGAGGTTCCTCACTAAAAGAATATAGGGAGTAAGTAATATCTCTTATGCAGACTGCCTCTAGGCCCTAGCCCTGTATTCTATTTCCTACAGGCTTTTGAGGGGAGATCTATGCCTGGCATACAGGACATTGTCAGACCCCACTCTAATGGACCTCCTGCATATTTACAAAAGAAACAGTACCAGAATTATCCATTCTAAAGACTTAAATCTTGTCTGTGATATGAATAGGACCTGCTGGAGAGCTAGGTATGTATTCCAGAGACTACCCCGTCTATATAACAGGCTCCCCATCTATGTGAGGCAGAGTTCCTCCCTAATCCAATTCATGTGCAGCTTGGACAATTGGATGGGAAACTGGAAATTCATCCCTGGTCTGGCACCTATGTTTCTGATACAAAAAGGTAACCTGTAAATGGTTCATCTCCCAGTCCCATGCTTACACTTTTCAAGGGTATCAGAATTTGTCAGAAATTTGGGACGCATGGCTAGGTTTAAAAAGCCCTTGCGGTAGTTAGTCTAGTAAACACCTATGAACCTATGAACCTATACACTGTCATATTGTACACCTCACAGGTGTATTGAACTGGCAATGTTACCTGGATGTATGTGATGTGCATGTTATACAGGTCCTGGGTTGTCTGTGTATGTTGTTGTGGGTGTGTGTGTGTTGTGCATGGGATCAGAGATGAGAAGATATGGGATATGTAATGCAGTTGTGAATCCTCATCTGTATTCATCTGTGTGGATTACCATACATAATAGTGTAAGTGGTAATGCACTGCTTTTGTCTTGCCTCTCACAGGTGAACAGGGGGGTTGGAGTCTGTCCCCCTCACAACCTGATGTCAGTGTCTCATTGTACTCTGATGATGGTGGCCATAGTGAGTCACAGGTGGGGTTGTTGGGGGCTGAATCTGTCCCAGAGGTTGACATCCATCTTCTGCCCCCATTGCCCCCGCACATAGTCAGTATGCACACACATACCCAGTCACCAAAGGCCACAGATATTGGACAGTCAGAGGGTGGTGACATAGTACAGGACAGTGTGAGACCTATGGTGTCAGTGAGTGTAGACAATGGCCATAGCCTGACAGCTGGAGAGGTCCCAAACAGGCAGATTGACAGGGGTGCTCAAAGGAGGACTGCTGCTTATCCACTTCCTGTTGCAGTTGTCACATCGTGGGTCACTCGCCACATGTTTTGGGCTGTCATGGAGGCACAGAAAGGAGCTGAATGCAACACCAGATGGATGCTTAGGGTTATGGATGCAGCACAGTCTGACATTTGTGACTGCCTCCACTGCATTGGTGATGGCATGGAACTTTTCACTGATGTAGTTGACAGATGGTGGGCTCAGAGAGTGTCTGTCTTTGAGTGCATGTTCTCTGTGGTTGGGTGTCGGACACATGGATGAAGGCCAGCAATGCCATCTGCTGGTAGTCCACATGGCCATGCACACTCATGTTTCCATAGTGGCAGCACCTCCAGCGCTACAGAGGAAGGTGTGCTGTCTATACCATGGCATGGCAGGCCATGGACAAGTGGTCCTGGGTGGTCCCGTGGGCAACACAGGCCTAGCAGACAGTAGTCACCATCAGGTATTAGTACTGCATCTGACCTTGGGCATGGTAATGCCCATGCTACTCATGGAGGAGCCAGTTCCCGTGTTCACGTCCAGAGGCAGTGAACTGTTCAGTCTACCATGTACGGTCCACAGCAGTCAACCATATGCACATGTAGGGCTAGCACTGAGTTTGACTGTGTCACACACACACTCCAACACCACTGTCACATGCAGGTCACCTACAGACACACACAGCACCTCTCCATATGCCATGTCACCAGCACCCCTTCCTGACTCACACACATGCTGTCAACTGTGTGGTGCAGATTCAACCTCTGGCACCACCACACCACACCTTTGTACATGTGATGATACCTGTGCCACATCCCTGCCATCCATGCCATCAATGCGGGGACCTGCATATATGTGTCTAATGCACAGGGTGACTATATAACTTTACATGTGTTTGTGTAGTGCAGTAGTGTGATGCCATGGCAGTTGTGGGGCATGACAGGTACTGTATGCTGGCATGTGTCAGGAGTACACATCAAACATTGTGTATCTTTGTTGCCTGATGGAACACTGGCAGTACTATTACAAAATGGCAGGTGTGTCGCGGAGCTGTGTATGCTTTTGTCTCAGGAGTCTGAGCGGTGCAACTATGGACACATGGTGGAATTGCAGCGGCACAAGATGGCAAGGCAGCACAGCAGAGATATGATGTCAACAAGGTATGCCAAACAACAAAAAGAAAAAGGTACTAAAAAAGCTTGTACAGAAACATGGCTGAAAAACTCCAAATCCAACAGTAGTTCAAAGTTCAAATCTTTTAATGAAGAGTAAGCACTTTCGCAATAAGAACATTGCTTCATCAGACATGCTGCAACTATTCACAAACTCAGTTTAAATAATACAAAAATCCTTCAATTAATCAAGTAACATAGGGAAACAGCTTATAAAAACTTTAAAGGTGCAACAACCATAAACTTAAAACAATAGATAAAAATAAAACCTAATAACAGTGCAAATAAATAAAATAAACAACTTCTTATCTTTTAAGTTTCTGGGACTTTAAGATAGGCTTCAAAGAAATAAAATCATTCAACCCATGTCTTCCATGTGCAGCCAACCTAAAGATCTAGTGAAGCTCACTTCTTTCCATTTCATTAATTAAATCCCCCATCCTTTTCATGTTCTCCTTTCCTTCAAGCAGGCCTTATAACGGAGGCCAATGTTGAATCCAGCAGCTAATCAGTGGGCATAAAATGCATAACCATTGTACAGAGATAATCCATAGGGCTTGTCGGATGCACAGCATGGGGTTGTGTTTACACACACAAACACACACACACACACACACACACACACACACACACACACACACACACACACACACACACACACACACACGTTGGATGCTGTGAGAGCAGAACCCCGACCTATTTAGTGTTACACACTACAGCTTGGAGTATTTATCGCATGCACCATGCTCTTTACCTGATAATACACTGTCAGCCAGTGTTGTTAAGGTGGATGACATCAGCAGGCCTTGTAGAGGAGGTACTTTAGAGGCCAGCAACCAGTCACAGGGCCATAAAATGTGTACCATTGCATGGAGATAGGGCATATGGGCATGTCCATAGTTCTGGGAGGGGATATTTTGATACACATTCACACACACACACACAGTTGGAGGATGTGGGATTAGATCTCCTACCTATCTAGCATTACACACTATAGCTCACAGTACCTATCACACATGTCACAGGTTATGCCTGTTGTATATGTTGCTGCAGGCACAGTAGTTGCAGAGTAAGCAAAGTGGCCTTGTGTTAGACAGCATGTGTGACCTGCAGAGTGATACTGCTTGGTAATGATAGTGTATCTAGTGTTCTAGGGATGGGATACCTGGTAATATATCTGTTATATGTGTACACTTACCAGTCTAGCCATATGTGGCTGTTTGTAGTTTGATAGGCAGACATGTGGCCAGGGACAATATGGCCTGTCCAAGGTGTACATTGCACCCGTTGTATATTACACCACCTGCATACCTATGTCTGTCTGCAGGATGACAGCCCGCAGCCTCAGGGATCTGTGGGTGAGTGGATTATGTGCTGTTGCGGCCTTGGTCTGGTGCCATCGGACAGCTGTTGTGTTGTGTATGTGCAGATAACCTCAGCATTCAGAGGTATGTGGGAACATTCGTACATCCCTGCCCATATCTATATCAATGGTGTATAACAGGGTTATCTCCTTAAATGTAGTTATGTGTGTCAGTAATGTAAATGTGTTCTGTAAAAGTGTGTGGGGAGTCTGTGTATCATTGTACTTTATATAGCTATATATACATCTTGTTATCATATATATATATATATATATATATATATATGTGTGTGTGTGTGTGTGTGTGTGTGTGTGTGTGTGCCACATAATGATAGAAACAGTAATCAAGCATTAAGGGGATAGGGACAGAGAGATATGTATATGTAGCAGTATGTATGTACAGACATATTTCCACATAGCAGGTCTTTGAGCTGTAGAGGCAACAGATTTGGGCTAAAGTTAGCTAAGTGTAGGATCAAGCCTAGTGTGATTGTCAGTAGTCACAAGGTGACTCCAGGCCAGAGTTACCTGTACTCCAGTCTGGGATTATTGCATGCTGCAGGCCATTGGTGGCTGCACCTGTTACCACAGTACTGCAATTGCCTGATGTTTGTCGATGGCATTTCCCAGCTGTTTGCTGACCTTAAAATGTGACTCAAACATCAGAACTGTAGAGAGTTTCACAGACTGTCCAGACTCTTGCCTCATATTTTGGCCCGTTTCACATACCATTGCTGTTTTCTGGCAAATTAGTAGCAAATCAGTCAAGACAGAAGTAGAGTAATACTGACAGATATTTGAGTTGCAGACTCCATGCACAGCAGGTGAGTCATGCAAATGCAGGCCCTGTTATTCTATCCACATTCTATGCTTGTAGGAGCAAGTATGTAAAACATGTTCCAAGTTGTGGTCCTTGGTCTCACTTTCATTCACTATATTTCAACAGATTTTCTCCTGTCAGAGGTTGAGAGGTATGATGTGACTGGGGTACATAGTGAAACACCACACACAGAGTGACAGTCTGCATACCTTTCCTTCCACATGTTTTTGCAGACTGTCAAGCATTTCACCCCATATCTCTGCTGTGTTCTTCATACATTTATGGTTTCCCGGTGCTATATTGTACATTGGTCACTGACTTGTTGCACCTACTGACACATTTAACTGATAGCCTTTACATCTTGCAGCTAATCTGACCTGTTGCAGCCTGCTGTTAAACTAGCTACCTGCTAGGTTACTCAGACCATGTATAATGTCTGTCTGTAGGTATGGCCCTTTGTGCCCTCACTCAGTCTGTCTATGTCCAGCTTTTTTGCAGTATCAGATTGAGGGGTTCTGACAGTCTGTGGGACTACCGCCATATGTATATCACATGCAAAAGATGTTGGATGCTGCCAGATTCAAACAATCAATACCATCACACATGCTACTGTCCCTGGCCCACTGAGCCACACCAGCCATCAGACAGAGAGGTTCCTTCCTCACACTATCAACAATATAGGGGCATTTTCTGGTCTGCTGGTATATCATTGCAGATTTACTGCTACAGCAGTTATATGGCAACACTGATGTGTTTGGGGTGGGGGATGACTAGCCTATGCTCTGCTGGCATAGACAGTTGTGCGAATGTCCTGTGACACCACTGTTTGGCATCTCCCTGGACAATTGTCATGGACTTTCCAGCCATGTGGCCTAGTGGCTAATATTGAGCACATAGTTGTGACCAGAGTACCTTTTGTCCCAAGTGTCAATTAGATCTGTACAAGTATCCCAGTACAGATCTCTGCAAGTAGCCCAAAAGAACACTAAATATAGGACACTATATTCCCTTGCATACATGTGGCAGGTCTATACATATGCTACCATATTATAGTACCCGTTACAAGTGGTGTACAGGAGAATGACTTACCTTGCGAATGCAGCAGTTGACAGACCTGTAGTTCAGGACTGTGTCTGTCTGATGCAGGCAGTCTACAGCCAATACATGGTGAGGTACAGGTTGTGTGGCCTGGCTGGCATCACTTTTACTGATATGTATTTGAGTCGGGGTATGGTGTCAGTCCCTAGGGCCCTAGGATGTCAGTGCATGTGCTATGCATTGTTCCTTGGCCAATACCAGGGCATATTGTGCACCCCTACGTCTGCCTACAGGGAAAGCCTCAGGAGATTCTTCCTCCGAGTCCCTCTGTGGGTACTGCTACAGTGACCTAGGCACTGGTGGGGGGCTGTGCATCGCTTCCCTTTGCTGATCCTGCTACAGCTGTTTCCACACGATCATATTGTGCAGCATGGCACATACTGTGAGCATCTGTGACCATGTGGCTGGAGAGTACTGCAAGGCTCCACCAGATATATTGAGACACTGGAACTATGACTTCAACAGCCCAAACACACACACTCTGTGATGTTCCTGATTTGTGCGTGTGCCTCATTATGGCATTCTTTGGAGGGTGGGTGTGCATTTCAGATGGGTGTCATCATCCACTGTTGCAGTGTGTAGCCAGCATCCCCAAGTAAATGGCCATGTGGTATGTCCCCCCTAGCAAACATCTGGTACAGCTATGATGCATGGCAGATATGGGAGTCATGATAACTGCTACGGCTGCAAGCACACACATTCATGATAATGCCCTTGGCATTGCACACAGCCTGGCAATTGATGGAGTGATACCCCTTGTGGTTGACATAGATTCCACCCTATTCACTGGGTGGTGCCTTGATGTATACATGAGTACAGTCTATGGCACCCAGTACCTCAGGGTAGTGTGCTACATGGTAGAAGAGTTGCATACTGCTGGCCTTCTCCTCAGGGGTATGGGAAGATAAATGTGCTCACTGGCATGTGGTAGCATGTCATCAGGAACTGGTGGAGTACCCTGGAAGCAGATGCCTGTGAGACCCCCATCATGTCTCCAGTTGTTCTTTGGAAAGTCCCTGTAGCTAGTATCCTAAGGGCTACACATACCTTTGTTGCCACTGGGATGGGTTCCCCTCTGTTGGCTCTGGGTCTGAGTTGAGGGTGGCAGAGCTCACTGAGTTGTTGTAGTATGTCCCTGTAAACCTTGTAGTACTCTTACACTCTCTAGCTCATGTAGCTCCTGGTAGGTTACCCTGGGCCTGAACATTCTTTTCCTTCTCAGTCTAGACCTATGGTCAGCAGCTGCATTGACCTCAGCATCTAGCACATACATATGTAGCAGACCTGCAGCACCCTCTAGCATTCTCTCAGTTAAAATTCTCAAGTCTGTATTCCAATGGTGCAGAGTATGGGGAAAAAGCAGATTATAGCATGTATGAATACTTTATAGTGCTCTGCTATAGATGTACTCTATATGATTGGCTAGTTATGATGCATTCCAACTGCCAAGTACTTCATTAAGGAATTTAATTGCTCTTGTTTAAGTGTAACAGGGCTCTTCAGTAATTAATACCTCATTGGCTTTCTCAGCCAATTTTTTTTTGACAGCCTTTCTTTACTGAGCACTGTGGTGTACCACTCAAACCCATTCCTCAGAGGTAAACAAGTCTTAGCAGTGAGCAGACATGACCCCATGGAAGGCACACTCAGCATGGTTGTGTGCCATGCAAACACACTCAAACATGCTCAAACCCATTGAAACATGCACCCTTAAGGTAAACAAAGCTTAGCATTCACCAGACAACCCCCCTGTTGAGCAGAGTGGCACGTCATGCAAACAGGCACCACTGAGCTCCAATGCACTTAAAGAATTGTGGACACACCCCCTTTTGATGTCAGCTACCTCATCTGTGGACACCAACATGATTTTGTGCCTACACAGATGGGATCTGTGGACACAGATACCCATTTCTGCTATTCAGTAACCCAAGCTCATTTGCATACAGATCCGTGCAGCGTATCTGGTAACTACACAGACTTAGGCTCTGCCTCGTTAGCAACCACAGCAGCCCTACATTGTACATACCCTACACAGGGTCCTGTAATGCATTACTGTTACAAACTCACAAAATCTGCTTTTTACAATATTTTTTTTTATTTTGTTTTCCATAATGGCATGTTGGCGCACTGCCACGTGACACTCAAACATTCCCATACTATTAAAAAAAAATTATTTTACATTAGTGCTTACTTTTACACATATCTGTATCCTCTATACTATTTCTGCCACTGTAACTGCACTTTTACAGCCCCTGGTGTCATTTTATTTTCCTGTACAGGGAATATTTCCGTGTACATTATGGATACCAGCACAGGGTCTGCACGACTGCCTATATGCTTTCTGGATCACTCTACCTGCCTCATTTGCATGCATTTCACCTGCTTATGAGGTGATTTGCATGCCATGGACTCTTCCGTGTTCGCATCCTTGTGCACACCCCTCAGCTTCCTTTACTGGATCGCACATGTAAGCAGTGTGTCACTATGCCCACGTGGAAAATAAGTCTCTGTAGGCTTAATTAAATTCCCCCCATACACTTTTCTGTAGTAAAATAAGCTTATAACTCTGTGTGAATTTCATAACTTCTGCATAAAATAAGCAAGCTCCCAAACATTGTGAAAGAATACCATATCACAACTCTGCATATAGTCTGACCTTTAAATTCTGTACAGCTTGTGTATTTCAGCCATCCCAGCCTAATAGTCTTGAGAGAGAGTATCCTAGATTCTTGAAAGCTTGCACGGTGTGCAAGATTGGTGCAGGAGCTCAAGCAGGCAATATGTCTGCCGTGCAATCCAGAAACAGCCTGCAGGGGTGTGCACAAGCTCTTCTGCACTAATCCTGCATGGACGAAGCCCTTGTATACAAATCACCCCATTTTCAGGAGAAATCTATGCAAATGAGTTGATTTTGCAATCCAGGAAGCTTGTAACTGTCCATGCAGAACTAGTGATATCTGCAGAAATGTACTCAGTAACCGAGTACATTTCTGCAAAATCCAAAACAGAGCTGTGACAGCTCCAAATAAAGACTGCATATCATGTATATGTAGTAAGCATGCCAATGGCCAAGTATAAGGCCACTGGCATTGCAAACATTAAAAAAATACAAAAATCAACTTTTATTTTTTTTAGCCAATCTCAGCTAAGTGTAGGGCAGCGGCTAACAAACGGGATCGGGGGAAAATAACAAAATGAACTTAAATTAAGCATTCTAACTAAAATCAGTATTCTGCCATGCAAATCAATGGCAGGCAGAAGGCAACATGGCCAGTGAGTAGTGATTGTTAAGGGGGGAGGCTCAGTGTGTAACTATGCATTAGCAGGCAATCCTATGCAAATGAGGGGAAGGATAGTGAATCCCAGTTTTCCCCAGCATGTGATCCAGGTCCCAACAGTGTAAGAGTAGGAATAGCTTGATGCAAGCCTAGGAGTTAGGTGACATCATGGGGGGGTGTCAGGCATACTGTAAGCGGTTTGGAGCCCTGTGGCTCGGGTTTGCTCCTAGTTTAGCACAGCTAATCTAGGGTGTGTGTCTAAACCTGCCTAGCACTCTTTACAAAGCCTAAGCAGGTGTTTTACAGGAAGAAAAAAGAAGTTAAACCAGGAAATAGCACTGTGCACATGTGAGCACTGTGTTTGCATGGTACACCCCTGGGGTTAAACAGGAAGGCAATGGGAAGGGAAAACACCAGTAGGAAGGTAATCAAGGAGAACTAGCTTAGCTGTCAGGTGAAATGTATCACAATCAGCCAATTACACAGTCAGCAGACCAGCCCAGCCCAGAGCACTACTATAAACTATGCAAATACCTTCCCCTCTGGTTTTTTCCCACACTCTACACCACCGGTGTAAACAAGCGGGGAACTTTTAACACTCACAACAGCAAAATGATAGGGTCTGCAATAGATATCATACAACAACTTGTGGAAGAGGCTGAGGGTGGGGAGGATGTGAATGCTGTCGACCAACCCACAGTGAGGAGACAGAGAAGAGTGTACAGACCCAAGGTAACCTACCAGGGGCTACATGGGCTGGAGATAGTGGAGCGCTATAAGATGGAGAGGGACATCCTACAGCAAATTGTTGAGCTGTGCTGGCCATGCCTCACACACACAGAACTAACAGAAGGGAATGCATCCCAGTGGATACCAAGATATGTATAGGCATACGAATACTAGCTACAGGTTCCTTTCAAAGGCCAGCTGGGGATATGATGGGGATTTCACAGGCATCAGCATCCAGGGTACTCCACCAGTTCCTGGATGCCATGTCAGCACATGTCGGTGAGCACGTATATTTTCCCAACACCCGTGAGGCATTGGCCAGCAATATGCAACTGTTTCACCAAATAGCAGAATATCCTGAGGTAATGGATGCTATAGACTGCACACACATATACATCAAAACACCATCCAGTGAGTGGGGTAGGGTCTACAGCAACCACAAGGGCTTCCCCTCCATCAACTGCCAGGTCATGTGCAATGCCCAGAGCATAATAATGAATGTGTGTGCTGGCTGACCTGGAAGCTATCATGATTCCCATATCTGGCATCTGATGCAACTGTACCAGAGATTTCCCATTGGGGACATCCCTGACGGTCACCTAGTCAGTGATGCTGGATACGCACTGGAGCCATGGATGATGACACCCATCAGAAATGCACACACACACAAACAAGAACTCCATAATGAGGCACAACCACAGACCAGAATTATAGTAGAGCATGTGTTTGGGATGGTCAAGTCACGGTTCCGGTGCCTGGACACATCCGGTGGAGCCTTACAGTACTCACCAACTACATGTTCCCAAATTGTCCTTGTATGTGCCATGCTACACAATATGATCCTGTGGAAACAGCTGCAGCAGAAACAGCATGGGGCAGGGCCACACAGCCCCCCACCATTGCCAAGGCCTGCACAGGCACAGAGTGACTCGGAGGAAGAGGAACAACCTGAGCCTGCCCCAGTAGGCAGAAGGAGGCATGCCCAGTATGCCCTGGCCTTGGCAAAGATGCAATGCATAGCACATACACTGACACAGGAAGGACCCAGGGAATAACACCTCTCTCTGACTCTCACATACAGTAAAAGGGATGCCAAACATTACACTACCTGTGCTTAGCCATGTGTAGGGAGTGTACTATGTGCATCCGACAGAGGCAGCCCTGCAGCACCACCCTCAATACTGGGACACTCACAAGGTAAGTTGAGACAAAGGACAAATATCATCTAGGCACCTTAAGGGCTTATAACAATACTATAAGTTTATTGTTTTTTATAGGTATTTTTTATATGTCTATTTATACATTTGTGGGTTGGGTTGTGTTAGTTTTGTATATGCTGTTTTAAGAATGAAGGCATTTTAAATTGGCAAATTGGATAATTATTCAATTAATGTGTGTATAAAAAGGGTTTGTTGATTTGTTACCACTCACTCTGAAGAAGCCATGTTATGATGATGAAAGCGCTAAGTGTGTGGAGTATTCATTAAAATGCTTCGGAAGTACTCGGCTGGTCGTGGTCATTTGTTTTATCAGTTTAATATCCATTGGGTATTTGGTTAAAGTGACTCACACATGCCAGCCAGGGGAGTTCACATACACAACAGTCACAGCCAGCAGGACAGGTGTAGACAAACACAAACAAAGACTGTGCTATGGCTCTGAATGAGGCCTATGGGTAACCCCCCCAGGCCTACACAGACAGACTACAGCAGGTCAGGCAGTGGGATGGATGTCAGTTCTGAAGGGTAGGAAATCAGAAACTAATATGTAGGTAATTAAAAGCTAAGATCTGTAGTACACTGGTATGCCTCTAGTCAGCACAATAGGTAAGACTACAGAATGAAATGGAGTACCCAACATACCAGTACAGTTCTAGCAAATGTGTACAAGTGTCAGGTGTGCCCCCCTTATCCTACGTAGAAATGTAGTCATAGTCAGGTGTGCCCCCCCATCCTGTGTAGAAATGTAGAAATAGTCAGGTGTGCTCCACATCCTATGTAGAAATGTAGTCACGGTCATGTGTGCCCCCCAATCCTGTGTAGAAATGTAGAAATAGTCAGGTGTGCCCTCCCCCATCCTATGTCGAAATGTAGTAACAGTCATGTGTGCCCCCCCAATCCTGTGTAGAAAGGTAAAAATAGGCAGGTGTGCCCTCCCTATCCTACGTAGAAATGTAGTAACAGTCAGGTGTGCCCCCCCAATCCTGTGTAGGAATGCAGGAATAGTCAGGTGTACCTCCCCATCCTGTGCAGAAATGTAGTAACAGTCAATGCCAAATGATTGGCGTATACCCTGCAGAGACAGCATGCTACCTGTAGGCTACAACACAAAGGTCAGCACTGCAGTACAAACTGCCTGGACTCAATCCAGACATTCACTACAGACGGGCATACTAGGCATGCCCACACAATTAGAGAAATGAAGGCAATGTCAGACAACAACATACTGAAAGGTCATACTGGGCATGCTCACACACTTAAACACATGAAGGCCATGACTGCAAACACCACTGGACCAGACATATCTGCCAGCCGCAGATGTTAGTGCAGACAATCCTCAGTATGCACCACTCATGCTTTGCACACACAGTGGATAGGAATACAGGCATATATGTAAGGACAACCACTATAATAAGTCAAACATAGACTTACATAGATGTGTGGAAGTGGGTGACTGTGACAAGGAGCCATTCAGGCCTGTCCCACCTAGCACACAGCCAAAGGGCCACAACCACACAAGGGTCAGATGTCACTCATTGCAGATACTGGCCACTGGTATCTGTCAGCATTGCAGAGTATGTGGTGCATGTGCCAGCTGTGCAAAATGACTGTACAAGGAAGTAGTCATCTAGCAGCTGTATACACGTACCTGTGAAATATGACCCAGGTTGTGCCCGCATGTGGCATGTCAACCCCTAGATGAATGAGTTATGGCCCATACACACACACTGCCCTCCCCATAGCCCCACTATGACAAGCATGCTGAGGTCATCCACTGTGAAATACAGCTTTGGGAGAGTTTTAGCCCACTAATCTCCTTGGCACATCCCATAACTGTGTACTGCTGTAGTGTGATAAAATAGTTAGGTAGGAATTTTAAATCCAGCCTTGGCAACTGTGTGTGTGTGTGTGTGTGTGTGTGTGTGTGTGTGTGTGTGTGTGTGTGTGTGTGTGTGTGTGTGTGTGTGTGTGTGTGTGTGTGTGTGTGTGTGTGTGTGTGTGTGTGTGTGTGTGTGTGTGTGTGTGTGTGTGTGTTTGTCTGTGTGAAGAGCAATGCTTTTTAGGGTGGTCACACTCCCTACAATTGAAATGCTCTACATTGGTAAGGCTGCTGATGTCATCCACCTAGAAATACACCTCTGGGAAAATTGTAGCTCAGTAATCTCCGTGGTGCATCACATACCTGCGTACTGCTGTAGTGTGATAAAATAGTTAGGTAGGAGTTCTAATCTCAGCCTTGGCAACTGTGTGTGTGTGTCTGTCTGTGTAAAGAGCAATGCTCTTTAGGGTAGTCATACTCCCTGCAATTGGAATGCTCAACTTTGGCAAGGCTGCTGATATCATCCACCTAGAAATACACCTCTGGGATGATTGTAGCCCAATAATCTCCATAGCGTGTCCTGTAACTGTGTACTGCTGTAGTATGATAAAGTAGGTAGGTGTTCTAATCCCAGACATGGCAAGTGTGTTTGTGTGTCTGTCTGTGTAGAGACCAATGCTTTTTAGGATAGTCACACTCCCTACAATGCAAATGCTCAACTTTGGCAAGGCTGCTGATGTCATCCACCTAGAAATACATCTCTGGGAATGCTGTAGCCCAGTAATCTCCATAGCATGCCCTGTAACTACATACTGCTGTAGTGTGATAAAGTAGTTAGGTAGGTGTTCTAATCCCAGACATGGCAAGTGTGTGTGTTCCTGTCTGACTCTGTCTGTGTAGAGAACAATGCTTTTTAGGGTAGTCACACTCCCTACAATTCAAATGCTCAACTTTGGCAAGGCTGCTGATGTTATCCACCTAGAAATACACCTCTGGGAAGGTTGTGGCCCAGTAATCGCCGTAGCACATCCTGTAACTGCGTACTGCTATAGTGTGATAAAGTAGTTAGGTAGGTGTTCTAAACACAGACATGGCAAGTGTGTCTGTCTGTCTGTATAGAGAGCATTTTTTTAGGGTAGTCACACTCCCTACAATTCAAATGCTAAACTTTGGCAAGGCTGCTGATGTTATCCACCTAGAAATACACCTCTGGGAAGGATGTAGCCCAGTAATCTCCATAGTGCGTGCCATAACTGCATACTGCTGTAGTGTGATGTAAAACTCTGGTAGGGTTCTATTCCCACCCATGGCAGTTCTGGATGTTTTGTGTGTGTTTCAATGTCTGTGTAGGGAGCGATGCATTACAGGCTAGTCACACTCAGTACAATTCAAATGCCCTACTTTGGCAATCCTGCTGATGTCATTCATTGTAAAATACACCTTGGGGGAAGGAGTTTGCCAGTAATCCCTGTGGTGTGTCATATAACAGCTCCATGCTGTAGTGTGATATAGACCTCTGTTAGGGGTTTTATAACCACACATGTCAGATGCAGATGTTTTGTGTGTGTGTGTCACTGTCTGTGTAGGGAGTAATACATTTTAGCCTAGCCACACTCACTACAATTCAAATGGCCTACTTTGGCAATCCTGCTGATGTCATCCAATGTGATATATACCTTTGGGGAAGGAGTACTCCAGTAATCTGCGTGGTGTGTACTATAACTGCGTAGTGCTGTAGTGTAATAAACTATTTAGGTAAGTGTGTGTGTGTGTGTCTGTGTGTGCATGTGTGTGTCACCTGGGCCCAATGTGGTGTGAGTTTTACAAATTTCTTATAAGGTGGACCTAGTAAATATCACAATGTCCACCATACTGGGATAACAGATGTGAAATAGCCAAGAGGCTGGGGTGCAAATCCATACCCATATATGTGACATCAAGGCCAGGCAATCACAGTTAGCAACCCCAGTATTACCCAGAGCACATTCTCAACCCATGTCTCATACACACACACACACACACACACACACACACACACACACACACATGCCTAGGCAACAGCCAATGTGAGGGTAGTACACTGCATATTGGCCACTGATAGTAAATATGGAGTGATTGCAGTGGGCTACAGAGAGCATGGCACCCTGCCCATCTGTCCAATAGGCACGTACATGCAGACAGTACACCTTCCCCATGTTCCCCACTGGACACCTGCAACACCTGTGGTGCCATCACATGTGACCCGCAAAGGACATACCATGCCTGAAAACATGCCCTGTATGGATAGATGCCACTGACACCAGGGAATGCCATTAGCATGCTATCAATGTAGGTTCAGGGTAAATCTGCTGTCCATTACCAGTTCCTGCCACAGGTGGCCAAGACTGGCACATCTGATGATAATCTGTGTACACAACATGGGCCAGACACCCCAGGTACAGTTCCACATGTCACTGTACATGCATGTGGGAGGTGTGCACATCCCAGACACTGTCCAAGTCATAGACTAAGGAACACATACTTGGTAAGCGATGCACAGCACTGGCCACATGCAACAGTCACCCAGGTGACTGGATGGTGGTTACAATATCCACCTGTGTGGGCAAATGCAGAAACTACAGCCCTGAGCCACAATGTAGACCATTGTCATGTGGGCAGATGCCAAGGTATACCCATCACCTAGCCTTGTATAGCAGTCTGGCACAGACGACCACCACACACCCGTGCAGAAATGCACCCATGGATGTCAGTACTGGCACCCTGTGTGTTTGTGTGTGTGTTGTATAATGTGTATGATCACATCCACACTCACTACAACCCCCATTGGCATACTGAAGCCTGCTGCCTGATGTCAGACACCTCCCCATACTCTTTACCCATGTAACCTCCATATGGCCCCTGTGGTGCATGTGATACCTGCACAGTAATGTGTTGTGGTAATCTCACTAGTGATGAGTTGTAATCCTGGCCCTGCCAAGTGTGTCAATGTGTGTGTGTCCCTGTGAGAGGGTGGCTGTGTTGATGCTGGCACCTGTTCATGTGGACAGACACATGTACTTCATCTACAGTATAGCTACCATATCCCTGTTGCAGATATCACTCACCATCACATATATGTTCTGAGTGCTCCATAACAGGTAATCTATGTGGCGCATCCAATAACTGCATAGAACTGTAATAGCACTACATAGTCATCAGGGGTTTGATACCCTGTGCTGGTAGGTGGGTAACAAAAACATGCTTAAGTTTTACTCTCCCACCCCTCCCTGACTTGTCTTTGCTTCTGCCTGCCTCTCTCACTCCCTCACTGGTGAATGTGGAGACCTACACCTGCTTTGCTTAGGCAGCAGCATGTGTATTTGCTCATAATCAGCTGATGGCATCTGCACGAATTGCAGCCCTTCCCTAGCTGATTGCATGTGGAACAGCTGTGGTAACATTCCAATAGCCAATTGCATGGAAACACACTCCAGTATCTAGGAACATCATGTTGGTGTTGGGCCTTTTCATTCACTGTGAGCAGGAACTTGATCTGTTGTTTGGCAAACTGCATCTCAGATGGATTGGGGATTTAACTCTGACAACATACACTGTGGAAACAGGCCAACACACAGGAGGGGGATGTGCCTGACTTGACTACAGACTGTAAGTGCTGCTATACTGCATTCAGAGTAATGTTGGTTTAACAGGGTGTGTGAGGATATGGCTGTCCTACATGTATTAATACCTGCCATGTCAGTTCTATGTTTATGAGGACTCCCCATCTGTAGGGTCATCTGCAGACTGGGCAGTGTGTGGTTCCTTTGGTTTCATTTGTTATCCACAAAGCATGTATCTTTGAACTGCAGAAGGTAGTGTGAGGATTGCAGTCTGTAGATGGTGAAAGCCATGACAGTTACTGACTTCATATCCCTCATAGGACATATGTTGCAACAAACCCTGTTGCAACAGTAAATGTATGATGTTATCACAGCAACATGTCAATATTGGCTCTGTGTATGTGCTTCCAGCCACAACTCAGTCAATCTTTGTACATATGTCATGCATTAAGTGGTGCATATATGCTGTAAACCATAATTAGTGTCATCATATCTGATAACAAGCCAGTGAGATATCAGACTGCTACACATGTTATGTACAGTAGGGTTTATATCTGATGACATAACCTGGACATTCTGTGGTTGCTCGTATAGTACTTAGGTCTGTGTATTTATGGTGAATGTCGATAGTGTGTGTATTGTTAATATGTACCTTGGCCTGTGTACAGACTGTGGTAGATGTCATTGTCATAGATCCCATCCTATCTGATGTTGCATGCTGCTCCACTGTATGTTACCATATTGGCATACATGTTTGCAGGGCCATACACACACATGTCCCATACCACAGACGGGCATCAGACCACACTGTGTAGCAGCCCAGTATATGTAGTGTTAGTGTGTGAGTGGCACATATGAGGATGGTGTTGAACAGATAGTCCATGTACTGTAATATTATGCTAGCTTACCATATGTGGCTGTGGCTGTGTTCACATTGTTTGTGGTTAAGCACTTTCACACAGGTGTATCTTACCCTGTGCTGTGACATTCCTGTAGAGCCTGCTATATATGCAGGTACATGAGCATTCCCCCATAGGAGATGTAGGCCAGTGTTGAGCCAGTCCATCTGTAGCCTGCACAGTGCTTTGTTACATGCCTAGCAGCTTAGTGTACTTACCCAGTGAAGTATCTTGTCCGGATACTTGCCAGATGTACGTCTGCTGGGCCTCCCTTAACAGTCATGTATGTCAGACAGAGTGGTGGAATGCTGTACAGATGTAAGTCAATATCTAGTGGGTAGTATGTGTCCATGGCACCTCTGTACCAGCAGTTATTATGTGTCAGGACAGACAGGGGTGTGTGAATGCATAACCTATAGGGGCGAATGTATACCAGTCATTATGTGTTATACCCATCTACATGGCTATTAACATCCATATTGTCAGGCTTGGTCCACAGGTTCTGCACTAAGTGGGTCTGTGTATACCTCTGAACTGTACAGAGTGTGTCAGAATGTCCACATCTATTGGCCAATATCTCTGCTGTAGTCCACAGGAGCATTATGTGCTTGCAGCGGTACTGTACTATGATGTCCTTAGGATGTCTGTCAGTAGCCAATGGCGCACATGTGAAAAACAGATGTGACCTCCCACACACACACACCATCTCTGTGAAGACAATCCCTATTACAGTAGCAATAGTCTGCTAATATACCTGCTATACATGCCTGACATCCCCTTGCACTACGAAGATGGGACTATAGGGGCTGAGGTAAGGCTACACCCCATGTTCAGGACATATGGTGAATATATATGTACATATGATTATCCAGATATCTATATAGATAATTACACATGTACATATCAACATATATAGATGGATGTGTATATGTACATAGATATGCATATACACACCCAGATATATACATATACATATACATATACATATACAGAGCAGTATATGTCTACACATATACAGATAGAGATACATATGCACATATACGTATACCACACTGCCATGCCTGCCAGCAGTCCACTGCAGTTCTATCCCCCACACATATGGTGAGGCTGGGGCCATATATTGTGGGCTTCACCTACAAAATACATGTGTGCCCATATGCACTCCAGAGGCCAGTGTATGTAACAGTGGTATATGGCCTTGTATTATTGAGTCTAGTAGGGGGGATGCACCATACATAACCTACGCTGTTACAAAATGTGGGGGTATCAGGGGTGAGCTGCCTTAAGGTATCTGGATGTACAGTACCATACATGTCACCTATCTTGACATTACTTACTTAAAGTGGGTTACTGAAGGTCTACTGCATCCTGTAGACTGTTCTGTTTGCCATTGTGCTAGTGATGGTGTCAGTTATGTCTTGTTATGTAACAGTTACATCCCATTTGATCAACTGAAGTCTTTACCATCTAGTGATTGTGTACAGAGTGTAAATAGAGGCTGCTGGACTATAGACCTGCATCACTTACTGTTGATTGTGTGGTATGCTGTGGTCCAGTCTGTCTTTACTATTGTACGATTTGAAGGGCTTGGCCTGCGCAGCAACAGTTGTGCACCTTTCCAGACTACAGTATTAGTACTATATAACTGTTTCAAAGTGACTGTATCATATTGTGTGCGCCTACTACATAAGTATCTTACTGTGCACATCTCTGTGTGTGCATGTGCAGTTATATGTATATATATATATATATATCTAAATATATATATATATATGTATATATATATATATATATATATATATATATATATATATATATATATATATATATATATATATCTATATATATATATATATATATATATATATATATATATATATCTGTATCTGCATTTATGTGTCTGTGTATAGATATCCTGGGGATGTTGATAGCTTCCACATTTTACATTTCCTATGGGAGCCAGGCTGTACTGCATGATATGTTATCAATACCAGCCTGACATCATACAGGTGGGATGTAGTACTGTTAACATCTTGTGCCCATGTCATGTCAGGTCCTGCTTATGGGATCTGCAACACTTGGTAGTGTATTACACTGCAAACGTGTTTAGCTGTGGGGGGGTATGCCAATTCGTACAAGACGTATATTGTTTGGGGCCTCTCAACACCATTAACGGTGCATGTGGACGTATATGTTTCTGTTAATCTACCATTGCTATCTACAGATATATGGCCATATATTCCTATATAGATATATATCTGCTTACATATATATATATATACATATATATATATATATATATATATATATATATATATATATATATATATATATATATATATATATATATATATATATATATAGATATATATAGATATATATATATATATCTGCTTACATATATGTTTTATTTTTATTTTATTTTATTTTACATTTGTTGACCAGGCTAGTCCAACTGGATACATGTCCATTTTCAGTAGAGGCCCGGGGAGAAAAGCTCCAGAGAAAAAAAAAACTTACAAAAATTTAAACTGTAACATAAATGATTACAAAAGGCATCGGAAGACAGTAATACAAAATTGAGTAAAAAAGTTTACATAAAAAATAGAGGAAAAAAATAAAAAATTGACTTAAATATTACATAAAAAATAGAAAAATTGACTTAAATAGACAAATAAGGAAAATAGTAGTCGAGACTCAGAGACATTAGTATTTAAGTAAAATATAGGTTAATATATAGAGTGTAGTATATAGAGGGGACTCAGAGACATTAGTATTTAAGTAAATATAGGTTAATATATAGAGTGTAGTATATAGAGGGGACTCAGAGACATTAGTATTTAAGTAACTATAGGTTAATATATAGAGTGTAGTATATAGAGGGGACTCAGAGACATTAGTATTTAAGTAAATATAGGTTAATATATAGAGTGTAGTATATAGAGGGTTTATTGGTAGGAATATAGTGGTTTTGGAGTTGAACAGTTAGTTAAGGATAACAGTTAGTCAGGGTTGGTACAAGAGCATGACCAGTGGTTATTGAGAAAAAGTTTTAGATTAGTTTTAAAGAGTGCGAGAGAAGTCTGAGATGTAAGATCATGTGGTAGCTGATTCCATACTTTACCAATGTAGTTAGAGAATAAGGAGTCACCTGCTAAGTTTTTTCATAAGGTAGTATTAATCAACATTTTGTTAGAGAAGCGTAAATTCTTGAGGTTATTATATGGCGTAATGAGGGTAGAGAGAATTGGAGTGTTGCTGGGTTGGTATAGGGTTTTATGAGCTATTGTAAGTTGGTTAAATCATAGCAGATTAAGGCGTTCTAGCCAGCCCAGTTGTTTTAGATTCAGACATCGATGAGTCCTGAAAGGTGAGTTTGTGGCAAATCTTGCAATATTGTTATATGATATAGCCAGTTTGTTGAGGTTATTTTTAGAAAGGTTAGTATATATGGGAGAAGCATAAATAGGGTGGAGATTAACTGGGTTCTAGCTATTGCGGTCCTAGCTTCTGATGTAAGGAAAGGTTTGATTCTATAGAGGGATCCTAGATTTCTGTTAATTGATTTTATTGTAATATTTATGTGGGTGTCAAAGTTTAAGTGATTATCAATTGTAATTCCTAGGAGTTTTGTGGTGGGGTCAGGAGAAATAAGGGTGCCATTATTGGATGTAAGAGTGAAATGTAGAGGGGTGGATATATGGGTAGGTGTAAAGAGTAATAGTTTAGTTTTTTCGGGTTGAGGAGAAGACAACAGTTAGAGAACCATTGTTCTACAGTGCTGAAAGCTTTTTGTGTAAGAGAATGAAGTTCGGTCTGGGATGTGGCTGAACAAATTATAGTAGAGTCATCTGCATACTGAATGCAGGTAGAGAGTGGAGTGGATAGATGAAGGTCATTTATAAAAATGGAAAACAGTAGAGGGCCTAATATGGAACCCTGAGGAACACCTAGTGATATAGGAAGGAGATTCAAAAGATGATTTTGCCAGAGAACTGCCTGTTGTCTGTTTTCACGGTAGGATGTAAACCAGTTCATAGCAAGAGTGTCAAGTGAGAGGGACTTCAATATGTGTAGGAGGAGTTGGTGATTAACCATGTCGAAGGCTTTTGATAGGTCAACAAAGAATGTAGAGGAAAGAATGTTATTGTTGCGATTTATGTTGATACAGTTAGTGAAGGATAGCAAGGCTGTGGTGGTACTATGGAATGGACGGAAACCATGTTGACAGTTAGCTAGTAGATTGTGATGGAGAAGGTGGTTAAGTAATTGTTTGTGAATACATTTCTCCATTATTTTAGCAAGTGGAGAGAGGAGAGCTATGGGGCGATAGTTGGAGAAATCATTGGAGTTTCCACCTTTGTGAAGAGGAATAATGTAGGAAATTTTCCAAATAGATGGGATAGTGCCTTCCTTTAAGGTTCTATTGATCAGTATGGAGATGCGATAAGGAATTGCTTTAGCTCCTTTTTGCAGGAATTCTACTGGGAGTTTATCAGCTGAGGGGTAGTGGGTTTTAGTTTTTGGATTAGGGAACAGATATAGGATGTGGATATTGGTTCTAGGTGGAATAATGGGGGAGGAATGGTATTAGGAATAGGCAGATTAGAGGTGTCAGGGGATAAATGGTTTGCAAGATTCAGTATAGAAGTAGTAAAGAAAGAGTTAAAGGTGTTGGCTGTTTGTGATGGGCAGGCAGGGTTGGAGCCTAAAGGATTAGGTGTGACAGTTTTGCTTGGGTATAGAAGTTTGTTAATACTAGTCCAAAACTTTTGTGGTTCTTTAAGGGAGGATTGTTGAAGTTGGAGATGGAAATTCTTTTTATCTAGTAGGATGGCTTTTTTTGTAGTATTTCTTTGTTGTCTAAAGGTTTAGTGATCAATAGTATCCTTTGTGGTACGCCATTTAACCCAAGATTTTTTTCTGCAAAGGATTAATTTCCTAGTATTATTTGAGAGCCATTGCGCTGATTTAGTTTTGTTTCTAATAGCGCGTATTGGGGCATGATGGTCCAGGATTGCTAAGAAAGTGGTATTGAAGTATTCAACAGCTTTATTTATTGGGAGAGATTTTAGAGGTGACCAGTTACATTGTTTAAGTTCAGTTTGGAACAGTTCGGGGTCAAAATGTTTTTTGGTACGGACTGTTCTGACACTAATAGGGATAGTTAGGCTTGTTTTATGTCTGATAATATATATTAGTGAATGGTCACTTAGGTCATCTGGAAGGGTTCCTGCTGTGTATCTTTGTTGTGGGCTATCTGTAAGTATCCAGTCTAAGGTGGTTTCTTTATTGCTAAGTTTATTCTGGTGGGGGAGTTTATAGCTTGCGAGAAACCATACAGGTTGATCAGGGTGGTGGGGTTAGTGCAGCGGCATAAATTCCACTCTATGTTAAAGTCACCAAGGACTATGGTTTCTTGAGGGAGGTTAGAAGAAAGCCAATTTAGGATGTATTCAAGTATACTGTGGTTATTTCCTGTGGGAAGATAGGAGCAGATGATGTTTATGGATTTGTGTGAGTTAAGCTGTAGTTTAGAGATAATTATTTCTGCACTATTATCTGAGGGTAGGTTAAGATTTAGACTGCTAATATGTAGTTCTGCTTTGTAGAGAATTGCTACCCCTCCACCTTTTTTGTTTGTGTGGTCGCAATGAATGATGCTATAACCTGGGGGGATGATTTAATTGTCTTTAATTGTGGGTTTATGCCAGGTTTCTGATAAACAAAGGATGTCAAACTGATGTACATCTAGAAGGGCATGAACTAGAGGTATCTTGTTGCAGATACTACGTATGTTTAGATGGGCTATAGAGAATGGATTGGAGGGTTTGTTTGAAGTTAAGGGGATTGTTTTGTATTGGTTGCAGTTTGTGGTGAGTAGGGAAGGGTTTGGACCAGGGTTAGGATGAATGTCCCCGTCTATTAGGGAGTGGAGTAATATAAAGTTGTTGAATTGGAGGGGCTTACAATGGTAGTCAAATCATTTTTTATTATTTAGGATGGTATATTTGATGTGTATTACACGGTGATATTTAGCTAGAAAGTAGCTGGGTTTGTATATGACATTAAGGAAGTTTGTAGATACAGCTAGTGAAGGTGATAAAGTGTGTTTGGAAGGGAAGGTAAGGGCAGAGAGTAGGGGTTGTTCATAGGAGGTTAAGAGGTAAGTGGTAGTTAGAATAGGTAGAATGTATAACTTGCTGTGTATATGTAGACATATCGGTGTAGACAGATATATGTGTTCATGTAACCATTTGCATGTATATAGGTTCATATTTATTTATATATATATATATATATATATATATATATATATATATATATATATATATATGTTGTATCTGTTTAGATATTAATATATTTACACACACACATACATCTAAATGTTGGTATACATTCTCTGTACTGTTGCATGACTGGGCTGGATGATATGTTTCTGAAAACATCAGATTTATGTATATCTGGCATGGCTTAGTGGCAAATCACTTTGTCTATGGTGTGCAGGGTTCGAGCCTTGCAGAGGCTGTTTATTTTGTTGCTGGTCAGAACACGGGCCATTGGATACAGAGTGATTAAGGCACTTTAAAGCAGTTGTAAGGGGGGTGGGTGTGTTTGCATGGAGGTAAGCACTGCTAACTTCCAGTTACAGTTTCTTATACTCAGTTAGCTTCTAAATTGCTTAATATGTGTAGGCATTGCTTACCCCTGTGCAAACAGTCTTAAATCCGCTTACTGCTGCTTAAAAGTGCTTGCTGCTGCTTACCCCTGCGCTAATTTCTTTAAAAGAAAAGAAAAAGGGGTTGATAGGAAAGCGGTGAAAAAAAGGGGCACAAAAAGAGAAAGGCAATAGGGAAAATAGCTAGGGATGTGCAGGAAGGGTGTAGGGAAGGTCCATAGCTGCCCATTTCTTCTACAGCAACAGCTGTGCATATACACTGAATTTGGAGGTAGATTTGGACACTCAAACCCCTGGGAGAGGGGTGAGGACAACAATAATAAGTTGTGATGCCAATTAGACTGGAACAGATTGTCCTTTTTCTTTTTTTTTCAGGTGAGAGTGGGGTGTTGCGGAGGGGTAGTAGGTATATTTGGGGAGGTAGGTTGGGTAGGTTAACAGAGTAGACACACAAGAAGCATACAGGGGTGGTATATGACACACATGGGGGTGTAAACACCTTGATGGGGAGGGGTGTTTGTTGGGATTTCGGAAGCCCACAAGCCCCCTAGTGTTAACAGTGGGACTGAGGTCCCCACCCATGGGCAGTCACCACTGCACCTTCACAGCCCCAAAGGTGGCTGTGCTGGGGGCTGAGCCACAGAGCCAGGCTGACTCTCTGATTGTGACATGTGGCCCTCGAGCTGGCATAGAAGATCACCAAACTGCTTGTTGATTGCTCTACCCACCATGACCCCGACCTGGCGATGGGTGACAGGTGCCTATCCGTGCCCACTCCCAGGGGGGCGAGCCCCATTCCCTGAGGTGGTTCCACCCGAAGGTGGTGCAGGACCAACAGACAGGGAGGTCCGGGGTTGACCCCCAGACATGCCGGTGCCCAGTGGCTTGGCCAGCTGAGGTGGGACAGGTGCGTCCACTGGGACCGGCCTTCCCAAGCATGCTATAGTGTTTAGATTTCAACATCATATATGGGTTAGTAATAGTCAACACATTCCAGGGTTAGGTATAACAGCATGCATAGATATTCCCATTAACCCAGACACCAGATACAGAACAGTTGCATAGCAAACAAAACACATGCATATATGGGACCACAGTGGTAATAAGAAAAGCATGCAGGTATGTTGACAGCACTATGCCAACAATGCTGGAATAATTCAATATGCCACATGCATGGGAACCATTAAAATATTTATCAAACAATTGGACATTATCAGAGTCAGTACATACCAGTTGGGGAGGGTATGTTGATTATTGTTGGAGATAAGGTGGGGGGGCAGAGAAAGATGTCAATTAACAAGTAGTATATTCCTGTACTCCACATTTCTTTCCTAGTCAGTGCTGTCATCTGTACCTTACAAGTCTTACTACACTACCCTATAGACTTATATTGGACACTGATATGGCTGTCAACATCATTACACATGAACCGGTTTTACCTGCAGTAAATACCTCTTACCTGGTATACCTGTGGAGGGAATATTTGTTAACACTGACTAACTGTTTGTACACATACATCTGGATTCCAGGTTGATGTTTTGCACTATGCTATCCAACTCTTTCTGCACAGATTCTGGCCCTTTGTTGACCGCATGCTGGTGTGCCTGGACATATTTAGAATATTGCCCTCTTCCACCTTTAGTGACCTGACACACACATATACATGCTTTCCTGCACAGTTATATTATGTAGCACAGTTTGGGCAACAGTGACCAGTGATACTTTATTATTCAGAGAAACTGCAACAATCACAATCCCCTGCAATACCAGGGTGGACAGTACCAGTACAGGCTATATCGGTCTGTATTTCTCAGCACAGTGTTCGTATCCAACGTACCTGTGAGAGCAATGTTTGTTAGCACTACCTGACTGTTGCCACACAAGGTTCCTGATTACACATTAGTATTATGCACATACATCTCACTCTGTTACTGTTCACACTCTGGTCACAGCTTGACAACATGGGAGTGTAGATAGGACATACTTGAAATATTACTCTCCTAACAGTTTCAGGGGTTGCTACAGTGACAGCTGTGTTCTCATGATGATTGACAATCACTTGCATTCCCTGTTTGCTGGCTACACATCTGGGATCACCCCAAAGACTTACCAGGGGAACAGGCATCAGATATGGGCACATATACTGGAGATTATGGCCAAATGTGTACAGTTGTGGGGTATGAATCTGTATGCAGTTTAATTCCACTCCCAGGATTCAGATCATGGCTGTGTCTGCTACAACTTAAACACTGTCCATCACAATTGTGTCTGCTATATTGATATTGCTGTATATCTCCAATCTGCTTTTTGGATTATTAATCCCTTGTGCTTATGCATTCTGAACTTGTATAACAACACTCTTATACAGATTTCCTAGACAGTTATATGTTGTAGGACAAAGTGGGTGACAGTGATGTGTAATACCTAATTATTCAGAGCAACTGCATATCATTCTTGTATTTCTGGGCACAGTGTTGTATCTGGCAGACCTGTGGGAGGAATGTTTATTAACACTACCTGAATGTTCCCACACACAGTACCAGGTTCCACATTACTATTATGCACATACATCTCACTCTGTTACTGTACACACTCTGACCACAACTTAACAAGTTGGGGTGTAAATAGGACATATGTGGCTTCTTAGTCACATAAGGTATTGGGGAGTTCCTAGTGTGCCAGGTTTGTTGTCAAAGATGTGTGTCAATCAGTTGTATTTCCTGTTTGCTGCCTAAACGTCTGGGATCATCCCACTGATTTCCCAGGTGGACAGTTTGATAGGCAATAGATATGGGCCACTTTAATAGACATTCTGGACATATCTGTACAGTTGTGGGGCATGATTCTGTATGCAGACTGCTACCACTGGCAGGATTCGAACCATGGCTGTGTGTGCTTAAAAAGCAACATTTCACATCTCAGTTGCATGTGCTATTCAGTTTTTGTTGTCTGCATTTTCCCTGTTTACTGTCTATGTGTCTCTCAGTTGTACTAAATGGCCTCTGGGGATTACACCTGTCATATACAGCATTCCTACACATTCAATTTATGGTGCATGCTGTGGGTAACAGTGCTTAATACTACAGTACTATTACATGATTGCAAATCTACATTACCATTTGATAAAATATGCACATGCAGTCCAGCAGTTAGACTGGTTTTGTCAGGATATTACACTTTTATTGCCATACAAACAATATGAGACTCTTCCTGCCATATTCTCTAGTGTATGCAGTACTTGCTTTATCAATACAGGTTTTATACTAGCAATTAATTTACTACTATTTTTATTTTTATTTCCTATGACAGTAAAAGCATGAGTATTACTGATCTGATTCGTGTTGCAACCGCGCCAGGCGGCAGATGTGGACATCCTGGTTCACGGCCCACTCCGTTGCAGCTGTGGGGGACATAAGAGGAATATTTAGCCATAGCTATCCATGATATACCTGAGCTGGCACTTATTACACACATACTGAGGTGATACTTACACATGTCTGGTACATCACCTGATGCTCTAGCCTCTTGGAGCCACTCCTCCAAGAGGTCCCCCTTCCACCGCTTCAGGTCGGCATAGTGGTGCCTGACCTGCTCACCAGTTTGGGGTATGCCAGTGGCACTGGTGAGGTCATGGGCAAGATGGTCCCAGGCCTCCGCCTTATATTGGGAGCCTTGGTACTGGCCTTGCAGCAGTCTCTGTGTGCATGGTCTTTAACTAGGAGTCCTGCCATGACCTTGGACTCCTGGATGCACCAGCACTGCACCCGGAAGTGCACTCCTTCTCCCCTTACTGCCATAGCGCCTGCAAGGGGAAGCAACAGCCATTTATGAGATGTATTCCCGCTTCTTGGGTTTAAGTAGGGCCAATTGCCCACACTTTTCTGTGATTGGCTGATTTTGAAAAGGCTAAGCTATGGGCAAACCTGTTTACCTAAGGTTGGCATGGTTTATAGGGGTATACCACTGGGCACAAAGAGTTAGCAGGTCTATATATTGCTCACACCTACTACGGTGGCCTGTGCAATGCTTAGCAGTGCTTACATTAGACCTTCATTATAATGTCTTTTTGGCATTGTGTTATTATTCATTACAACTTATATGTATGCCTGGTATCCCTGATTGATGTGTACGTACACTCTGTGGGGTCCTTGTGTTTTATTGGGGACTTCAACACTCTATTACAATTACACCTCACTTCTGGGCTTACTGCTGTATTCCAGTTCACATATTTATGTTATATAGTGGTTTATGGCACATATGACTGTATACTGATGCCTTTCACAGGTTCAGTTTGGTTATAATATGGTGAAGATGTTTACTACTACCTCACTTTTCTGTACTTCTGTGATGGTTTGGTGGATAACTACTGGGACTAAGGTGTATAGGGTCCTGGGTTTGAGACCTGCATGGCTGTTTATTTTGTTGATGGGCAGAACAAGGGCCATTGGATACAGAGTGATTAAGACACTTTTCAGCAGTTGTAAGTGGGTTTGCACGATGGTAAGCATTGCTAACCTGCCGTTGCATCCGCTTGCAGAGAGTTATCTTTAGAATTGCTTAGCCAGTGTAGGCATTGCTTACCGCCGTGTAAATGGGCTTATGCCCTCTAAATAGTGCTTAATTATGCTTACTACTGCTTATTTGTGCTTAGACGTGCTTACTAGTGCCTTATACTGACACCTCACATGTGCATGTACTGCAGTACTCCAGTTCATAAATATATGTTATTTAGTGGGTTATGCAACAAAAACATTCATCATAACATGCTTTGCCATGTAAAATAGAATGTGCTGCAGTGGGAATCGAACCAGGAATGCCTGCTCGTTAGGCAAATGATCTGCCCACTACACTATTGCTGTGCTGCTTCATTTGCATATATCTTCCTTGTTATCCCCTTCAGTCTTTTAAGCTGCTTTAACCGTAGCTAAGTGATGGGCACACCCGCGCACCTACGGTAGCTTCAATCGGATTTAAAAAAAAAAATAGGGTTTCTTCATTTTATTACTACATTCTGTTGCTGTTGTACACAAGGGGGACTATTGGTGGGGATATGCGGACACCTGTGAGCAGTCTCGCTCATTGCATACCCCTTTTTACTATTCTACATTGCAGAAGCATGTTTATTCTGAGATCTCTGCTCTCAGACATGCCCCCTGCACTCTTACACGCTCCGTGTAAGCCTAGGAGCTCAGGCAGCATGCCATCTGCCATCCTGCTCCTAAATGATTGCTTCTGTGCAGGACTAAGCTTGTCCTGGATGGAAGTTTAGTAGTAAATCCAGGGGAGTAAGTAACACACATATTTACAGATAATATTCTGGACTGGTTTAAGCCAGTTTTCCGTGCCATATTACAATAGCCAACTAGGTTTTTCCCCTCCAGGAATGATGCAATATTGTTGAAGGGTATGAATCTTGAGAATAAACTGTGTTTAGATCAGATGCATTCATTGGGGATATTTCTACTCATAAAATGAAGAACAAGGCTGCGAAATTCTGTACAAGTAAAGACTGCTGATACTAATTGAATAAATAGTGTTCTCTTAGAAGTTGGAATCTTGTGCCATTATTTATTATTCACAATGGGTGCAAGCTCTACTAATTGTAGATATTATATCTTGAATTTCTTTTTTAACACTTTTATTAAATTATCACTTAAGACATGGGCAAACAGACACTAATATAAAAGAAAATGCACTATGCTAACATATTCCCAGATGCAAGTATTATATATCACATGTATTCTTTTGTATATCAGTCAAACATTACCTAAATGGATCAGTTCCTATCTTCCCTTAAACTTAACTCCTCTTCCAAAATATTATTCTGCATGTATTTTTCCCATAATTTCCATTTTTTGTAATTTTCTCCTTTCCTTTTCTAAACATCCCACTTCAGTTCTTTTATCACTGTTAGATTATTCAGCACTTCAAATACAGTTGGTTAAGACATTTATTTCTACTTTCTAGTAATTGATTTTTTGACAGCCACCAGAATTAAACATAACAAGACCTTACTATGTTTAAGCAATTCAGATTCCAGCTGAAAATAAATCAGTTTCTTAGTTACATTTATTTTCTTACCCAATATTTCTGACAGACTATTCTCTAGGGAATTTTTAAAGTTTGTCAAGTCGTTATACCACTAAAACATATATTCCCAGTTATCTCTTTCTTAAACAATACACTGATGTGCTTATAAAGAGTTTTCTGTACTGTTTATGAGTTATTTGTGAGAGCAGCTAAGATGCACTGTGGAAAAATGTTATTTTTTATTTTAGATTTGTTTATCTGGGTGGTACACTGATTACAACTGACCATTTGCAGGTACTGCCCAAATACAAGTAACTTTTGCCAGACATCAGATCTAAAATTGATTAGAGTGTCTTTCATTCTCTGAGTCTACCAGCTACCCTTACTGGCCCTGGTTAACTTTGACTGACCCATGCATGGGGTCAATGAGAAGATCGAGACATGGCAGTGCCCTATTATACTGCTTTCAGGGATATTTAACACATTAAACCCATTTTCCCATGCTCCTACCTAGGAAACCCCTCATTGTTGGGGCATACAATGAGCAAATCAAGCTGAAACATTCTCCAGTTCAACAAGGGGCTGACATCAGCAAGCCACCCCAGCCACACTTGAGAAGAATGTTGAGGTGGCTTTCCCCATCTCCATCAGGGTGATCCAACTGCATTGTCCACCCTACACGAGTGTCTCCCTCTTCCCTTCTCAGGACAGACACACCTGTCCTCCATACCATTGCTTCAGATGCCCAAGCCACTAATCAAATCCAAGTCACCTGCATCGTAGCCATGGCTTTATCCATCTACACCATGATGCTGGCTGTGTGATTGAAAAGGTGGGTGGCAAAAGTTAAACAGGGAAGTGGGGTGAATCAGTAACTGCCTTGATTAATGTTGAACTGAGGCTATACAAAGTAATGGAGATTTAAGACACAGAAGGACAGACGTACACACAATCATGATGGTCTTCATGCACTCTTGGGCTGTAAAGCATAACCTGAATAGATAAAGGTACAGGCTAGCAAATCTAGAGTATCTGAAATCTTCCAAATTCAAGCTGGAAGCAGAGAATTAAATCATAAATTAGTCTTCTGACCAAAGGGTGACATTTGTAAATAGGGTGCTTTTTTGAAGACTTATAGGTCAGAGGGATTTCCCTATTTTGAGACTCATAAATGTGGGCCCTGAAATTAATAAAAAAACCCTTAAAATTAGAGAAAAGCAATGCCACCCTCACATATATGTGTATATATATATATATATATATATATATATATATATATATATATATATATATATATATATACTAACTCTAGGATCGCCATACCTTGAAGAAAACTGAATATTCTGAGAAATGATAATCTCAGGCTCAGTATGTTATGTAAGTCTGCATTTTCAGTCATTCAGTCTTGCCAATCAGGGGACGCAAGCTAACAATACTTGGAATATCAAATGGTTACCATCTGGGCATCAGGGAACTTTTCAGTGGAGATGAACTTTAGTTGACTATGCAGGAGACTCCACAGAAATGTAGATGACATTAGCATTACACATGTAAACCATGATCTCTTAAAAAAATGTGTGTACAGTGTACAGCAGAAAGCAGTTCTCAACAGATCCTCCTCCAACTACCAGAGCAGTAACTGCCAAAATGGAACAGGAAAAGCAATAATGTGTACAACACTAATGAAATGAAGCCTTCCTAGGATGAATTAGAAAAATAGAACAAGAGGGGCAAGCAAGCAAAATGCATCGTGTTAACAGCAAAGATTGCTGAAATTATTCTCTGTGGAGAGGTGCTGTTTTTAAGAAATTGACAATATTAGAGGAACAGCTGACAGTAACAGGGCCAGAGCTTTGTTGCATTCCACAGAGTGGAGATTTTAAAAATATGTGCACATAGACACACTAGAAACTCACCAGACATATCTTCATATAGCATTTGATGAATGCACTTATAACATTCTTACTGCAGCTGACATAATACAATAGAGTCAGCTTCAGTAAATGGAAACTGTAAATAATGACAAATACAGACTGTGAACTTTCTATACTTCCTGAGTGGACTGTTATGCTATAAAAAGGTCCAGCACAGAGTCATTCTACTTACTGTACGTAGCTGTAATAAAAGCCAGTATGTGCACCAATGCATACAGCAATCTCTGTAAACACAACTATTCAACAAGCCAATTAGAGAACTAATCAAATTTCTGAAAGCAGTCTTTAAGGTAAAATAGCCTACAAAGATAAGGATAACCATAAGACATTTTTCATTTATGTCCAGATTCTTAAGGGCAAGACCTGACAATGTGCAGAATTAGCTGTAGATGACATCATCTATACTCAGATGGAAGATATAACAAATCTGCTGGCCGGCAGTCAGCCCAAATTTCACCTCCCAATCATTTCCAGTCCCCCCCAACAAATACCTTCCACCACCCCACTGCCAGTTATCACCAAAGAACAAGTTACCACTGCACTGTTTAATGCTAAAAACAAGGCTTCAGTGGGGCCTGATACACCAGACTGCATCTTAAGCAGCTTAGGTCAGGACCTATGAGGCCCATTAGGATATCTATTTAATCACAGCCTCCAAACCGTCTTTGTCCCAGTAGAGTGAAGGACAACAACAGTCATCCCTTTGCATAAAGGGGGACCATCTACTGACCCTGGAAATTACAGACCCATAAGTTTGACTAGTATTATATGTAAGGACATGGAAAGAATAATCATGACCCTGATAAATAATGGCATAGGAAACCTACAAACACTGGAACTGACCCAGTTCATCTTTGTCAAGGGCAGGTTATGCCTACTGAATCTGGTGGATTTCTTTGAGAAAGTCACTAAGGCCATGGACAAGGATAAAACAGTACATACCACCTACCTTGACCTGGCGAAGGCATTTGACATAATTCTCTACTCAGGTGTTATAAATAAACTCACAAAACTAGGCATAACCCAACTTCACCAGATGGATAGGTAATTGACTCACAGACAGGGCACATGCGGTTAAAAAGGGATATGAATCCATAACCAGCAAGAAACCAGTTATTATTGTTGTGCCACAGGACTCAGTGCTGGGACCACTCCTGTTCAGAATATACTTTTCTGAAGTCAAGGCTAATATGGAAGGCCTCTGGATGACAAAGTTTGACAATGAATGCAAGTTAGGGGCAATCACTGAATCCCCAGTGATGTAGATTTTCCTCAGGAAGGTTTAATTCACACAAATGACTGGTGCCAGAACCATGGCCTAAAACTAAATGCAAAAAAAATGCAGTTTTGTACCCTTTGGGAAGTCAAATACTCCTGCAAATTACAACAGCAATAGGACATCCCTAACAGGTGAGATATCTAGGCACACAGATAGACAGTAACCTGAACTTTGGCTGCCATGTGTCCACAGTGGTGAGGAAGTCCTTCTATGTGGCACAACTTGTAAAGGTATGGCACCCTGTTCCAAGGAAATTATAGTCATGCTGTACTCAACCCTCATTAGTCCAATAATCGAGTAAAGTGCGCCATTTGGCATGCACTTAACTAGGCACTTACAGCAGCTGGAGCAATCTCGAGGGTTTCTTACAAAGAAAAAATAGGGTGTAAACAACATCTCCTATGCAGATAGACTCCAAGCCTTATCTCTTTACTCTGTCTCCTACCAACTATTAAGGGGTGACCTATGCCTGACTTAGAAGACACTCACAAATTCACCCTGATGGAGTTGCTACACATCTACAAGTCAAACAGCATGAAGTTCACCCAGTCCAGGGATTTAAACTTAGCAGCTCAAACAAAACATGCTGGAGAGACAGATATGAATCTCAGAGATTGCCCCTTCTTTGTAACAGGCTTCCTATTCACATTAAGCAGAGCACTTCCTTGGCCTGCTTCAAACGTACTTTGGATCAATGAAAGGGGATTCACAAATTCAAACCTGGGGCAGTGCCAATGTCCCTTATGGACAGGGGCAATCTGTAAGATATTCAATGCAAAGGCACAAATCCATGCCATCCTCTTGCTCCTCGGGGCCATATATTGGGTAAAATTGTGTTATATTGTCTAGGCTTGTAAGGACTCTTAAACCATTAGCCTAGTAATCGGCTATGGATCTATGAACCTATGAATCAACACATTTTTTAAATTAAACCTTTTTTCTTTGTCTTACATTCTCATGACACTTTTTTGAGGTGTGGATCCCCTGAAACTTTTGTCCTGTTGTCCCTTCATGAAATGCTGAACCCACAGTACCATACAACACAGTGCTTCTTTACTCTAATGCAGCTACTCTGAATTTTGTGACTGGCACTGGTGTGTTAATTCCGTGCTTGTGACAGAACATTGAGTTTCATAACAGATGCCATCAGTGTGTAGTGATGGTACTGTTCTCTGCTAGTTAAGTTTAACCATTGTATAAATGTTCATTAAAGAAACACATAAATAACTACGCTAATAAACCATTCACATGTATTAGCAAGCCCAAACGCGTTCCTGGTATCAAACATGTAGTTTTGACTATAATGCATTATAAAGTGGGATTATTTTTTTCACTGCTTTTTAGAGATCCGTCTACAGTTCATCAGCTGAAAATCAGCTGTCAGCAGGATCAATTATTTCTGCCTTACATCATGAATGCAATGAATACTTTTCATTTATACCACAACAACAATAAAACATTTTCATCCTGATTCACAGGCAGAATTACTACTTCTACCTTACCACTAAACACATCAAACAGCAGCTTTATTCTTGGACATTAGGAAATATTTTCATATAAACAGCATAGCAGACTGTTGCTCACTTTTAACCCAAGTGGAACAACTATGCACTTGCTATCTGCTATGTAAGGCAAACACTGCCGCACCACCATTTTCTCTGACAGGCTTGCTAAGTTCAAGACTTGAGATAAATACAATATAAAACTTAAAGTTACATACCAAGGAGGCAAAAATGAAATGAAGGATGCTGCAGCATGCAGGTACATACTGGCTTTTTCAACAGGACCAGCTTGAGTCAGGAGTGGAACTCTCAGTCCCAGTAGGATGATTATGAACAACTGATGAGCTGCAGATCTTCATCGAAAAGAAGAAAAAGAGCAAGAATGGTTTTAACTGAAAATGTACACCTGTGTGACCTGCCACTGAACCATGAACTGACTGAACTATTAAGTCTGTCAGGCTGGGGGAAGGCAGACCAATGCACCCACTTAGTAGTGCTTGCTTTGAGGTAGAAAATAAAACATGAAGTAAAACTGTGCCCCTGGCTACAGCCAGCTTTTGTGCTAAATATTATATTTCAGTTGTTATTCTTGATCACTGATGTTCTGTTACCTAAACGTTGATGCAACTGCCCCTGCACACTCTATGAGTGGAAGTGGAACAAGCCAAGCAGTGCAACAATGTGAATCATCGGACCATAATCCGATTTTAAAAGAAATAATATTGCATTTTATATATATATATATATATATATATATATATATATATATATATATATATTTTTTTTTTTTAATTTTACCCTTTTTGGGCCCCTAGCCTTCATGGGGCAGTAGGCGACTGCCTATGTCGCTTACTGCTGGATCTGTCTTTGCTTTTAAAAATGTGGTTTATTCATGTAAAGTGGATTTAAACTTTCTTGTTTTGGATCAAATAGAAAGATATGAAATAAAGTTAGATGCAGAAGATGAATTAAGTTGGATGGAATACAAATGACAAGTAGAACTAGATGCTTGTTACCTTCCTGGTTCAAATTGTAAGGAAGAGTTTGTGGAGTATCTGAAATGGAATGGATTAAAGCACTAAGCAATTAGCCTATTGCATCCAAAGAATCATGTGATTTAATTAATGGTTTTATATAAGAGATGCTTTGATTCAATTTTATTCAGTCTGAGGAACTTCAATGTGTGGACGAAAGCACTTAATGAATAGTCTTTTAGTTTATATTTTATTAAAGTTGCTTTGCTTGGCTTTATGCTGCTTTTTATTATTTTATTTGGCTTTGCAGTTTTTGGTAATTTTTTGATTATTTTAGTTTTTTATGATGGATAGCCAAGGAAGCACCAGTTTAATGGCAATGCCTTCTGGTTTCATCTTGCATGATAACCCCAGTGGATCAATTTTATTAAATCAAGGAGTAGCTATGAGAGGAGCTATTCCCAAGGCTCGGAGTTCCTATGGGTCTGTGTGAAGGATGGATGACATTATGGCAAGCTGTTTAGCAGTGCCGTTTAATCCTTTTAATGCAGCTGATAATACTAACATTGGTGGTGTTCTGTTCAATTATATCAAAGGTTTCCAGGAGTGCTGCAGTGGGACAATTTGTACTTCATGGCTTGTCTTTCAGCCAAAAGGGGTCCCAGAAGGCTTAAGAGTCACCAGTATGCCTGTGGGTAATGATTATCCCAAAGTGTTTTTGGAACAGTGGATTGAACATAAACCAAAAAGTGGGACTTCAGTATGTTGAGATGCTGGTTAAACTCAACAAAACTGAAATGGACAGTCTGAATGAGAAAATACATGGTACTTTTTTTGCCCTAAAAGATAACACCAGAAGTGAAAACTTTGATGCCAAAGTCTGTTTTATTTAGGACAAGTTAATTAAAGAAAGCTATGTCCTGAAAAAAGAAAGCTAAAGAATTTCAATGGAGACCGCACTGATTATGAAGAGGGCATGTTCCAGGTTTACAGTAACTCGCGATTGGCTGATGAAAGAAGAAGTAGTGTTCAGGCTGCTGGAAATGACAATGTTTCCATAGAAGAAATTTCTCAGCAAATATGGAGGTCAGAACAGCTAGTACAGGGAAATGTTGCTAACAAGCCATTGCAGCAGAGAAGCAATGTTTCCAGTGGTCAGAGCAGCTCAGGTGCTACCAACAATGTCCATGATAACACTAAGGTTTTTCAAACTGTTCAGGTATATCAGCAGAGCGTGAACTGCAAACAGATCATGGTCCAAGATGGCAGTTCAGAATCAAATGCAGTAAGGACAGAGGAAGGCAAACTGTAAGGGGCATTGCCAGCAATGGAAGAAATGAAAGGTGCTTTTGACTATAGTTTTAAAATAAATAGTGAACTTATATTCTTTATTTCTGGAAGATGCTGCTTGCAGAGTATTGAGGAGAGAATGGAATTTTGTCCCTACTAAAAGGGCTGACAAATCTGACACTATAAATTGTTTCAGAGATTATGTTTGTAAATTGAACCTAAGAGTGTTGTATAAATCTGATGGGAATGTGTGCAGTGACTTTTATAAGTCTAGTACATACAACCCTCCTTTAAAGACTGAATTGGAACTTTTTGCAACTGTAATGGAAATGCAATTGATTGAAATGTTTAATAAGAAGCCTGTGGACAAATATTTTAATATACCTATAAAGGGAAAAGAATATTTTCTACAGGTTAGTGAACAAAGACAGTATTATCATAACCAAGACAGATAAAGGTAATGCTTTGGTTGTTTTAGATAGAGAGAACTGTCGTTTGTCTTTCTGGCTTTTCCCGGTTATGGGTCACCACAGCAGAACTCCGGTCCACTAATGATTGGCAGTCGATTTTTATGGTGCCAAGTTGCCAGCCCGACACCCAACCTTCAGCGAATGCACGCCCATTCACGCATGTCTTTCAGAGGCCACTTGACCGTGGGAGGACATGCAGACTCCACACAGAAGGCTCTCCAGCCATTTAGATAGAGAGAATTATTATAGCAAAATGTATGAACTGTTCTCAGATACAAATTATTATAAGCCTGATTCTTTTTTTTTTTGAGATCAAAAAAGCTTATGACTTTATAGATTTTGTCATAGAAGATTGGTTTAGTAGTGGGAGGATAACAGAAAATATTATAAAGTTTTTAAGGGTTGAAAATCCTAAAATGATTAGAATTTTTGGCCTTCCTATGATACATAAAAGCTTGGATGATCCCCACTTAAACCAATAGTTGCTAACAGTAGAAGTAAAACGGAGGGGCTGGCAATATATGTAGACAAACATTTAGAAAAGGTAGTTGAATTGAGCAGCCCATATATAAAAGATACATTTGATTTTATGCAAAAGACACAAAATATTATTGTTTGTGAAACTGATTTTTAGTTACGCTAGATATTAAGTCATTACATACACATCTCAAATAATGAGGGTATGCATACTGTTAGATTTGAACTAATTGGTTGAAGCTCTTTTCCAATAATACTGTTAAGTTAATTATGGAAGCTGTAGATGTAATTCTAAGTTATAATTATTTTGAATTTAATGATAAGTTATTTTGCCAAACAAATGGAGTAGCTATGGGGGCTGCTATGGCTCTGAGCTATGCAAAGGTTTTCATGCACGGCTGGGAAAAAGCCCATATTTTAAATAGTAGTTTTTTGAGTCACATTTTATTCTATAAACATTTTATAGATGATGGGGGGAATTTAATAAAGCCTACACAAACTTTTTTCATGAAAGTAAGCAGGTTTGCAATCCAGTAAACAGAGCTGGGTGGTACGCATGCACGTGCCAACACAGAAGTATCAGTGGCATGCAAATCACCTCATAAGCAGGTGAACTGCATGCAAATGGAGGAGGTAAAATGATCCAGCAAGTGGACAGGCAGCTCTGCAGACCCCGTGTTAGTATCCAAAGTGTACACAGAAAACTTCCTTGTACAGAAATTTAAACAGAGAATAGGGGCTGCAAAAGTGTAGTTCAACGGACAGAAATGGAATAGCAGACACAGATATGTGCAGAATTATCCACCATGTGTCCAAAACTGTATGGGAAATACTTTAAAATAATAATTGTTTTTTTTAATGATGTCTGTGTGGCACAAAAATGCTGTTATGAAAAAAATAAGATTGTAAAAAATAAATTTTGTAATATGTGACAGTAATTTATTATAGGACCCTGTGTGGAGTATCTACAATGGTGGAATGCTGCTGTTAGCAATGAGGCAGGGCCTGGAATCGTATAGTTTCCAGGTTGTGTGCACAGATCACTATGCAAATTAGGTGAGGTTACTAAATAGCACAAATGGGTATCCGTGTCTGCAGATCCCATTCGTGTATGCACAGAATTGTGTTGGTGTCCAGAGAAGAGGTAGTTGACATCAATGGGGGGTGTCTGAGGACTTGTAAGCTCATTGGAGCTCAGCTGCACCTGTTTGTGCAGCATGATGTTGTGCTCAGCGGGGGGGGGTGTACACTGGCTACTAAACTTTGTGTACCTTCAAGGCACATGTATCAGTGTGTTTGCATGGTGCACTGCCATGCTGAGCATGACCTTTCAGGGGGTGTGTGCAATGACAGCTGAGCATTGTTTTCCTTCACGGCACCTGTTTGTGCAGTGCACCTCTGTGCTCAGCAAGGGGGTGTGTACATTGATTGCTAAGCCTTGTTTACATTCAGGGTGCATGTTTGCGCAGTGCGCCACAATGCTGAGTGAGGAATGCTGTGAAAAAAAATTGGCTGAGAAAGCCAGTGGTATATTAATTTACTAATGACCCCCTGTTTCAATTAAACTAGGGCCATTAACAGTCTGTATTGATGTACTTGGCAGATGGAATGCATCATATGTAGCCAATCACACAGGCTGTACCTACAGCAGAGTACTACAAAGGTTGCATATACCCTTCAATCTGATTTCACCCCTATACTCTGCACCACTGGAGTACAGACTTGGGATTTGTAACTGAAGAAATGCTAGGGGCTGCTGCAGGTTTGCTACATCTGTATGTGCTAGATGATGAGGTCAGTGCTGCTGCTGCTGACAATAGGCCTAGACTGAGAAGGAGAAGAGTGTTCATGCCCAGAGTAACCTTTCAGGGGCTACATGAGCAGGAGACTGTAGAGCACTGCAGGGTGGACAGAAACATGCTACAAGACCTCACTGAGCTCTGCTGCCCTCAACTCAGACCCAGAGCTAACAGAGGGGAAACCATCCGAGTGGAAACATAGGTATGTGTAGCTCTTAGGGTACTAGCTATAGGTACTTTCCAAAGACCAGCTGGGGACATGATGGGGGTCTCGCAGGCATCAGCATCCAGGGTATTCCACCAGTTCCTGGATGCCATGCTACCACATGCCAATGAGTACACTTATTTTTCCCATACCCTTGAGGGAAGGGCCAGCAGTATGCAACACTTCTACCATGTAGCACACTACCCTGATGTACTAGGTGCCATAGATTGCACTCATGTACACATCAAGGCACCACCCAGTGAGGAGGGTAGAATCTACATCAACCACAAGGGGTATCACTCCATCAACTGCCAGGTTGTGTGCAATGCCCAGGGCATTATCATGAATGTGTGTGCTGGCAGCCCTGGCAGTTATCACGACTCCCATATCTGGCACGCATCATAGCTATACCAGATGTTTGCTAGAGGGGGGCATCCCGCATGGCCATTTACTGGGGGATGCTGGCTACGCTCGGGAACTATGGATGATGACACCCATCAGAAATGCACACACACCCATGGAAGAACACCATAATGAGGCATATGCACAAACTAGGAACATCAGAGGAATTGTGGTTGGGCTGCTGAAGTCATGGTTCTGGTGCCTTGATATATTTGGTTGAGCCCTGCAGTACTTTCCATGCACATATACACAGATGTTCAGAGTATGTGCTATGCTACACAATATGATCCTGTGAAAACAGCTGCAGCAGGATCAGCAAAGGGAAGGGATACACAGCCCCACACCAGTGCCTAGGTCCCCACAGACACACCCACAGGAGGACTCAGAGGAGGAAACCCCTGAAGATGTCCCTGTAGGCAGACATAGTCATGCCCAGTATGCCATAGCACATGCACTGACAACCTAGGGACCTAAGGACTGACACCTTACTCTGACTCCCATACATATAGTAAAAATGCCAGACAACACATACAACCTGTACCTAATCATATATTGGCTATGTACTGCATGCATCAGAGTCAGCTCTGAACTACAGTTCTGTCAACTGCTGCATTCGCAAGATAAGTCACTCACCTACACACCACTTGTAAGGAGTACCATAATATGCTATTGTATGTATGGACGTGCTGCATTTTATGGCCTTGTGACTAGCTGCTGGCCTCTACATTGCCCTCCTCTACATAATCATAACTAACGTCTGCCATGTGTCTGACCTGAACACAGGATATCTGTAGATGTGACAACTCCATTAGCACACCGTCTAGATTTGTAAGTTCAGAAAACCCAGGTGACATGCAGCAAGAGTATCAGACCTTATCACAAAGCATGAATGCATGATTACGCTGACTGCCCCCATTGTCCCTGATAGACTGTTCTACACATATGCACATTGGGCGCCATACATATATACTGCTGTACCTTGCTGATGTCATATGTCTCTTGGGCTGCCATGCTACCCTGTGCTACTGTATTGCCACCATGTGTCTATAGTTTATCCCCTCAGACTCCTGGAACAGAAACACACAGGTCTGTGGCACACCTGTCATTCTGTAACACTAACACCAGTCCAACATCATGCAACAGAGATACACAAAGTGTGATGTGTAGTCATGACACAAGCCAGCATGCAGTACCTGTTGTGGCCCACAACAAGTGGTATGGCAAAACAATATTGCACAACACAAGTACATGTCAAGTAATATATACACCCTGTGCATCAGACACATATTAGCATTTCCCTGCATCAGTGGCACGGATGGCAAGGATGTGGCACAGGCATCATCACATGCATAGGGTGCATTGTGGGGGTGCTGAAGGCCTAGGCTGTGCCAATCAGTTGGCAGCATGTGTGTGAGTCAGGAAGGGGTGTGGGTTAAATAGGGCATGGAAAGGTGCCATGTGTGGCTGCTGGTGACCTGCATGTGACAGTGGTGTTTTAGTGTGTGCATGTACACAGTCAAGCCCATTGCTAGCCCTACATGCATGTATGTTGAGTAGACAGGAGTAGCACTGGCACCACCACAGCCAAGGTCAAATGTGGTGCTAGTACCTGATGGTGACTGTTGTCTGCTGGGGCTTTGTCCCCTATGGGACCACCCAGGACCATGTGCCCATAGCCTGCCACATTGTGGTTTGGGCAGCACACCTCCCTCTGTAGCGCTGGGTGTACTGCCACTATGGGAGTGTAATTGTGCAATCCATGTGGACACTCAGCAGATGGTGTTGCTGACCTATATCCATGTATCTGACACCCAACTCCAACCAGATGTTCACGCACAGACAATGTGTGGTCCAAGATAGACATTGTCTCAGCCCACCGTCTGTCTACTGCATCAGTGAACCAATACAGGGTGTCCTAAATGCGGTGGTGGCAGTCATGGATATCAGACTGTGTTGCATCCACAACCCTAAGCATCCATCTGATGTTGCATTCAGAATGTACCTATGCCTCCATGACAGCCTGAAACATGCACCGAGTGACCCTTGATGTGACACCTGCAACAGGTGGTGAATGTACAGCAGTCCTCCTATGAGCATCCCTGTCAATCTATCTGTGTGGGACCTTGCCAGTTCTCTGGCTACGGATAGTGTCTACATTCAGTGATGCCATAGTTGCTACATTGCCCTGTTCAATGTCACCACCTTCTGACTGTCCAATATCTGTGGCCTCTGGGGACTGGGTATATGTGGACATACTGACTGTGTGCGGTGACAATGGGGGCAGAAGAGGGATGTCAACCTCTGCAACAGATTCAGCCCCCGACAACCTCACCTGTGCCTCACTATGGCCACCATTATCATCAGAGTCCGATGGAGACAGACTCAAACCCCCCAGTCACCTGTGAAAACCAAGACAAAAGCAGTACTTTACTACCTGCACTTTTATGTATGGTACACAGCACAGACTCATACAAATGAAGATCCACGACTGCATTACCAGTCTCACATCTTCTCATCTCCACTCCCATGCACAACAGACAACCTCACTCCAACATACATAGACAAGTCAAGCCCTTTATAACATGCACTTCAGCCAGTACAATCTGCCTGTAAGGTATGCAGTATGACACTATACATGATACACATAAAACCCAGTATACCTATCTTGAGAATGATATGCCAGTACTAGTGTCACTGCCTTAGGTATGTGCCATCTCCATTTTGTGTTTAAATAGGCATCTGGGAGTAATTGCCTGATATGTACCAGGCTATGTAGCCACTCACGAGTATAAGTGCAAACGTGTTGATGGTCGTTCAAATACGCACTTGTGATTACCCAGTCTATGAACCATAGTTAACTGTTCCAGAATGGAACATAGAAATATTCTACTCTGACTAAATACCACATTTGTACATAGGGCAATATAGCAGCCATTAACTTTCATAGGGAATATATGATCCATAAATAAAAACAGTATAACACTTACCAGGTACAGAACCTCGGACTTGGGCCACACCTGACAGACCTATGAAAAGGTGAAGGAGAGGTATTGTCAGCACCACCAAATGTTGCAGCACTGCAAGGTAATATGTGCATATATCCACATGTACAGTAGCTACTGTGATACTGACTGTATTGCTGACATTCTGAGTATGTGTGCATAACTGAGCGTAAACCCCAACCCCCCCAGGGAAGATAGACCTGACACCCTTGTACAGGTATGTACAGCCTGCCAAAATGCATGATACAGTATTACACTGGTGAACACAATACACTTACCTGGAAGTTCCTCTACTTTGGGCACTGTGACACCCACCTCCATGATGTCTGGTGTGATGGATACCTGGGAGCTGTCATGTGTTACTAGGTTCACCAGGAATTCCTCTATGGCTGAGAGTGGTTGTTGCAGTGCAGGCCCTCCACCGGTGGCGGCACAATCCCTGGTCAAATCAGCTGCCCTTCATCATGCAGTATTCAGCATGTCTGTGGCCTGGTGTCAGACATGCTCATAGGTCCTGTCCTGTTGACCAAACCAATTGACATCCCACACAAGGTCTGCCCACAATGCTGCCCACTGTTCCCAATTATGACTCTCCCTGGATAACAAGATCTGATGGTGCTGTCTCAGTCCATCCACTATTATGTCATCCTCTGCATCTGAGAAGGGGCATGTCTTCCGTGGTACATGGTTCCTGAAAGACAACAAAAGGGGAACACATTACAGGGCCAGATATATGGACACCCACTATGTACAGATCCAACACACCCATAATGGTCTGCACTATGTACTGCACCCTCACACATCATACCCCACACTCTGGCAACACACTACATGTGTGGTTACCACCAAGATAGTCACAATAATGTGGTATGTCCCTGTGTGCCATAACAGATTCTGCTGTATGTTCCTATTCCCAGCACTGCAGTCTACTGTGGTGTGCCCCCTATGGGCAAACTCCCACTAATATGTCATATGGCCACTGCCAGACAAATAAAATAACAGTGTGCTATTACAACTACAGCATATGGGGGTAGTCCAGCAACACCAATGTGCCACAATGACAGAAAAAATGCAAACCTGCTATAGTATATGTTCCCTATACTCATCATACCTCTCAACTATACAGATGTTTGCAGAATGTCAAGATGTTTGTCTTATAGTTTTGCTCATTTCCACACAGCATTGTGGATTTCCAACAAAATGTTGGCCAATCATTGATAGCTGATGTCAGAAAATAAAGACAGACAGCTAGGTTTAAGATGTCATACCCTTCAGAACACAGTTGTGGTCCTGTAATATATATTATTCTATTCACTTTCTTACTTTGAATGAGAAATAGTTAGTGTCCCTAATTTTGGGCCTTTGTCCCTCCATTCATTATGGCTTTGTTCAGATATGTTGCTGTAACTGGTTGACAGCTGTGTTAGGCATAGCTCTCAACCAGACAGGAAACAACGTAAACAGGATCATTGACATGGAATCAGGAAATGCACCCTCTAATTGTAAAAATGATGAGGTAATCCCAAACAAAGGGCAAAAATCCAACCAATGTGTTCTACACCAAGGCAGTCCTTTATTAAAAATCCACAAGGTAAAATAAATGTTAAAAGCTTCTCAGACTAAGCGCTTTTGCCTGTTCTTATTCAGGCATCATCAGAGTCATGCAGGTACTAACATTATTCACTTTTAAATAGAAAGTTTGTGCTGACATCATATCCTGTGTGTAATGCTGGTTAACAAAGTGAACTAAAATGCAAATGTTAAAATGCATATATAAAACTGCATTGTAAAGTAGCTGAGATAGTGTAATGGCTAGAGTCCCAGCTCCACATGCATCATTGGGCAACATTCAGAAAAGCACTGCATTGCTTAGCACCACACAAACCAGTGCAGCTGAATTGAGAAGCACTAAAACATGCAGAACTGTTGTCTTAGCAGAGCTTAGCAGTGCACAAACCAACCAAGCAGAGCCAAGCAGGGCACAAACATTGTTAGCTGTTACAATGTTTAAGCAGTGCTTAGCAAGTCTCAGCATAGCTGAGCAGAGCTTGGCAGAGCACTGCAAGGCAATCAGTTATTTAACAAATGCATAATATGTATATCAAAATTAAATACTTATTTTCCCTTCCATGTATTCGATCCCTGGACCTACTGCACATGAAGCTATAACTCTACCCATTTAGCTACAAGGATATTAAGAAAAACTTTATACCTTTACTTATACCACTGAGCTACCTATAAGCAGTGCTGAGCACCACACTGTGCCGCACAAACATGCTTAGACACACTTAAACACACCTTTAATTAAATAATCAATTGCATCCAGTTTCTATTTTTAGATGTCTGGCAGGTGTCTGCTATGTTATATGTGAGCGTTGCTTGGCATTGCTACTCTGCACCACGCTGCTCAGACATGCTTTTTTAAAGAAAATAAATAAATAAAAATAAAACAAAGGAAAAAAATAAGAATAAAACAAAGGACATTGCAGGGAGTCTCATACTCATTTGCAGCCACAGTTAGCACCCCTCCCTATACTGATTCAATAACTGTGCTCCTGAGCTCTCCATTGGCACCACACCATCATTAATAGGCATGGCACTCTGCTGAGAGGGAACCATGTACATGGACACAGTAACAGTCCGTGTAGGCTCTACATGTTGCCTACATGGATTTTACTAAATCTTGGGGGATGTGTTTTTAGTTTAGAGATTAAGCTACGAGAGTTTGGAAGAATTTTAGAATCACATTAACAATGTAAGTTTGGTCTTAAAATTTACTTGGGAAGATGGTAAAGAAAGCATAAAATTTTGGGATGTCATTGTTTTTAAAGAGAATGAAAGGTTTTCTACCAATATATACAAAAAGATGTACAGAACAATTCTTATTTAGATTATACCTGTATGCACTCAAATAATACTAAGGTTAACATTGTTAAAGGACATTTAATAAGGGTTAGTATGTTGACCAAAAATGATAAAATTTTAAAGAAGAAGGTTTGGTTTTATGTAGGAAGTTTATAAGAACAGGTTATCCAGCCAAGGTAGGAGAGGTAAATTGGAGGGGAAGTATGTGATTTAAGACATTTGGGTATAAAGCAATGTGCTTAATCTGCTAATATAAATTATAATTAATCTATGCAGGTCACAAAGAATTTAGATGCCAGGACTATTAAAGAAATTGTGAGTAGCGATTGAAAGATTTTAAGAAGTAACCCAGATTTATTGAAATAAGTAGTTGAGGCTCCTGTTTTTGTTCAGAAAAGAGGGAAAGGTTTCAAAAATTACTTTCAATCAAAATTAAACTTGTGTAAGAGTATTAGGACTAAAGTAGGAATGTTCAAATGTTTTAATCGGAGCTTCTGTGATTATCTTTATACAGGTGTTGAGGAGGTCAGTATTGACAATAGGACCACCAAAATTAAGAAAAGGTACAACTGCAAATCTAGATTTGTAGTATATCTGGCTAAGTGCATGTCTTGCAACTCTTTTTATGTAGGATAAACCATCAGACTATTTTATAAAAGGATTTACGAACATAAGTATGGCATCATAACCCAAAAAGATAACAATGCATTAAGCAATCATTACAAAACCAGCCAATGTAAAGTGGATTTAAAATTTCTTGTTTTGGATCATATAGAAAGATTTTTATATAAGAGATGCTTTCATTCAGTTTTATTCAGTCTGAGGAAATTCACTGTGTGGATGAAAGTGCTTACCGAATAATCTTTTAGTTTATATTTTATAAAAGTTGCTTTGCTTGGCTTTATGCTGTTTTTTTATTATTTTATTCAGTTTTGCAGTTTTTGGTAATATTTTGATTGTTTAGTGTTAAATATTATATTTTGGTTGTTATTCTTGATCCCTGATGTTCTGTTACCTAAACGTTGATGCAACTGCCCCTGCACACTCTACGATTGGAAGTGGAAGAAGCCAAGCAGCACAACAATGTGAATCAAGAAATAATATTGCATTTCTATATATATATATATATATATATATATATATATATATATATATATATATATATATATATATATATTTTTTTTTTTTTTTTAATTTTACCCATTTTTGGGCATCTAGCCTTCATGGGGCAGTAGGTAATTGCATATGTTGCCATCTGGAGGAGCCAGCTCTGCTTTTAAGAATGGGGTTTATTTGCAGTTAATCTTTTAAGCAACTCTGTATTTCCAGTTCGCTGCTTAATATCACACTTTTTTAAATTAAGTTGGTTTTGCATTTCCTTACTTTATGACCATGATTAAGATGAATGCAAAAAACACCAATGATGACGATACTGTGAGGGGCCATGGGAAGTGGGAGTTCCACTAGACAGAGGGGAATAGGAGAATGGAGTGTACCACAGCGGCACCAGAAACATGAGTGTTCCATGAAGAGTACTAAAGGGGGCACCACTGAGCTTTCTCTAAGACTACATTTTATGTAAGGTCATCCCTTCTTCAGAGTGGCTACATCTTCTATTCTCCATATTTTTATACAATTTATAAAACAGTAAAACAGCTAAAAATAAAATACACACATCATGACATCAACATCTTCAGTGACACAAACAAACTCCATCAATGTACTGTATTAGTATAAACATGCACCTAAATGTGTGTGCATACACAGTACATTGACAGGATGCTGACTAAAAGTGTAACAGGATGGCCTAAAAGAAGTTCTGTTCTACGAAACATTCATTTAGAAAGGTAAAAGAAATGTACTTTAAACAGGAGTGGTATACAATAGTGATAGTTTTGTATTCTAACAATAATTCTTAAAGCATTAGTGAGTAAAATATCATGGCTAATGAATTCAGTAGTGGTGTCTTATCACTATATTAACACCCATGATTACTTGCAACAGTAACATTCACACAGAATATACAGAATACATGTTTTAAAAAGATGCACTACATTGATTCAGAATACAGACACTTGTTTAAACACAATGCCTGAGCTGGAATAAGAAAATATTTTATTTTTTATAATTAATTACATTGCATTGCTAATACTAATTTCTTGTAGATTTAGAGCTCTAGAGTAATTAAGTTCATTCCCTAAAAGTATGGTCATCTTGTCCAAATCATTTTCCTTTCTTGCTTCACTGTAGATGGCTCATTATTTAAAAGCTATTCCCTAAAGTCACTTCATTTCCTGAAGCTGTAACCACAGCCAGCCAACATCAAAATCAATTAAGGTTCCAGAATGTCATGACATCATTGTTTTATTTTTTTATCTCTGTCACACACAAACAGAGTATTTCAGTGGGTAAGAAACACATATTGGGTTTCAGTTTTGTGTGTGTGTGTGTGTGTGTGTGTGTGTGTGTGTGTGTGTGTGTGTGTGTGTGTTAATTTCTTAATTTTTTTTTTTGTTCATTGCTGCATTGGTTTTATTTTTATTTTCAAGTTTATTTCTATCTTCTATTTCTCCCATTTTGGGGGGTATGTGAAAGGACATGTCTTTATTACAGCTGGCATATAATCATTGCTTATCTCTATCAAACATTTCTTTATTCAACAATGCAAAATATATATATATATATATATATATATATATATATATATATATATATATATATATATATATGGATCTAGGATGTTTTCTCAAATGAGCAAACGTCCGAATCCATAATAACTGAACACACTTTAACAAAAGCTTTATTGAAAAAAACTATCGTTAAAGCGTGTTATAAAAAAAACAAAAAAAAAAAAAACATTACATTAACATTTTAGCAGGGGGGGCTGCACCCCCCCACACCCCCTACTTTAATATTCTCCCTCTGAGACAACACTACAGTGGGGAAAAGGGAAATTTGCCTTACCCGCACTGTAGTACAGCCTCGGCAACAGGCATACTTATGCGAAAGTGCTTCTTCAATGAAAAGCAATTTTGCGTAAGTATGCCCGGCCATTTGGGTTTAGGTCATTTGCTCTTACAAGCAAACGTCCGGAACCAACATATATATATATGGGTCTACTTCTAATGACCGAAACGCCGATTCGCCGACAGTGAAATCACCGACGCCAGAAAACCGACAAAACCCAACACACCCTCAACCCTAAGGTCTACACACCATCGCACACCCTCCCTACCTGCACCCTAACCCTAACTCCACACTCTCCCTACCTGCACCCTAACCCTAACTCACTTACACAACACCCCAACCCCCCCAAGCTCACACACCGCACACCTCCCTACCTGCACCCTAACCCTAACTCACTTCATTAGAAGTAGACCCATATATATATATATATATATATATATATATATATATATATATATATAAATACACCCACAAAAACAAACTTTTTTTATTAAAAAGATGAGAAATCCAAGTCACTGCGAGCCACGCGCTCTAGTGAACTAAACCTCACCACAACAATAAATAGAACATGCTGGAGGGACAGATTCCTGTCACAGAAACTCCCCATGCTTTGGAACAAAATTCCTAAATACATTAGGCAGTGCCCCTCACTAACATTCTTCAAGAGAAGCCTTGACGAGTGGATGGGTAACAGAAAATACACCCCTGGGATCACTTCATTGGCTCTGCTTGACAGAGGCTCAGTTAATTAATCAATGGGGCGATGAAAGCCGACACACTCTGGCTAGGCTTATAAATGCCCTCGGGCAGATAGCCTAGTACCATACCTATGAACCTAACCTATGAACTACACATAGGGAAAACACATATTCTATCCTGGAAGGCAGACATCAGTGGCAGGTATAAAGAAAGTGTCCCTCTAAAGAGCTGTTGTCTTTAAAAGCAGTTAGACACTTCATTCTATCACTGTTTTTTGCTTACAAATGTGGCAGAGCAGAATACTAAGCAGCTTTCAAAGGTGCATTAACTTCTACCACTGTTCTTCGTACTACCTGCTGTTAACCCCCAATAGAAGATCTACTTAATAGTGCTTAACAAAAGCTTGTTATGAACCTATCTAATGTCATAAAGGTGCTTAACAAGCTTGTGTTTTTCCTGGCATAGAAACATAATCACAGCATTCCTTGCACTATAAAACATTTAGACATAAATTAATATTTTGTGCAAGACTGAAATGAAAGGTGCAATGAACTGTCCATATAATGGGAATAGAAAAAGATAGTGTGTAGAAAAAGATAGACAGTGTGTGTGTGTGTGTGTGTGTGTGTGTGTGTGTGTGTGTGTGTGTGTGTGTGTGTGTGTATATATATATATATATATATATATATATATATATATAGTGAAAGACATAATAAAGTAACTAGATACACAGAATAAGGAACATGGTAAGATAAGACAGACATTTAATTGAAGTCTGTTGCCTTTGCACCAGTTATTTGTGTAGTCCATCCCATCCTGGAGTTACTTCACATTGATAGGCGCTCAAATAACAACCCATAATGTATAGTCATCAGTGAATTTTTTTTAAGCAGAGACCTGGAATACTTTTGTATTTGCATAGTCCATTACGTCCTGGAATACCTTCATATTGGTGAGCATTCAAATGTGAATTTTGTTAAGCAGACACCTGGAATATTGGCTTACAAATAAATAAATGCCAAATAGAAGGTGCCCCAACAGTGAGCATTGAATAACTTCCTTTTATAACGTTTTACTTATAGAGGTGGCACCTTCAGCTCTCACAACATATATATCTGTTCAATACCTAATTTGTTATTCACCTTACTAATATGGATGAATGTTTAGGTTCACCAGTTTGTCAATAACACCTGCATCAAGCATAGAATCAAAAGCCTTGATCAGAATCAGGTATGGTGTCTGTGTTACATAATCATCACTGACTGACTGAGTTACTCTTCCAAAGAAGTTTACAAAGATAAGAAGGCATGATGTATTTTTGACAGAGCCAGATTGCTGTTGATCCACAGCTAAGAGATCATCAATGTCTAGATTTTGAAGTACAGAAATTATATTGCACATGGATTTACAAACAAGGCTGGTAAGGCTAATGGTTCTATAATTATCAAGGTTGGTGGTTGAATCTCCATTATGTAGGTTTTCTCATAGCTATTCTCCAGATTTTGGAAATGTATCCCATTGCAAGACTCATGTTGAAGAGGTTTAACAGAGGCTCCACTCAGTCATATTTTACACTAATTATTATATTTTCAGGGACATTATCAGGACCCGTGGATGTTATGTTCTTTAGTTCAGAAATGTTTAGTAGATTTGTTCCATACTGAAGATGTCAGGGACCGAGGAGACTAGAAGACATTTATAATGGTAGGTGAAGTGAAGTTTGCACTACATTTGTTAGCTAAGACATTCCCCCTGGCTTTAATAAACTCCATGTAGGAATAGCATCTGCATCTCCCTCAAAGCAGCGTGTCATGCATATTAATGAAAGAGAGCTACTGAGGGAAATCTATTTACATGGATTCTACATGAGTGCTAGGGAGTGTGTTACAGTGCTCGCAGATCTTTAACATGCCTCCTGCACTCTCAAAGTGCTGTATGGCACTGTCACAATAAAGAAAGTGTCTCAGACACTTATTTAAGAATATGAAGTGTAATGTCATACAGGGGGTGTGTTACAGTTTCTGTAACACACCCCCTGCATTGTGAAAGTGCCGTACAGCACTAAAACAATAAAGAAAGTGTCCTTGGACACTTATTTAAGAAGTGAAGTATAATGTCATGTAGGGGGTGTGTTGCAGTATCCGTAACACACCCCCTGCATTGTGAAAGTGCCGTACGGCACTAAAACAATAAAGAAAGTGTCCTCAGACACTTATTTAATAATTTGAAGTGTAATGTTTGATTTTGAATTAATGGTTAATTTTTTTTTCTTTGTCTGTAAAGTTTAAGCGTAGCTGAGTGGGTTTGTGCGGCACTTTGCTCAGGGGTGCTTAAGCATATTGAGAAGCTATGTCGAAATGTATAGCTAAAATCTTCACAGCCATGTTAGCTGTGTGGTAGAGTCATGACTTTGTGTGCCATAGGTGCATGGTTCAAATACCCAAACAGACCATTCAGTTTTTACATGGGAAAGCATTTTTATAATATTTTTTATTTTATTTATTTATATATTTATTGATATTTGTTAGCCAGGGTAGTGTAGCTGGTCCAGAATCCCAGTGTTAGTGGAGATATGAGGTGAAAACCACCATTTAAACACAAATGTCTGATATAGTGCAGTCACACCCCAAAATAACATAATGAAAGCACATAGGGGGAGGTCATGTAAGTAAAATACATAAACTTAATAATAACGTATAAATAATAAGTATTTATTTATTTATTTTATTTTACATTTGTTGACCGGGATAGTCTGACTGGATGCATGTCCATTTTCAGCGGAGGCCCGGGGAGAAAAGCTCCAAGGGTAAGCAGATACAGCATTACATAATACCAGCATTACATATTACAAGCAGACTATTTACAGAGATTACATAAGTAAGCAAGTTAAACAAGTTCCACAGGTTACAGTTAGTCCTGAGCACAAGTCAGGATTAAATTAAATTACACAGTAAACTGGTTAACAGATTTGTACACATTTGAGTTAGCCAGGCTTGATACATTGACATAGCCAGTTAAGTGACAAATGTTGTTTGAGTCTAGTTTTAAATTGACCTAAGGTGGAAAGTAAGGTAATATCAGCTGGAAGAGAGTTCCAGGATCTACTTACAGAGTTTGCAAAGAGAGAATCACCGGCTGTGTTATTAATTTTGCTAGTCTGAATTAGTAGTTTGTTAGAGGATCGAAGCGGTCTAGGATTGTTATAGGGGGTGATAATATTTTTAAGTACAGGAGTATTGTCCGGATTATAGAGGATTCTATAGGCCATAATCAGTTGGTTATACTGGATTAGGCTAGGTAGTTCAAGCCAACCAAGCTGATTTAGATTGATGCAATGATGTGTCCTAAAAGGCAGCCCAGTGGCAAACCTGGCAATGTGGTTGTAGCAAATTGAGAGTTTGTTAAGGACAGTGTTGTTCAAATTTGAGAGTAGAGGGGATGCATACAGAAGGGTTGAAAGAAGGTGAGAGCGAGCTATGGCAATTTTAGCTGGAGGGGTTAGGAAGGCTTTTATTCTGTAAAGTAACCTTAGTTTTTTATTGATGGTTTTGATAGTTTGGTTAACATGTAGGTCAAATTTGAGATTATTGTCTATGATGACACCTAATAGTTTTGTAGATGGGTCAGGGGAGATTATTGTGCCATCATTTGATTTTATGGTAAAGGTGAAAGCGGTAGACCTATGTGTTGGTGAAAATAACAGCATTTTAGTTTTTTTGGGATTTAGGATCAGACGATGTTCAGAAAGCCAGTTTTCTATTGTATTAAAGGTGGTCTGGGTAGCTGACTATAACTCTACTGGAGATGTGGCTGAGCAAATCAGAGTAGAGTCATCAGCATATTGGATACAGCTGACTTTTGGGATGGCAGTATAAAGGTCATTAATGAAGATGGAGAATGGCAAGGGCCCTAGTATAGAGCCTTGTGGTACTCCAAGGGTGTTAGGTAGAAGGTTAGAGAGTTTGTTCTGCCAGAGGACAGCCTGCTGTCGACCATTCAGGTAGGATTGAAACCATTGGAGGGCTCCAGTATCTAGACAGAATGTTTGCAGGGTGTGGATTAAAAGTTGGTGATCAACCATATCGAATGCCTTGGAAAGATCCAAAAAGAGGGCTGAGGATATATAATTATCTAATATCTAATGTTTATTTGTATAATGAAAAATTTTGTTTGCCCTTAGCTCACTTTTGCTAAGCACTGCTAACCCAAGCTAAGCAATGCTTAAACAGGACCTGTCTGAGCAATACTTAGCAATGCTTAGCTCTGATCAGCCAGTTTGAGCATTGCTAAGCAAGGGGACCTAAGCGCCACTTGGTATTGTGGCACATCACTCAAAATCACACAAACCTACTTAAAACTGCTTTAATCACTCTATCTCATTCAGGCACTGTTTTGCCCAGCAACAAAATAACCAGCCCTGGCAAGTCTCAAACCCAGGATCCTGTGCACTAGAGTCAGAGCAACACACCACTAGGCCAAATCAGCTGTGGGGAATTAGCAATGCTTTTGCAAATATATCATGTAGTACAGTCATGTAACATTAGGGAAAAAGACACTGATGCCAAGTATTGCACTCAGGACCTTGTCAACAACAATATAGTGCATTACACCAGTAGGCCAACAGAGATTGAGATCAAGTAGTGTTTTTCAAACATATCCTGAATGCAAGTGACAGACTACTCCTATACATACTGGGACAAATCACAGTGTACTTGGGCTAGGGTAACCACCTGTACTACTTTGTGAGGGTCAGACCCTCTTTGGGCAGTTGTGTCCTGCAAAGAAATAGAAACAATGGCAAATGTCCTGAGATGTTAGGACAAACATATTTCCTATATTTTATGTAATAGATGCATAAAACAGTTATTCTGTATCTGAAACACCTAAATGTTATAAGAAACAGAATAAGCAACTAAAATGCTACAAGAATAAGCTGTTATGAACGTGAAAAAATGAGGTTCTGTCCTCTGGTTGTGGGTATGTTTTGCTCTGCGAAATCTGATGTTTTTACCAAAAATGTCCCACTTTAGCAATTTGAAAATGTGGCAACCCTAACTTGGGCCTCTGATGCAGACAACAAACCAGTACACAGACAAATAAATGCTATTGGATGTACAGGGGGCCTACAATATCAGGTAGAGCTGACAAATGCGCAGACTGTTGGTGAATGACCACACTTGTGCCCCCTACATATGGCAGGGTTGCCATAAAACCTATTCTGTGTGCTGATATACTGGTAATGCAGTGCAGATTGGGGTTACAGACCATGAAAGACAGCTTGGTGTCACACGTCATACCCATCTGAACACACATGTCCATGCCAATCATGTGTAACACACTATATGCATTCACATATGTCTTACAAATACACCTGACATACTATAATACCTTTTTAGCAATTTAGCATAGCATATTTATCATAATATAATATGATACTATATTATCATGATTTATATATAATATATTATTATTATGAATATCTAATATATATTATTAATATAGTCTATATCATCCATCTGTTATATTCCTAGCATGTGTCACATCTGGACACCCACAGTACTGGCCCACAGTCCAGTCTGTGGCACTACAACTACATGCATGTCAATAAAACATAGGAATAACTGAGCCATGCAATGTCCAGCAAAACTGGTTGCTCCCACCACACTTACTGCCACCCACAGTAGCACGTTAAAGGCCTGCAGGGTGGGACACATATCTACAATTATGAATATGTGTTCTAAATGTTGCCTGACGCTCTCTGGATGGCACTATTATGTAACATATGTACCAGAGGCACATGCTTTACATGGACTGTTATGGGTACCCTCAGCCAGGCCATGTTGTGATACAAGAGCTGACATCACTCCCTCACTGACAGTAACAGCTTGCTGTTCCCCTATGTCTTCGCAATCCCTAGTCTGACTCCTGGCCAGAATGCAACAGTATGTCCAGCTACCTGCTGCAGACCTATCATACCTCCCACACACCTAGAACAGAGTATCTACATGACACACATGCATCAAGGGGTGGGGGGTTGCTCAGTGACACGGACATGTGTCACAATCTCCCCCTAGAAACTTCCACAGCTGATAGAACAGCATCAACTGTAGCAACATGCACATTCTATGACACTCACATATGCCTGTCTCCTTACTGACCCCAACACACATTGCTGAACAGTACACTGCTACAGAATCTGAAAGTCTGTTAACAATGGCCAGACATAGGATGCGGAACTGTGGACATAACACATCAGTCCAAACATTGGACAGTATTTCTACCTACCCTCTGTGATGCTGTAGCTCCCACACCTTGACAATGTCCTCCTCACAGGCCAGGAAAAAGGGCAAGGCCTACATGAAGGCCTTAATTATAGCACTGTGTTGCCATACCATTGGCTAATGGAAAGGCAACCCAGCTGTTCTGGATGCAATTAGCAAGTGGGAGTCACAGATTGATGCACAGGCAATTACCTGTTCATGAGCAGTACCTACAAAAGATACGCTGCTGCCTATGGTAAACAGGTCTTAAACCTTTATTCATGAAGAGAGACTGCAATTCACTAGGATACTACAACTGCATTTCTTCATTCAAAGGAGTACAGCACTATACCTGGTATGTCATTGAATGAAGCATGTAATGGAATGCAGGTGGGGGGATGCAGTCATGGGAAATAAGACTTTAAACTGTAGGTCTTAACAACATTGCCTTGACTTACATGTTGCTGTTAGTCTGCCATCCAACACCAATGGCCATTCCTTATGGCTCTGTCTGCAGTGACATAGATCACAGTTCTAGCCTCTGAATAATCCCAGCAATGGTCAGTTCACATATGACTGGTAAGTTTGTTGTCTGTTGTACAATACTGACAGTAAGAACTGGTGGATACAGGCAGTATATGAATGCTGTACTATCAGTGAGCCCCTCTCTCAATCTGTGAAGGTCATACAGGCTTAGTTCAAAGATTGTACAGGTGTCCATCACCATTAATGAGGTACTCTGGCTAGGTCACTGTGCACTCCACACCTGTACCTCATTCCCTGACACCTATGGATAGCATACCTGGTGACCCCCTGCAGCAGGACAGCAGGTTATAGTTACTAGTAGTGGGGGGTCACTGGCTCTGGCTCAGCAGCAGTGCATACATATTAAGCATACACTATAAGGGAATGCATACAGTACCAGATATTTATGTACCATTACTGTGTTCCCAGGGGTATGCCATGCCACAGACACATTCCCCAAACTCTGGGGACAACCATCATGTATTATCCAACTGGTGTCTGTAAATACACATTTGTGTGGCAGGGGGTCTACATCTATGAGGCACATGTACACATTCTGCAAACATCTGGGTACTGCAGATGTCAGACAGCTATGAGGAGGACACACTACACCACATATACACTGCTCTCAGTTGTTGTGTAGCACAGATGTTGCTGGAATGTCCACATGCACTTGAAGTACCACTCACCTATTTTTCAGATGTAGGCTGGATGACATGGTACTAACATGCTTCTCATAGGGGACACCCAGCAGTCAATAACAATGATGGGTGTGGACACATACCAACGCAGTGTGTCACACCACTCAGACCATATCTGCTACTCCTGGTGCCATATCATGTTATTGGGCTATGGGCCCTGAGCAGCCATATGCCCAGGCCGGATGTTAGCCCATATGTATGCAAGGCAGCACCCAATGCCTCTGTCCAACAGGGACACAGGCTGTATCCCAAGGGTGTATGTGCAGTTAACCATCCAGTTATCCAGGCTACACCCTCAAAGGTGTAAATAGCTACACTGTCTGATGTGGACAGGGTGACCATTCCACTGCAGGCTGATTGTGTGGGACACACATCTGAGCTGCCAAGACCATTTTATGTCACACACCAGGTTGAATGTGTGTGTGTGTGTGTGTGTGTGTGTGTGTGTGTGTGTGTGTGTGTGTGTGTGTGTGTGTGTGAGAGAGAGAGAGTGGAGCACGACTTGCACTTGTGCAGCAGTCCCAGCAATGTGGACTACATGAGTGCCTTGCATGCCACACTGAGGTCACCCATGAGGATTATGTATGAAACGAGGTAGAGGTTTGGCCTTATGGCCAATCACTGTGAGGTACATGTGTGATGGCCTGGTATTCCCTGTTGTGGAACCTCTGTGATGTCCCCAGCTGCTGCATGTGTTGTGTGATGTGAATGATGAACAGTGAATTATAGACATTAAGGGTCCTCATTGGGGGGATGTGGGGATGTTTATACCCCATGTCCCATGATGACATACCCTTATGTATGACATGGGCCATGTAGAAGGCTTACCTTACAATGGAAACAACATTGTGTTGACATGTCATGTTGCCAAAGACTTGTGTCCACAGCACTCTCATGACAGATTGCATGCCTACGATGTTGTTTGTACTGTCATAATATGTGGTGATGTCACTCTCCCCTTAGGGGTTTACACTGCATGTCCTGTTATGTGGCCTGAGGCCATGTGTCTGGCAATGGTCATATATCTGTGTGAGACCCTCCTAGGCAGATGTCCACATCAGTAGGGAATCCGGTGATGGCACACAGCATGCAGTCATCCACAGACATGATTGAACATAGGCTAATGACTGTTACATGCACCTCAGATGTATACATCACACATGACAAAGTCCCAAACACGGAACAGCAGGTTACACACCTACTTATGGGAGAACCACATGGGGTGCATTTCCTTGTGTGGAATAGGTGGGTTGTGTCAGCACACTGGTGTGCTACCCCTATGGTAACATATGGTGTAATCCATACGTAGCAGTGTTATGTCTATGATGGCCAAGTGGGCTATACTGTCACATAGTTTCTCCAGCTCAAGGTAGGCATTTTGCAGTGTCATCCCCAGTCCACGGCTTTGGTGACTGTGTCATTGAGGTCACCTGAGTGTAGCAGACATTGAACCCTTCCTTGACAAAGCCTAAGTGTGAGTAATGGAGTGTGTCCAGGTCGCACATGTCCTTGTTAATGGGGTACACTTGAAACTGTGCTATGGCCTTGCAGAATAGCCCAGTTAGGCTGCTTTGTCTATCGTGTGACTGAGTGGGGGACGGCCTACCTTAGTCTAAAGAGGTGATAGTGATAGTCCATGAAATGGATGGGACAGAGGCAGTAGTCAGTCCTCCTATGAATGTGGTTCCTTGTGGTGTTGCAAGGTTATGCTTGGGATTGTGTAGGATGCATCCTGTGATGTGATAGGCTCCCATGGCAGATGTGTACCATGACTATCACATGGCAGTGGTGACCTGTCCCCCACATATAGCAGACAGGAAATGTACTGTAGACATCCTGATGTACTCATGGGGAACACAGGGGGTGCAGCCTACACCAACTCTGTCAGGCATCCGGTATGTAATACCAACAGCAGTGGTATACCTGGTGTCCCTGAGCACCACAAGTGAGCAGCTGCAGTTGCTTCCTGTGCTGTTGCAGACATATGTGCAGTAGGGGAGATGACTGTATGTAGAGGATGTAGACAATGTAGAATCTGTGTTTGTCGTGCAGATTTGCATGACAGATCTCATTCTCATGTACACAAGGAGACAGTGCTCCAAAAAGGTCACCTGCCCCTACTTCTTTTGGATGGCAGTATATCTTCCATGTAATGGACAATATGTATTGCACATGTCCACCAGACAGGTATACATATCCTAGCAGAAGATGATGTGGGCCTGTTGGGTATACCTGACTACATGTATCTGTACAAATGCACATATAGCACTTGTGTGTATGTGTGTAAATTGGTGCCAGTACTTGATGATGGTTTGGGGCATGTGAGGGTATGTATACCCCCAAGGGATGGATTCCATGTTGGAGGCATATGTATGGTTGACCTCTGGATATATGGATGGGTATTGTGGGAGATGGTGACTACAAACGTGACTGCATGATGGTTGCTTTGCCATGAAAGATGACACTGTAGGGGTGTGGCAATGTTAACCCATGTTGTGTAATGTCAACTACAATACACCTTCACCTCATGTGGGTCTAGCCTCTGGCCACACCAAGGTATTCCCACATCCACTGATGATGGCTTACTGTCCATTTTGTGCTGGCATAGGTAGTCTTATAATGTATGCTAGGGTCGTTCAATTGACTCACGTTCAGGGTACAGACCCAACTCCAAAATACAGTTGATGAGGTCCATATAGGCAGAATGGGCTTCTTGGTTACACGTGGTGGTGGGTAGCTAGCTGTGAATTGAATAGGTTTCTGCTCGCAATGGTGAACTTCCCCTACAGTGACCCCTGTGCATCTTACTGCCTGTACAGCATGGAGGTGTGTATTTGTCTCATATATACGAAAACCCCATGTCCCATAGCATTAACAGCTACACTTTGGCTTCTGCATGTAAGATTGAATGGTTGACCACATAAGCCTGGAGTGCTCTCTACACCTTTGAAACATGGCCTGTGTTACTGCACAGACATCTGCAGTTCCCAGGGTTAGGAAGGTGTGCAATGATGGAAAAGTCATGTCTACACCTCTTGCGTTTAGCAGCATGGACTTTAATGTGTGCTGCACTGACACTTGTATGTTGGTAGTGATAACTTCACCAGTGTTACTCATGGAGTCACTATGGGGCTGGCAGGAACCACTGCCAGATGCATGAATACCTGTGAAGACAGATGGTGGCCACCTCTGGTCCGTTTAACACATCACCCCCGATTCACAGGTAATGGAGCCCCTGCAATATCACAGGGGAAATGTGAACATGTTAAGGGCAATCATTCCTTTATTGTATTGTGGCATCTATTTAGGTGACAGCATAATGCTGCATAAGGCTATGGATATACCTGCCTGGGACACATAACCTATGTGCATACCTGCTATAACAAAATCGCAAAATTCGCCACAGGGGCATCCTACCGTAGTCACCACTGTCTCTCACTTGCTGAACTGGGCTGGCTTGAACTCCCTCACCTCCTTCAGTGGTATCAACTCTCACTCACACACAAACTAGTAAACCATCCACTAAATGTCCCATCCCTCCAGAATCTACTCCAACCCTATCGCACCACCAGACCACTAAGATCCAGCAACAAAAATCACTTGCAGATCACTAAAGCCAATAACTCTGCTGGTGAAGCACTATTCAATTGCGCCATAGCCAAATTATGGAACAAACTCCCACCCAAAATTACCTTCGTACCATCATGCAAAAATTTCAAAACTTTATTAAAAGCGCACCTAAAAACATGCTGGCTATGCCCTTGCAACTCCCACTCTAATATCATCCACCCATCCAACTACTACCTTTCTTTCACCTCCACTAACTACCTTGATGATAGCAAGCTCAGATGCTCATAAGCCTAGTACTTATTATACAGCAGGAACTTCTCATTGTTACATTTGTTAATGCCTGTTATGTACTTCACAGATAAAGATTCTAGTTGTCTACTGATGTACTATGTTCTTCATCTGTAAATATGTTGTAAGTAATTTCTGTGTTAAATTGTTAATCACTATGTAATCCAATGTAACTACTGTCTGTTTATTTTACTGTGGAGCTTTTCTCCCCGGGCCTCCGCTAAAAATGGACCCACGTCCAGTCGGACACTCCCGGTCAACAAATTTAAATAAATAAATAAATAAATACTCATGTCTCACTGCATATAGTCTAGGGATATACATGTCAGGTCAGGCACACCAACATGTACTGTGACAGACCCATGACAGTACCTGTTGGTGAAAGACAGCAGTGTGTATGCAGTATGGCAGAGTCTGCCACCTGACTCAAAAGTAACTGTGACCATCCACATACACAGCCAGGTCAGAGCCACACCAGTGCGTCTCCACTGGAGTCCCCTATGTGTAACATGTTTGACATGGGCTGATGCCTGTGTGGCTGAGGGGCACAGGTGTGTGGCCATGTGTGTTATGTGCTGTTTACAGCTGTGGTGTTCATGTGTGTCTTTGCCCCAGAGATCCCCTTTGTTTGTGGATGTGCATGTTGAGGACCACTTGCAGATGTTTGTGTGTGTTATGCAGGTGTGCGAGGTGTACTGATTGTGCTGACAACCTGTTTGGGGATGAATATGCAGCACTGACAGGCAGAGAGCATAGACTGCATGTTCCTACATTCATTCCAACTCTCACACATTGTGTTCTTTGGTGGGGTTTTTAGATGGCTGTCCATCTGTGTACATGAGGCAGGTGCTACATGGTGCCAGGTTACAAATATCAAGCACACTGGCTGGGGAAACTGTAGGACATTGTCCAGCCATATGCTCCAGAATCTGATTGAGGAAGGTGGGGGAGACCTGAGGGGTGGATCTACAGACCAGGTGATTACTAATACAGTAGGAGGCTGAAACCACAGCAGGCTATGTAGACAGCCTATGACCAAGCAGTAATAGGTGCAACAGCTACATGCAGTGCAACACCTCATAGCACATACAGAAAGTACAGGAAGTAGAATGAAACATCAGGATTGGGGGAGCCAACGCATGCTGTAATGGCAACATGTTGCCGATACCCATAGACATACTGCACTGGTAGATGGCAGGGGTATGATGTGGAGGTTAGGGGTAGATAGTGCTGGCAATAGTGTATGCGCAGGGTCTGTACATAATGATGAGCAGTGTATGCAGTCCTGCGATGTGTTCCCCTGTTCATGAGTCTTTCAGGTGGGATGTATAGAAGACACAAACCCTCCCTTCTCAGAGGCCAAGACTGGCACAATCATCAATGCCCTGAGAATCCATCACTGCGTACTGTTGGGAAGGAGCTGCCAAAACCTGCAACAACATGCTGCCTTATGGTCAATAATGAGGGCCCCCGGCACAGGAGCTATGAACAGGTCAGACACTGTGCCACTGATCTCATACACCATGCATGGCAAAGAGCTGCAACTGTGGCACAGGTGGAGGGCCTGCTACACAACCACCATTCTCAGCCACAGAGGAGTTCCTGGAAAACCTGGCATCAGCCACCAGTTCACAGGAAAGCATCAGTACATATGTCATGGAGGTGGGTGGCACAGAGTCCACAGCTGAGGAGCATCCAGGTAAGTTTTCAGTGGTCATCGTGTTAATACTGTAACATTCATAGTAGCAGCCTCTGCATACCTTTACACATATGTGAGGTCAATCTGCATTTGTGGTTGGGGTTTTGTAATGCACACATGTGCACACATATTGTGAATGTCAACAATTTGGGTAGTATCACAGCTTGTACTGTACATGTTGATAAATGCACATACTATCCTGTACCATTGCCTTATGCTTGTGTGATGACAGCACCTCTCCCCCACAACTCCATAGGTGTTTTTGGTGTGGCTGGGGAACATCAAGCCTGTAGCCAGTAAGTGTGAACTATCATGTTATGGGTCACCTATACCCTAAGCATGTTAAGGGCTGCCAGTTTGTCATGCACACAACTGCTAAGCATAACCATATTGCAATATATTCCATGTTCACTTGTGGTGGGATTCACTGCAGTGCATCACATTGATAATCACAGTAGCAGGATCTGTAGCATATTCCCACGTAGGTTGGTATAGTTGTAGCCACTTTGCTATACAGGGGTGCATTACTATTGTGTACATGGGTGCACTGTGTGTTAGGTGGAGGTCCATCACATACCCCAACTTCTCATGTATCTCACAGGTGTATAGTACTAGCAGCATTAACTGGACATAGCTGCATGACATGTTGTTGGGGCCTGTCCAGAATGTGTCTGTTGTGGTCTGATTGTGTGTTATACATGACATCGGTCAGAAAGTGTGGTCTGTATAATGCCTTTGTGGCACCTCACATGTGTGTGTGTGTGTGTGTGTGTGTGTGTGTGTGTGTGTGTGTGTGTGTGTGTGTGTGTGTGTGTGTGTACATGGATCTTGTGCAGGAAGTAATGTAGTCATGTTGTCTTCCCCTCACATCCCTAGTTTGGCACCTATGTCTCTGATGCAAACAGGTAACCTGTAAATGGTTCATCTCCCAGGTCCATGCTTATACTTATGAAGGGTATCAGAACTTGTCAGAGATTTGGGATGCATGGGTAGGTTTAAAAAGGCCCTTGTGGTGGTTAGCCTAGTAAATACCTATGAACCTATGAACAGGTGACCATGGGGGTTGGAATGTGTCCCCCTCACAACCTGATGCCAGTTTCTCATCGGACACTGATAATGGTGGCCATTGTTAGGCAGAGGTGAGGTTGTTGGGGGCTGAATCTGTCCCATTGGTTGACATCCCACTTTCACCCCCAATGTCCCCACATATGGTCAGTATGCCTACACATCCCCAGTCCCCAGCAGCCACAGATATTGGGCTGTCGGAGGGTGGTGACATCAAACAGGGTAGTGTGGTAACTATGGCATCTGAAACTGTAGATATTAGTCATAGCCAGAGAGTTATTGAGGTCACACTCAGGCAAATTGATAGGGGTGCTCGAAGGAGGAATTCTGCCCATCCAGCCCCTGTCAGAGGTGTCACAGCACGTGTCACCTGACGTATGTTTTGGTCCATTATGGAGGCACAGGCATGTTGTGAATAGTACACCAGATGGATGCTCAGGGTCATGAATGCATCATTGCTTGGCATACATGACACCCTTCATGGCATTAGTGATGCCTTACCTCATTTTGCTGATGTAGTGGAAAGATGGTGGGGTGAGACAGTGTCAGTCCTTAACTGTGCAATGTCTGTGCTTGAACATGTGGTGGGAGTATGGCATTGGACATATGGATGTAGGTCAGCAACAACAGCAACTGAGATCCCACATGGACATGTACACTCACACTCCCATAGTGGTAGTACCACCAACACTATCGAAGGGAGGGTGCTGTCCACACCACAATGTGGCAGGCCATGGGCATGTGGTCCTAGGCAGTCCCACGAGGGACACAGAGCCAGCAGACACCGGTCACTGTCAGGAAGTAGTACCACATCTGACCTTGGGCATGGTGGTGCCAGTGCCACTCTTGGCAGAACTAGTTCCCATGTTCGTGGCCAGAGACAGTGAACTGTACATTCTGCCATGTACAGTCCACGGCTGTCCAACATACCCTCGTGTAAGGCTAGCACATGGCTTGACTATGTGCATGCACACACGCACTCATGACTGTCACATGCAGGTCATCAACAGACGCACACAGCTCCTCTCCATGGCCCAGCTGACCAGCACCCCTCCAGACATACACACATAATGTCAACTGTATGGCACAGCCTAGGCCTTTGGTAACCCCACACCATACCCTGTGCATGTGATGATACCTGTGCCACATCCCTGTTATCCATACCATCGATGCAGGGACATGCTAATATGTGTCTGATGCACAGGGTGAATCTAGTACAGGTAATTGCATTTTGTAGTGTAGTAGTGTCTGCTGCCAACTGTCATGCATACACATCAAAGTGCATGAACCTTTGTGCCATGATGCTTTATTGCTGTTAGTACTGCTGACTGATTGTTGTCTCACAGACCTTATTCTGTTTCTGTTCCAAGTGTCTACATGTGTAAGTCATGGTGAGCTGCTGCCATTACAGAAGCTCAAGATGGTGGTGTGGCAACACATGCATCTTTTCATTGCCAAGGTATGTGTGGAACAGTGTGTGAGGGACAATGGAGGCAGACAGCATAACCTTGCATGCATACCCCTTGACACAGCAAGCTAGTCCTGATACATGTCACCTGGGTGTTCCTTAGGATCACAGGTTCATAGTTACAGAGGAGGTTACTAGATTACTTGACCTGGGTCTCTTATTTCACCCCCAACACAATCATCAATCAGCACATGTTGGCCATGGCATTGATGGAGATATGTTGGAGCCCGGGGACAGATGCTTGTTTTTATTTCCCATCTGCTCAACCTTGAAGCAGTTGAAGACAGTCTGCATGGTACTGTGTTTGGCATGTTTGGGGAGTGCATTCATGAGTCAGGGCAGCCTCTGGTTGACAAACCTGTCTCTCCATCAGCTGTTTGTGCTGTGTCATATGTGATTCAGGGTTGTTGTGCCAGTAATGCACACAGGGTTATACTCTCATATATGGGGGAGCAGTTGAAGGGCTGATCACAACATTGCCATCCAGGCATGCCACAGACACCTGGGGGCAACCTGACTGATAATCACTGGGATAGTACTTATTAGAGGCTGTCTGTGTGACACAGGTGTTGAGGGCTTTAGATGACCTTTCTGAGTGTTAACATAGCCTTTACAGTTTCTGTAAAGTCTGCATAGGTGCATAGCAGACGGTGCATGGGCTAATGTATTGTTGTACTGACTGAGGACTATTCAGAGGTAATGACCACCCTTGAGTCCAGCTGGTATTAATGTGGAATGTAATTGGAAAGTCTTTTTATCCTAATTAAGGGTTAATTATGTAATGATTGGTTAATTGATTTTACTATTTAAACTAGAGGGTTTAGAACTGTTTTATTCTCCTTTGAAGGCTTCTTGCTGAGGCACTAGAGGTTTTAATAAATTTTGGTGCTTGGATCATGGTTCGATATTGTTTTTTTCAGCTTTTCCTAGACCTTGTGAGTTTTCTTTGTTGTTCCAGTAATGGCCACCTTTTGTTTGTATGCAGTCCCTTTACCTATGTGGTGAACCACATACAAGCCTTTTCTGACCACTGCCACTACTTGTTGCCTGAATGTAACATTGTTAGCATGCTGAGTACCCAGGTCTGTCATTGCAGTGTGTGTGTTTATGGGGTTGCTGCTGATGTGGGAAATAGTGGGGCCATGTCCTTACTGTATGGTATGCTAACACTGTTGTCTGCATTCAGCTTGAGGCCAGGACCTTGGCACCATTTCATACTCATTGTATGGCCCATTGCAGTGTGTTAATGGCAGTTTGTAGCTCAGTGACAGATTGCACACTACTTACAGTTGACACAGCCTTAGGCAGTACCTATATATGTGTGTGTAGTGGCAGTTAGCATTCATGATTAGATACATGTGGGTTATTGGGGGCAGCAGGTAGTCACAGGGCCTTCACATGTCTATATTGTGCAAGCACATAGGTGACACAGATTGTGGTTGACACCTTATCAAATGTAAACTGTGTGACACATCTTGTAACGTGACAGTCGGCAGGACATACCTACCCATGGCAATTGCAACACACAGGATGTCCTTTGGTTTGTTCATATGACAATTTCTTTGTGTGACATTACCTTAGCTTATGCTATTTGTCATGACATTAAGGTGCTTCTGATGTGCAATAACTGCTCTATGCAATTAGTAGACTTCATGAAATGTTTGTTGACCTACACTGTGGGGACCTCTGTATTGTTTGAGTTGTCACAGGTCACACCTTGCCAAACATGGACTGTAACCTGCAGGGTGGTACAGATGATGCCCATACCTCTCACCTGTACATGTTTCTGCAGAATGTCCTGCTTTTTGCCACATATTTTATTTCTGTTTGTCATAACATTGTGGTTTTCTGGCAAATTGCTGAAAAATCATGAAAGACTAACATTAGAGATTAATGATGAATATTGTCATGTCACAAGTCATACCCTTTGGAAAAAGCATTCAAATGCACAACCTGTTCTGGTATCTACTTTTCATGCGTGTCACAGCAATATGTGAAGGTTGTGCTCAACGTTTGGTCTTTGCCCCACTTTTCTGTATGGATTTAACCAGATGTTTTTCTGTGAGGGGTTGAGAGGTATGCTGGTGGCTGTAACACAGTTAGACTGCTGCAAGGGAATATACATACATGCACACAAACACAACCACTCATGACCTGCCCTTGTTGACAATAGAACCTCTACCTGCCTAGTTTTACATACAGTAGTGATATATACATAACACAAGCACCACAGAGGTACTATAGTTTTGCAGTGTCTGCCACTACTATTCAGGTGGGTAACAATTGCAGGGGCTGTTAGGATTGTCAATGGGGGTGTTAGTAGGCCCTTAACATGGTAGAGCCATCTCAAACACACACATACTGCTGGATGGGGACATGCATTGAAACACACATGCACACAGAGTTGACACTTTTCAGATTAGAACACCTACCTAGCTTGTTATGTACAATGCAGACCAAGACTATTGCACACACCGCAGTGCCTTTGTGTCATAAAATATGTAACTGTGCATCTAAGGTGGATGATATCTGTAGAGGTCCTGAGTAGGTTGGCAATAGGGGAGTTAACGGGGTGGAGCAGGCACACAAAATGGTATAATCATTGGATATACTCAGGCAAGACAGCCACAGGAGATATGCATACAGATGAGTGGTATGGCCTGTAGACTTTAAAACGGTGCATCTAAGGTAGATGACATCAACAGCCCCTTTAAAGTAATACCATAGGAAGGGGGTCAACAGGCCTTAAAATGGTATAACCAGCACACATGACAGCTGCACGGGATATACAGTACCACAGTTGGCTGTATTGAGGTTCAAACCCCTACCTACCTACCTGGTTGTATGTACTATAGTACTACCTTCTTATAACATGTGCCATGGAGATTATGTACCTAGATGGTATCCAACAGTGGATCTAAGAAGGTGGATGACATGAATAGGCCCTGTAAAGCAATGGGGGTGTCATGGGCCTCAAAATGGAACAACAAACACACACAGTATCCAATATTGAGATTAGAACCCCTAATTATCTAGTTTGCTATACTACAGTGCTATGTCATTATTGCATGTGCCATGGAGAGTACATACCTACAGACTGTCCAACAGTGCTTCTAAGGTGAATGACATCAGCAGGCCTAGTAAAGTAGGGCAATGGGAGGTTTACTGGGTGGAAAAGGCCTCAAAATGCTTGAACCTAGAAACACACACAGTTGCTAGTGCTGAGATTAGCACCGCTACCTATCTAGTTGTATGTACTATAGTGCGACATACTTATCACATGTGCCACAGAGATTATATGGGTGAATGGTGTCCAAAGGTGTTTCTAAGGTGAATGACATCAGCATGCCTTGTAAAGTAGGGCAATGGGAGGTTTACTGGGTGGAAAAGACCTCCAATTTCTTAAACCTAGAAACACACACACAGTTGCCAGTGCTGTGATTAAAATCTCACCTCCCTAGTTGTTTGTACTATTGTGCTATGTACTTATTGCATGCACCACGACACTTATGAGGCTGAAAAGTGTCCAAAGGTGCTTCTAAGGTGAATGACATCAGCAGGCCTTGTAAAGTAGGGCTATGGGGGGTTTAGTGGGTGGAAAAGGTCTCAAAATGCTTTAACCTAGAAAGACACACACACACACACACACACACACACACACACACACACACACACACACACACACACACACACACACACACACACACACACACACAAGGCAGGTGATGTGAGATTACCACCCCAACCTCACTACTATTACACAATGGAGCTCACCTTCACCAGTGGTTAAAACTGGTGTGTAAATTTCTGCATCAGGACATCAATCTATGCCTTTCAGGATGTCTCTCTCTCTATGCCACACTCTCTCTCTCTCTGTCTCTCTCTTTCTGTCTCTGTCTCTCTCTCTCTCTCTCTCTCTCCCCCTGTCTCTGCCTGTCTATAATTGATATATGGGTAAATGTTACCTCTATATATGTATGTCTATCACACTCAACAGCTGCAGATATATCACATATGTGCCACCTCCAGATAGCTGAGGGTAATCCTGTCTGATGGGGATGAAGAGAGACAGTTAAGGTGTACATAGCTGTCTGTATGCAAAGACATATATAGGTTCATAGGTTCATAGGTTCGTACTAGGCTATCTGCCCTAGGGCATTTATAAGCCTAGCCAGAGTGTATGTGGCTTACACCACCCCTCAGGATGAGAATACTACGCCCTTTTAGGGTTTAGTTTACTATGCCTCTGTCTAGTAGTGACACAGAGATGACCCCCGGGGTAAACCTACGATCTCCCATCCACTCGTCGAGATTTCTCTTGAATAGAGTCAGTGAGGGGCTCTGCCTAACATGGACTGGGATTCTGTTCCAGAGTGTAGGGAGCCTCTGGGTTATGAATCTGTCCCTCCAGCACGTTCTATTTATTTCTGTGTTGAGGTTTAAGTCACTTGTTCTCGTGGCTCTGATGGATTTGGATTTTCTGAGGTGGAGCATGTCCATTAATTCAGGATTGGACATGGCCTTGTACGTCAGGCACAGATCACCTCTGAGTAGGCGGTATGCGACTGAATAGAGCTGGAGTTTTTTCAGTCGGGCAGCATATGACATATGTTTAAGACCCTTTATCCTCTTGGTGAGGAACTTTTGGGGTCTTTCCAACTGCTGCAGGTGTCAGGTGAGATACATCCCAAATGGGGCATTGTACTCAATCATTGGCCTGATAAGAGAAGAGTACAGGGGCACAATGACCTCTCTTGATATGTGAAACCCTTCATGATAAGGTGGGCAATATAGAAGGTCTTCCTAACCACTTTGGCAATGTGAGTGTCAAATGAGAGGTTACTGTCAACCTGGGTCCCTAGGTCCCTGATTACCTCTTCCGTACTTAATGGATTACCGCCTATGTGGTAATTTGTCGGTACCTTGTTTTTCCCAAAGGGTATGACTATACATTTTTTGGCGTTCAGCTTAAGGCCATGGCTCTGGCACCAATTATCCATTTCTATGAGGCCTCTCTGAAGGATGTTTGTGTCCGCTGGAGTATCAATTATGGCGCCCCGTTTGCAGTCATCTGCAAACTTTGTCAGCCACAATCCTCCTATGTTTGCCTGTACCTCGGAAAAATAAATGCCGAACAAGAGGGGTCCCAGGACTGAGCCCTGGGGGACACCGCTTATGACTGGCTTAGAGTCTGACATAGCTCCAGCAACTCTGACCCTGTGGGTTCTGTCCTTGAGCCAGTTTGCAACCCATCTTGTGACATATGGGTTTACATTTAAGCTGGTGAGTTTGTCTATGATGCCCGAGTGGGGTATTGTGTCAAAGGCTTTTGCAAGGTCAAGGTAGGCTGTGTGAACTGCCTTACCCTCATCAATGGCCTTAGTGACTGTTTCAAAAAAGTCGACCAAGTTCAAAAGGCAGGATCTGCCCTTGACAAAGCCAAATTGGGTAGGATCTAATGTCTGTAGGTCCCCAATGTCTTTGTTTATGAGTTCCATAATGATCCTCTCCATAGCTTTGCAGACCAGGCTCGTCAAGCTTATGGGGCGGCAATTTCCAGGGTCCGTAGAAGCACCGCCTTTGTGAAGTGGGACCACTGTTGCCGTACGCCACTCTACATATCCTGTGGTAAGGCTAAGATTAAACAGCAGCCTTATGTGTGGGTTTAGTTCCTCTTGGAGTTCACATAGCACACAGCCCGGGACACCATCCGGTCCCATTGATGCTGTGTTTTTACCTTTAGAGAGGGCGGCTCTCACCTGGGCATCTGAGATGTTAGGGAGGCTACACTCTGCTGGGATAGTTATTTCTCCTTTTGGGGGCAGGGCCAGGAGAAATTTGCACTGAACCTGTCTGCCAGAATGTTGGCAATGTCAGTGGGTTCAGTGTATTTTGTGTCATTTTGGACTAACTCTGAGCATATCTGGGAGTTTCCACCCAGGTTCCTAACATAGCTAAAGAAGGCCTTGTGATTGTCTTTTGTGTCATTTGCGATTTTTCTCTCAAAGTTGGCCTTGGATGATTTTATGAGTGATCGTAGTTTTTTGCTAGTACTGATCAGAGATGCCTTCCCTTTTAGGGATTTTGCTCTGTCGTGTAGTAGCTTCCTCCTTCTGTTGTAAAGTTTGTTTATGGCTGGGGTCCACCAGACCGGTCGCCTGCCTTTGGAGGAATGGGTCTTGGTTTTATTTGGGATTGCATGATCCATGCATTCTTGAAGGTGCCCATAGAAGGCATTTGCAAAGGATTCAGCAGTGTGGGTTGTGGTTTCCACTGGCCCAGGGGCCTTGAAAGATACCACTTCAGACTTAAGAAGTGTGAAGTTTGCTTTGAGAAGTTCTTCACTGTGGTCTTTGTGCAGGGGTGGGCGGGATGTGGATTTCCAGTGAGATTAATTTATGGTCTGATCTTACCAAAGAGAGATGTACTTCCAGTGTGGAGCATTTTGTCCCCATGTTTGTGATGATCAGGTCTAGTATATTGTCTCCTCTTGTGGGAATGGTGACTAGTTGTCCCATTGCATTTGAGTTTATGAATTCTAAGAACCTTTGGGCTAGGGTGTTGGGGCTTGAGTAATGTTCCCAGTCTATGTTTGGGTAGTTGAAGTCTCCCAAAATGATGGTATTTGGAGAGACATTCATACTCTCCAGTGTCTTCAGGAAGGCTGTGTGGGGTTCCTGAGTTTGAGAGGGTGGTCTGTAGCATGCTATAAACTGTAAGGCAGTTTTGCCTATGGTTAGTTGCACCTGGATAGTCTCTGATGCTTCGTGCGTTGCCACTAACCTGGAGGTGTGGGTATCTTTGATGAAAATGGATACTCCCCGTCCTTTTGTGGTTCTGTCCAAGTTTTGGGGCCGAAAAGCATGATATGAGGTAAAACCTGATAGTGCTGGGGTGCTCTCAGGAGCCTTGAACCAGGTTTCAGTCACTGCACAGACATTGATGTTCTCCATACTGAGGAGGGCTTGAGGGCTGCATCTTGAGGTTTAGACTTCTGGCATTGAGCAGCATTACCCTTAGTTTTTTCCACTTGTGTTTTCTAGGGAGGTAGGTTTGTCATTTGAGCCTTGCCTAAAAAGGCACTATGGGGTGGCAAGAGCCTTGGCCAATATCCGAAGCCCAGGGTGACAGGTGCAAACCATCCCTTGCAAAGCAGCATGGATTGTCAAGCATGTCATCCCAAGCAGACAGACACTGGATCCCATTAGAATGACACCAGTAATTAAGCCAATTGTTAAAATTGATCATTTTGTCTTTGTACTGTGGCATCATTCTTGGTGAGGGTAAGATGCTGCTCAGGGTCAGGGTCATACCAGCCTGGGCTACATAATCAGAGAGCTCCTCTATGTCTCTTTTCATGTAGTCCAGGGAGGTACGTCTCAGGTCGTTCACACCGGCATGTACAATGACTGAGTCATATTTGTACTTGCTGTGGAGTGACCTGAGTGCTTGTGTTATGTGGTGGATTCTAGCTCCCGACAGGCAGCTTACTGTGACCCTCTCCTTGTTCAGTCTGGTGAGCGGGACGTCAGTGTGCCTGACTATGGAGTCACCTATTACAAGTGTGTCTGGCATGTTGTTTGGCCTTAAGGGCTGTGACTGTTTAGCACACTGACTTTGTGAACTATGTGTTGCATTTGCTATGTCTTGAGGTGGTGGTTGCTTGGGTGTCTGCTTTGGAGGCCTCTGTTGTTTTGGTAGATTTTTAATCAGCGCCTCGAGTATGTTTTTGTGTGTTTATGTGTTTGGTTTGCAGTTGTGATAGTTCAATGTGAGACTGGGTTTGTGGTGTGCGTGGTTACCTTCTCCTCCTGACTGGTCTTGCCAGTACTGAATTGAGAGAGCTCAGCCTCCAGTTTGGCTATATAGTTGCATCTCTCGCATATATTTGTATTTGTTGGGAGGAGGAGAGGGTTGTCCATGTACATGAGGCAATTGTAACATTGCCTCAAGATTCCCAGATTCACCAGCTGAACAGGAGAGGACGCCAGCAACTGACCCTTCGACATGCTAGAAATAGTGAAAAAGATTGCTGTGTAACTGAGTCAGAAAGGACCTATAGGGAAATGGGTACTCAACAGAATTTAGATGAATGAAGTACTTTTCATTTGTTTAAGAGTGCTTTACCTGTATACAAAAATGCTTTAGGAGCAAGTGCTGAGCTTTTCAGATAGAGTATAGGCTGTTTAGATTGCAAGTAGAACAGTTCTAAGGGAAAAATTGAAGAGCAGACTTGGCGGAGCCAGAAAAAGTTTAACCTTGTTTAACCAAGTTTAACCTTGTTTAACCGGTGCTGTGCTATGCGCACGATCGCGCAAAGCCGTGCAAACACGGATTTTAAGCAGTGAACTACAAAAGAGCTAGGAATGTTCCCAAACAACCAATTACTAACAGCTTCTTGTGCTGAGGTCACTTCCCCCAAGGATAGGTAGGCTGCTCAAGGCTCCCCACTCCCACTGGTGAGCAAAGAAACTTCCTTTTATCCAAGTAAGGTAATGGACAACACAGGAACTACACCACAGCCCAGAATACAGCAATGCCTGTATACTGGTCTAAACTAGTCGAGAAAGGTGGGAAAACAAGGATTTTTTTTTGTTTTTTTTGCAGAAATACACAGAAAATGCAGAGACAGTGATAAATTAGTTACACAGGCTAGCACACTTTAGTGGGCAGCCTCCACAGTTCAATTAAACAAACAAACAAGCAAACTTTCGACTAAATTCGACTAAATGTAACTTTAAGTGCAGTTTTGAAAATAAATGCAGTAATCAGTAAAAAAACAGTTCAGGCTAGTTTAAAGTAAGCAGCAGAAGTTATTTTCAGTGAAAAAAAAGCAGAGATACTTAAATCCAGAAGGTAGTCGCTTTTTCGAGTTCCTTGCTGCTTTGACCACTCTGTAAACCCACGTGGAGCTTGTCTGAGCAGTATAGCCAGAAAAAAATGCCCAGAGGTGGATTTTAAGCAGTGAACTACAAAAGAGCTAGGAATGGTCCCAAACAACCAATTACTAACAGCTTCTTGTGCTGAGGTCACTTCCCCCAAGGATAGGTAGGCTGCTCAAGGCTCCCCACTCCCACTGGTGAGCAAAGAAACTTCCTTTTATCCAAGTAAGGTAATGGACAACAGAGGAACTACACCACAGCCCAGAATACAGCAATGCCTGTATACTGGTCTAAACTAGTCGAGAAAGGCGGGAAAACAAGGATTATGTTTTTGTTTTTTTGTTTTTTTTGCAGAAATACACAGAAAATGCAGAGACAGTGATAAATTAGTTACACAGGCTAGCACACTTTAGTGGGCAGCTTCCACAGTTCAATTAAACAAACAAACAAGCAAACTTTCGACTAAACTCGACTAAATGTAACTTTAAGTGCAGTTTTTAAAATAAATGCAGTAATCAGTAAAAAACAGTTCAGGCTAGTTTAAAGTAAGCAGCAGAAGCTATTTTCAGTGAAAAAAAAGCAGAGATACTTAAATCCAGAAGGTAGTCACTTTTTCGAGTTCCTTGCTGCTAGGACCACTCTGTAAACCCACGTGGAGCTTGTCTGAGCAGTATAGCCAGAAAAAAATGCCCAGAGGCGGATTTTAAGCAGTGAACTACAAAAGAGCTAGGAATGGTCCCAAACAACCAATTACTAACAGCTTCTTGTGCTGAGGTCACTTCCCCCAAGGATAGGTAGGCTGCTCAAGGCTCCTCACTCCCACTGGTGAGCAAAGAAACTTCCTTTTATCCAAGTAAGGTAATGGACAACACAGGAACTACACCACAGCCCAGAATACAGCAATGCCTGTATACTGGTCTAAACTAGTCGAGAAAGGCGGGAAAACAAGGATTTTTTTTTTGTTTTTTTTGCAGAAATACACAGAAAATGCAGAGACAGTGATAAATTAGTTACACAGGCTAGCACACTTTAGTGGGCAGCCTCCACAGTTCAATTAAACAAACAAACAAGCAAACTTTCGACAACACAGTTGTATAGTCAGATGTAGGTTTAGACATGGGCTGTAATTCTCTAAGTGTAGGAGCATGCTCAGTATGACCTTCAACAGTAAGAGTTGGACTCCATTCCAGAAGTAACTGTACTCTGGTCCAGGATTTTATGTGCTACAGCCGATTGGCTGATGAGCCTGTTTAAACAGTCCAGCACCTCAGTGATATACTGGCTGGGGATCTCCTGGCTGTGTGCTATCCTTATTAACTGAGTCGTATCCTGGTGTGGGTACAGAGTGCATTGGACTGAGCAGAGGTTTCCATAATATGTGTGGTATATTCTGCAAAGCACTGTGATGTCCTGGTAAGTCAGTGGTAGAGCAGTATAGAGTAATGTAATGAACCGCTGACAGACATTTGTTTAATGACTCCATATACTCCATACACTACAGGGAACCTATGTTACTGCAAAAATTGTTGTAGTGTGCACATTCTCCATTTGTCTGGCCAGTGGTTCCCCTTCCCCTTATATGTGTCTCTTTGTCCTTCTGTAGTCCAGTCACAGGCTTTGTCCACAATTGCTGCTATGTATTTGTAGTTATGGTGTGAGTGGGGTAGAAGCCATAACATCACACACACAGGGTTATGGACTTCACACCTCTGACTGTACCTGTTTAGCAGGTTGTCCATCATTGCACCCCTACATCTGCTGTGTTCCTCAGATGGTTTGTGTTGATTATAAGGCTACATGTTGGCCATAGCCATCAAACTCTTACAGACTGACATCTGGACAGGCCCATATATAACAGTCAGACATAGGTGGAGACAGGGGGACAGGGTATTATTATTGTTCTTCCAAACGTAGACAGATGGTAGAACTGTTTTGTATTAGCTTGCATTTTCTTATGGGTATGACTTCTGCTTCTCAACTGTCTGTCATTGATGTTTCACATCACCCTTTATTGTTTTTCACATAGTTTGGCAGGCAAAGGCAATTTATGAGAAGCAGAACAGATATATGAGACATACGTGTATACATTCTGTGACACCCTGTCATTCCAGGGGTATGGATGGGGCCCACTGACTTGTTGTCAGTACTGACACAGTAACATGGCAGCCATTTATAACCTGGCACTGCACTAACTTGTCACAACCTGCTGTTCTACTAGGCACTGCGTAGGTTACACTGAGCTGTGTACTGTCCATATGTGTGGCCCCCTGCCGCTCCATTGTCAAGCTTTCCTGCAGTAACAAATATTGACTTCTGGCCAGTTTGTACAACTCCTACTGTAGGTGTAGCTGACATGCAAAACAGTTGGGATTGTCAGTCTCAAACCACAGACCCTATCAACCACAGTACTGTACTTAGACCACTAAACCACAACAGCCAACAATAGGTGCTGTCTATTTCCTGACAGTGTTAACCACGCACAGACATAGCACATTGACTCCTGCATATTGGGGACATGGAACAAGTTAGCAAGTTGATTGGGTCAGCCACTGGAATGTGTGGTCTGTTGCTATTACCCTACAACATAAATGTTACTGCATTTCTATGGGAATACAAGTGTGTTGGGGGATGGGGGCATACCTCTCAATTGTGCAGATTTACACAGACTGTCCAGATGTTTGACTCATATTTTGGGTCCATTTTTCATAACATTGTGGTTGTGTGGCAAATAATAGTGAAATCATTAAAGACTGAAGTTAGAAAGTAATGACGGACATTTGAGTTTCAGACTTCTTGCCATTCAGAGACTTCATGCTACTATAACACCTGTTATTCTATCAACTTTCTATGTTTGCACGAGCAATAGTTAAGACTTGTCCCTGTTTTTGGGCCTTTGCCCCAAATTTCATTATGGCTTTGTACAGATTTCTTGCTGTAAGATGTTTAGAGCTATGTATGGGACTCCAACATTGACATCCATGCGTTTATCCTTTGACCCCGCTGTTTGTACATCCCTCACATATTGCAGTGGATTTTGCTGGCCTACTGCATATTGTGGGGCAGTCAGTGTTTGGGAGAGTTCCTGTTGTCCCACATAGCTGTCTGCTGCTATGCTGGTAGCCCACTCCATTCCCATGCATGCATGCAGCAATACCACACATATGTTACCACAGTGTACTACTCCATTCATTTATTGCTAATAAGAGTGACTTACCTTGTGCCAGCAGCAGTTGAGAGGACAGTGCTTCAGGGCTGACTCTGTCAGATACAGGCAGTACACAGTCTATACATGGTAAGTTATAGGTAGTGTGATGTGGCTGGCATCCATTTTACTGTGTGTATGCAAGTTGGAGTGAGGTGTCAGTCCCTGGGCCCCTAGGGTGTCAGTGTTTGTGCTATGCATTGCATCTTTGCCAAGGCCAGGGTGTATTGGGCATGCCTACTTCTGCCTCCAGGGACAGGCTCAGGGGGTTCCTCCGCTAAATCCCCCTGTGCCTGTGGGGACCTTGGCAATGGTGGTGGGTTGTGTCTCCCTTCCCTGTGATATTCCTGCCGCAGCTGTTTCTGCAGGATCATATTGTGCAGTATGGCAGATACTATGAACATGTGTGCACATGTGGCTGGAGAGTACTGCAGGGCTCCACCAGATATGTCAAGGCAGCAGAACAGATGGGTGTCATCATTCACGGTTCTAGTGCACAACCAGCATCCTCCACTTGATGGCCATATGGGATGTCCTCCCTGGTAAATACCTGGGACAGCTGTGATTCATCCCAGATGTGGGAGCCATGATAACTGCCAGGGTTGCCAACACACACAATGATGCTAATGCCCTGGGTATTGCACACAACCTGGCAGTTGATGGAGTGATACCCCCTGCGGTTGACATAGACTCTACCCTCCTCACTGAGTGGTGCTTTGATGTGCATTTGTGTAGGATTCAGTAGTACTACACTTTGGAAGAGATGTATATCGCTGGTCCTGTCCTTAGGGATGTTGAGGAAATAAATTTGCTCACTGGCATGTGTTAGCATGACATCCAGGAACTCGTGGAGTACCCTGGATACATATGCCTGTGAGATCGCCATGATGTCCCTAGTAGGTCTTTGGAAAGTAACTGTCACTAGTATTTTTAAGGCTACACATATCTTTGTTTCCAATGGGATGGGTTCCCCTCTGTTGGCTGTGGGTCTGAGGTGAGGGTGGCAGAGCACGTGAGTTGCTGTAGTTTGTCCATGTCCATTGTGTAGTGCTGTACTATCTCCAGTTCATGTAGCCCCTGAAAGGTTACCCTGGTCTGAACACTCTCCTCCTCCTTGGTCTGGGCCAATGGTCAGCACCATCATCATCACTGAACTCAGCCTGTAGCATGTAGAGATATAGCAAAGCAGCAGCACTTATCATTTTGTCAGTTAAAATTCCCAAGTGTGTACTTCAATGATGCAGAGTTTATGGGAAAAATCAGATTGAAGGGTGTCTACATACTTTATAGTGGTGTGCTGCAGATGCAGCCTGTGTGATTGGCTGAGTATGATACATTTCACCTGCCAGCAACATTAGATTTCAATGGGTCAGTGTGAGTGGCAGAGGGCTTATTAGTCATTTGTAGTTGATTGACTTTTCTAAGTTATTTCCTTTTATTTTTGTTTTTTTATCAATTTCCTCTGTCACTCCGCATAAACCTGTGGAGCTAGTGTAAACATTGCTGAACAGAAAGGGCCCTCCCCTGTACATGAGCATGTTTAGCTTTTCTTTAACCAGCTAAGCACAGCTTAGCAGCCTCAGTCACACCCCCTGCTTAACTGTGGTTAGCTGAGCACAAACAGAAGCAGCGGAGCTCCAATGTGCTTACATAAACCCTGACGCACCCCCTTTCATGTCACCTGTCTCTTCTGCCTAGACTACCACAGTTCTAGACCTTACACAGTTAGTACCTGCGGACATGGTGGCCCATTTTGCTATTCAATAAACTTAACTCATTTACACACACCTAATTGCGTACACCCTAGATACTGCACTACACCAGAGCCTATGTCCTTAGCAACCACTAAAACCTGCCATTGTATGACTCTGCATGCTAGCCAGTATAATGGGAAATATAACTTTAAATATCATATTTTAATATTTTAATTTTTTTTGCAACCTATGTTTGTGAGTCACTGCACACTGCTTAAATGTGACATATGTCATAAAAAAGGTTTTAATTTTTCATTAATTGCATTACTTTTAAATGTCAATGGCCATAATTTTGGCCATTGGTATGCCTACTGCACCTAATGCATGCTTTTATTTGAGTTGTCACAGCCCCTGTTTTAATTTTACATTCTGGTACACGGTTAGTAACTACATACATTTTTCCTGCAGACACGTCACCTACACGGATGCCTTTCTGCTTCCTGGATTGCAAAATCACCTCATTTGCATGTTTTTCACCAGCAAATGTGGTGATTTGCATTCTGTGATCACATCCTTGTCTGCACAGTGCTGAGAGGTTCATGCACACCCCCAGCCTTGTTTCCTGGATCACTTGGCGGATATGCTCCGTGTCCGAGCTTTAACACTATTCCTACATGTAAAATCACTCCATGTAGGCTTATTGAATTACCCCCACTAACTTTTTTGTTGAGATTAGAATGAGTGGTTATTATTGTAAATCAATTCTGAACAAAGATGGGCGGTGTTCTTAACTTACTAACACAGTTAAAGAAGCATTTATAATTACTTGGCTCCCTATTTTAATTCTGAGTCCCTTAATTGTGAGTACTAGAATTACAAACAATAACAGTAAAGCTAAAAGTGAGCAGTTCATTTTGACAATTTGTCTTCTCCCTTTAAAGTTATATATGTATATTACAAATATGGGTCTTTGTCATAAAACTGAAAACTTATAACACTGAAACTAATAAGGTCTAACCCATATTACTGAAAACTCATAACTCCAAAAACTCATAACTCTGAAAAGATTCTCCACAAGAAAATATATCCTAAAATATGTTTTTGCAGGGGGGCAAAGCCTCCCCTTGCTTATACGCACTAACTACATGATTGCACAAAAGTGGATAAAAGAAAAAGACACCACACACAATGAATCAGTGCTTAGGACCAAATACAAACATCTACAGATTTGGGGGTTACAACATGATGCTGACCATCGCAATTCACACATACTGTACTAGAGTAATTTCCCTAATAACACCTATGATAAGAAATGACACAATTGCATAAATTCTACACAACTCTACACTGTTCTACACTTTTCAAGGTTTGACCTTATGGGTTTCAGTGTTATGAAAGGGACCTATATGCACACAAGCATGTACACACACAGACACACACACACACACACACACACACACACACACACACACACACACACACACACACTATCGATCTTGAGCTATGTGTAATTTAAAACAGTTACCTAATTACTTTTGGTGTCAGTGGCCATTTTGAGGTCATAATCAGATCAGTGCTTTCTGACTAATGCCATAAGTCCTTTGACAGCATGTCTGAGTGACCACCTAAGATGGCACATATGAGGCAACTTATGAGAACTTAGCACTTCCTTCCTTTTGTTGTAGTGTTTATTTATGCAATTGTTCTAATATAAGGATTTATCTTCAAATTGTCGAGGGTATTTGGAATGCACAATGTGTTGGGGTAGTGTTGCATATATAGTGGTGCATATTATGCTGCTACAAGTGCTGCAAATATATGATAATTCATATGCTCTGTAGGTAGCAGTGCTGCATGTATAGTGATGTGCATTGCGCTGGTACAAGTGCTGCATGTATGGGATGTATACACTGTGCTGGTATAAATGCTTCATGTATAGTGATGTACACTGTGCTGGTACAAGTGCTGCATGTATAGTTTGTGTGCATTGTGCTAGTACAAATGCTGCATGTATAGCAATCTATACAGTGTGCTGGTACAAATGCTTCATGTATAGTGATGCACATTGTTCTGGTACAAGTGCTACGTGTCTGGTGATGCATATGCCCTGTGCTGGTACAAGTGCTGCATGTATAGTGGTGTACATTGAGCTGGTATAAGTGCTGCATGTATAGTGATGCATATGCCTTGTGCTGGTATAAGTGCTGCATTTATAGTGATGTGCACTGTGCTGGTACAAGTGCTGCATGTATAGTGATATATATTTTACTGGTACAAGTGCTGCATGTATGGTGATGTATATGCTCTACTGGTGGACGTGCTGTATTTATAGTGATGTGCATTGTGCTGGTACAAGTACTGCATTTTGTATAGTGATGTGTGCTGATACAAGTGATGCATGTGCAGTGATGTACATTGTGCCTGTATAAGTGCTACATTTATATTGATGTGCACTGTGCTGGTACAAGTGCTGCATATATAGTGATCTATATTGTGCTGGTACAAGTGCTGCTTGTATGGTGATGCATATGCTCTACTAGTAGAAGTGCTGTATCTATAGTGATGTGCATTGTGCTGGTACAAACAATGCATTTATAGTGATGTGCATTGTGGGAGTGCAAGTGCTACACGTATAGTGATGTGCACTGTGCTGATACCAGTGCTGCATGTATGGTGATATATACACTCTGCGGATACAAGTCCTGCATTTATAGTGACTTACATTGTGCTGATACAAGTGCTGCATGTATGGTGGTGCATATGCTCTGCTGTTAGAAGTGTTGCATGTGGAGTGTGTGCATTGTGCTGGAACAAGTGCTGCATGTATGGTAATGCATATGCTCTGCTGGTAGAAGTGCTTCATGTAAAGTGATGTGCATTATACTGGTACAAATGCTGCATGTATGCTGATGCATACACTGTGCTGATACAAGTGTTGCATTTGCAGTGATGTACATTGCACTGGTGCAAGTGCTGCATGTATAGTGATGTGCACTGTGCTAATACAAGTGCTGCATGTACAGTGATGTACATTGTGCTAGTGCAAGTGCAATGGAAAGTTGACTAGAGAGAAATTTCAAAATGATGAAGCCCTGGCACTGACGAAAGTGCTCATCATTTGTTTTAACTTAATAAACTATGTTTTTTCAAAAAGCAGTACTAGTTTGAATTTTATTTTTAAAATAAGACTGCAGAGAGATCTATGACATAGATCATACTTTAGAAGTTTTGACAATGTTTATATTAAAAATGTAAATGCTGGTCCTGTACAATTAGTTTTGATGCACACACACTACACATATAAGCATATACTTTGCGTGCGCGTGCACACACACACACACACACACACACACACACACACACACACACGTGCACACACACATGCACACACTCACACACACACACACACTTACGCATGTGTGTGTGTGTGCGTGTGTGCGTGTGTGTGTGTGTGTGTGTGTGTGTGTGTGTGTGTGTGTGTGTGTGTGTGTGTGTGTGTGTGTGTGTGTGTGTGTGTGTGTGCGTGTGTGTGTGCGTGTGTGTGCGTGTGTGTGTGTGTGTGTGTGTGTGTGTGTGTGTGTGTGTAAAGTATATGCTTATATGTGTATTCTAAATGGTTGAACTCACATTTCTTTGACCAAAATAAATGGTTTGCAAGAGAAGTAATGCACATTTGTACAATTTGAAAAATGTCATCTCTGTCTGTTATTAAATATATTTAGGGAAGGTAAGAGAGGTAGAGGGTACTGCATCTGCTGGAAAGGAAGAGCAATGTAAGAAGCACACAGTGGACAGTTAAACTGTGTAATATGTGAGAGCTGTTGTGCAAACTCTGATGTTCCAAGTCGGACTTTCCCAGTAAACAAATGTTAAATAAATAAATATATATATATATATATATATATATATATATATATATATATATATATATATATATGTATATATATATATATATATATATATATATATATATATATATACACACACACACACACACGCACACATACACACGCGCATACAAAAAAAATACTGGAGGTGCTTGGGGTACAACCACCACATGGGAGTGTGGGGGGGGTCCCATTGCAAAAAAAAATAGGTATTTGTATTTTTGTGGGTGTGTAATGTTTTTGTCTTAAAAATTTGTATGTTTTGCCAGTCGTCATTATGTCTATTCACATTTATTTTAAGTCACTTCTATGTGTAGTCAGTTATTTTGATATTGGTGTTTAACCATTCATAATATAATCATACCAACCTGTAAATCTATTTTTATGTATATACTGAAAGTTGTAACACTGAATATACTGTTTTCAAATGTCACAATGCTGAAGTGTTAAAATGATGAAATCAGAATACCTACTGCCCAATATGTAGAGAGCTGGACTTGCCACCTCCTGGCAGGACCCATGTTAGTGCTTATTTCTAAATTTTACTATTGGGGAGTGATATTATTTACTGATAGGCTTTGTTCTGGTGCAGTGTATGCATGTAGTACATGTATGACTGGCTGTATAGTGGTGCAGTGTACATATAAAATAAACATATGAATGACTTTTTACTTGTACAGTGGAAATATATGGTACATATATGACTGGCTGTGTACAGGAGCAGTGTACATATGTAGTACATTTATGACTGACTGTGTATGACTGACTGTGTACTGGCTTAGTATATGTATGTAGTACATATATGACTGGCTGTGTACTGGCACAGTATACATGTATGCCATTAGTATGTATTTTGAGCTCAGCATTGAAAATTTCAACATTTGGATATTTCATGATTTTGCATTCACTATCATGACTTTCAATATACTACTATTCAATAAGTTATCACATACCCTAAATACACTGAATGCATTTTGAGAACACACTAACAAATGGTTATAATCAGAGACTCACTGCATGGGGAGTTTCAGCTGCCTTCATGTATTAATATCACCTGTTAAAAAGTGTGACAATGCAAACAAAACATATTCAGTTCTGCCACAAAAATGGCAACCAGAAGCCAAATATAACTGTAATCAGCCAAGAATTTCAAAAGCTGTTAGACTGTGCACATTAATGCACTTTTGTTGTGCTTTCTGGTGGCAGCATAAAGTATACATGGCAGTATGAGCCTCACTAATACTAAGGTTTATATGAATGAACATCACTAATACAAGGCTAGTTCCAATGTCAGACTGTAATCAGAGTACTCCATGTATTACATATTATTTCCTGGATTCAGAAAGGCTTAATGCAATTGGGAAGCCTCAGCTTGGCAGCTTTCCCCATCGCAGTAAACCTTTCCAATTTTTAGACTACCTTACCACTGAGGATTTCTCCTTATGGGGCCTCAGTGCAGGGGTTGGTCTTGTGGGCAGAAACGTATGATAATGCAGCAGTCCAGGGGAGCAATTAATGCTATTTAACAATGTTCCCTCCCTAGGAATGTCAACGAATCCCACTTTGTTCTGCTGATTAATTCTCTTTCACTGATGTTGGAAAATATGACCACTGTAAAAACACATGGTCAACAATTCTCTCCTACAGAACTACTCACTGTGTAGGTAAGTTCAGCAATACTGGACCATGTGTTAATGGGTGGCGGTATGTGTCCACGTCTGCATAGAAATCAATGAAGCTGCATGAGTATGTGTATATGTGTGTGACAGTGTTTGCCTCTCACTATTCAGCTCTGGCCACTTATGCTGTAGACAGTGAGTGATTACCCTGTACCATACAACTAGAAAGCATTTCCTATTTTATTTCCTGAATAAAAGGAAAGATGTCAATGGACAGCATAAATTGTCCTTCTATCTCACATAAATAGACACACGCACACACACACACACACACACACACACACACACACACACACACACACACACACACACACACACACAAAGAACTCCAAAAAAGAACAAACTGGGTCTGATGAAGTTGGAGCATTGTCTCTGATGAAAGCGCTCACAATAAATAGTGTGGTTTGGAGTACTTTACAGCCTGCTTGCTTTTTTGTTATTTTACACACACACACACACACACACACACACACACACACACACACACACACACACACACACACACAGACACACTCATAAAGAAACATACACCCATAAACAGTAATACATGAGCACATACTTACACAAGCATAAATTGAAAGACATGCACAAAAATACATAAAAGTACATACAAGCGCATTCATACATATGGTCTGACATTCTTGTGGAAACGTGCATGTGTGTATGTGTATGCATGCACACGCACACACACACACACACACACACACACACACACACACACACACACACACACACATACACACTTACACAAGTACGTGCTAACAATCATATGCACATACTTATGCACAAACACACATACATACAAGTCCATGCTGACAAACATATGCACATATTCATGCACTAACATACACACACACACACACACACACACACACACACACACACACACACACACACACACACACAAAAGTGTATACTTACAAACATGCACATACTCATATACAACAGACAAACACGCACACACAAATATAAAAACATAGAAAAGTGCATGCTCACATACCCACTGATGGCATACCTGTACTACAAACACACACTGTGCCAGTACACAACCAGTCATACATGTACTACATACATATACTGAGCCAGTACACAGCCAGGCATAATGTACTGCATAAGTACACTGTGCCGGTACACAGCCATTCACATGTTTACTACATACGTACACTGCACCAGTACCCAGCAAGTCATGCATGTACTACATATGTACACTGTACTAGTACACAGACAGGTATACATGTACTACATACATACACTGGGTCAGTACACAGCCAGTCATATATGTACTACATATGTACATTGCACCAGTACATATGTACATACACACACACACACACACACACACACACACACACACACACACACACACACACACACACACACACACACACGCAGACATATGAACATAGAAAAACACATAAACACAAGCTCATATACATGAACAAATTCACAAACAAGGACACACTCATACATCTTGTGTGGTACCATAAAAGAATATTATCTTCTACAGAGTATCCTATACATCATGGACAAACCATATCCACATTTAGAAAAGGACAGCTCATATAGCATGATTGATTACACTGTTGCCTCTCCCACTAGTCCCATAGTACCTGGTTACATTTCTAAACCTGGGTCATTGGAGTCAAAAATGAAAAATCAGTCCCTGAAGTAATGGACCAGTTTCAAAAGTATCATTAACCAGTATCTGCCTGCTCAAGTTCTTTACATGTCTTATGTGCACCAACCCAAGTTGTTCATTGGCATAATTATTTTTTATTTAATTTGCACATTGCACCTTTATGCATGTTGGTTTTCTGTTGGTCATTTCTGAAAAAAATGCTGTGGATCTCAGATGATCTATGTAGTAATCAAAATCTAAATTAATAAGCAAACATACGTGTTATCTGCACCCCTTGTATGTCCTAAACTGTGCTATAGAAACTGTATAAGAATATCAAAATGAACTGGCAGCTGTTTATATGATTTTGTCAGATACAATGTAACTTCAGTGTTGCAGCATGACCAGATGTGAACATCAAAGCAAACATAATCAAAGGTCATAGCTCAGAATGCCTCCTTCCTCTCACTCAGCATCCAAACCAAGGCTTACTCGACGTAAACATTTGTGTCCCATGATTTGGCTATAATCACATCCCTGCAGATTTAGAAACAGATAAACTAACATACTGCGTCAACAGCTCCAGAGAATTAAAATTTTAAAGCAGATTAAGATTGTTCATCCCATGCCAGATAACATTTTCCCAGCCAGTGATGGCCACCTGTTAATATGCAGTACAGCATTCTGTTTTTATGAGGTCCTATAACAGTACTATGTAAATGTTGAGATGCTGAAATGTTAATATTTACAGATGAGGCATCATTTTGGATATGGTCATTTACATTCAGCTGCTGCTATAAGCCAAATGGTACATGAACTTAGCACTGGACTATACACAGGTAGCATTATATCCTTTCAGATCTACGTGATCTAGGCTTGATAGATGTTTAAAGTGAAAAGCTTAAAAATGAGAGAGAACAGCATACTCCTACTTACATCAAAAAGACATTAAAACATTATATATAGCTATGACTGGAAGCAAAAATGTTTCAGTAGCAAAAATGACTCAGCCAACAAAATTGTATTAAATAAGGCTGGCTTGTCAGTGACTGTTAATATTAACTCACATTTTAAATTGAGAGTAGTTGGAAGGTACATTATCTTGTCAACTCTTAAATACGAACTAGAGAATACATGCGCAAACAGTAGCCAAAGACAAAACCTTATTCTGATAAAGTCAGAAAACAACTGGCTTGTAGAGATAAGTAAAAGCCTTTAGCTGGCAGCTAGCTATGAAATAAAGCAGACTGTTACCAATAGACCAGACGCATCCAATTATTTAAGTGGTCTTTTTTTGGTCTTTCATTCTTGAAGAGTATAAAATTGTTAGGTATATTATGATATGGCTACACTATAGCCCACAAACATTTTAACAACATAATATCTAGGTATTTTATTGAAATGCTCATATCATTATTGTAGTGAGATGGAGTTCAGCTGTACAACTAATTATTTGTGTCTAAATGTTACAGATGTCTAGTTTAATATGTAATGCTTAATATAAGAAAGTATTTATTATTTGTAACAGGGACTTGCATTTTTGCCAGCAAATGTACCATCCATTTTTGTCATGTCCTATTAATATACTAGCATGACAGCTGGACTCTTCTGTTTCCAACTATATTTTTAAACATGGACGTCATATGCCCATATTCCTCTGCCATCACAAAATAGGTCATCTGATTATAGGATTTACTGGTGCCTTGAACTCATGGTGGAGCATAATGCTGTTTTAAGAGTATTTTTCATACCATGACAATCTGAAATATGCATGACCATGGCTACTATATAATAGGACACACATTTATTGGTGAGAAATTTTAACTGTTTTATGAACATCAGTTAGTAACGGCTGACAAAATGACTTTCCCTGCTCTGCTATTAAGCCTGTAAAATATCACCTTCTGTCATCTGCTTGTACTGTTGTGCTCAATTGTTTTGACACAAAAAGTGGTCTCCAAAGGACATAATAAATTCTAAAATGTAACTGTGATACTGCCTGCTGGTATGGTTCTGCAACATGTTAGCAGCTGAAAAATTTAGTACAAATTTAATAGTGGTACATTCAGATTATCTCTCTCTCTCTTTATATATATATATATATATATATATATATATATATATATATATATATATATATATATATACATACACACACACACACACACACATCAATCTATCTATATGCATCCCTCAAGTTGAAACAAATTTGCATTTGATTGACAGCTGTTTTGTTGAATATAGCTGGTCAACAGAACAGATGATCATTGTGCCAGTGTGAGATTGCTGTTATAGTGGGGGAAGGGAATATGCCCTTTAGTTGTCATGTAAAATTTTCAGGAAGGGATTCTTGCCACCTGCACAAACACTGTTTTGTTATTCTACATGCTCCAAAGTTAGAACATGCTTGTTTTAATCTTGGCAATTTGATTTTGATATCTTTGTGTCAATAATCAGTGCTGCACTGCTACAATTCTTTTTTCAGCATCGATTATCTTACATATACCTTCCTATCTCTGTACATATTATACACAAGCACACATGATATGCAAGTATGTGTGCATGTGCACGCTGTGTGTGTGTGTGTGTGTGTGTGTGTGTGTGTATTTATATACAAGATATATTTATATCAACTAAACAGACAAGCTCAAGCTATCGACAAATACCCATTGACATAACTAACAGCCAACTACACAGATTGTTGAACATAATACAATAAATAATCATCCAATGTCTAATAAGTGATCAGTAGTCTAACAGGATCTAATATAAACTTACCAACTTGGATATTAACAACCATACCCTTACTATTTATATAACAAGTGATCTATGCTCATATAACATCTGACAGAAAAATATAATTTCTTACAAATACAAAACAGCTATCTCTGTTTACTTGGAAGGCTCCACCCCATCCATCTTAGTTATATATACAAATTCAGCAATGGCACAACACCATGACCCAAGTGATATGTCAAGCGAAACTGACACTACTTTAATATAGTCAAATAACTACACATTGAGTACAGCTGGCCTGAAAAACTTACATATCTAATGAGACAGATATGTTTCTCAGAGGATCCCCCTGCTCTGGAACAGGCTGTCCATCCATGTTAAGAAGAATAAATAGCTATTTAAGTGTAACCTTGACCAATGGATGGGAAATTGGAAATTCAACCAGGATATGGCCTGCCTGTCTCTGACAGAGGCAGACAGTAATGCCCAAGCTAACTGACCTCCCTCCACACATAACCTCTAGAAACTTCCTAACTAACATAGCCCATCCTAAGAAACACCCATAATACATAGGTACATCAGTGGTTTGGGTCGTATGGCTAGGTTTATAAAGGCCCTGGTGGTTGTTAGCTTAGTAAACACCTATGAACCTATAAACTTATGAGATTGACTTTGACTAGACAATAAAACATTTAATTTCTACAAACATATTACATAAACTGTTGTTGTTCCTCCCAGAGATGGTATGGCTGTTTTGGTTTCCTCATTTATGATTGTCTCACCTTATAATTTACTTCACTCCCTTTTTTTTTTCTACATTTTAGAAAGGTCCTTCCCACTTTGCAAGAAAATTATCTTCAGTATCAGATACCAATGCAAGCACTTCCTCTCCTGGTTTGAACTAAATGAGATGAACATTTCCATTACATGCTTTTTGACATTTTGTTGCATATCCAGTACTGTCCCCATCTGTACTCTTTTTGTAGGCATTATAGTTACTAATCCATCCTGGAGATCTGAAAAATACTTCTATCACACTTTTAAAGGGAAGTGTCTTTTCTTCTTCTTCTTCTTCTTTCGGATTTTTCCCGGTTAGGGGTCGCCACAGTGGAACTCCGGTCCGCTAATGATTGGCAATTGATTTTTACATGCCGAGTTGCCAGCCCTGATGCACAACCTTCAACGAAGGTATGCCCATTCACACATGTCTCACGCAGAAGACGCTCTAGCTGAGAATCGAACCGGACAGCGTCTTACTGTGAGGCGACAACGTGTCTTTTCTACCTCGCAGATTTCTTTTGCTATAGCAGTCAGCCTTAGGGATGTCTGCCATACATCAGTTCAAGTGGTGTGAACCCATTTGATGCTTGTAGGACTTCTCTAACAGTAGAAAAAGAAGATACAGAAGTAGAAGGATCCAATTTCCCCCACCTAGTTCTATTGCTTTTTACATTATAGTGGCAAACAAGTTTTGTTAAAGCACTCAGCGAGTCTATCTGCCTGAGAGTGGTATGCAGATGTCTGTTATTTGTCTGATATTTTTGCGGGACATAATTTCGGTGTCTTGGTCAGTAAAAAATTCTCAAGGAATTCCTGCAACAGAAAAAAGCTGTACTGTTTTTTCTGCTATGATGTTTGTGTTGACTATTCATTGAAATACTGCCTCAGGAAACCATGTTGAATAATCAGTGATTACTAGGATGTTTTAATGGCCATTACTCAGTTTAACAAGTGGTCCCACAATGGTCATTGCTATTCATTCAAAGTGGAGCTATCAAAAGGTTCTTAAGCCATGGGCTAATGGGCCAGGGAAAACTTTGGAAAACATTTTCTATGCTGTTTATATAATACCAGGTCAGTAAAATGTTGCTAAAATCTTAGGTTTTGTCTTGCCCATCCATAAATGAACACTCAAATTGTAGTCATATTTTAATTCCATTAATGTTCTAAAAGGCCTTGGAGATACTAACTGGCCCAGTATCTCTCCATTATGTTTGATTACCATATAGTGCAGATTTAAAGTACAGACCTGATGTAGGACTGCTCTGTTCCTTTGGGTCTCCATCTACTCTTTTTTATATTCACTCAAGGTTTACTTAATGTATCATCTTCCTAGTGGGCTTTGAAATTAACATAGTTTATCTGGAGTTCAGCTAAGTCAGTGTTACTTTCATTGGTATTCTAACATGAAGTAGAGGTCATAGGTTGTTCTCCTGTATGTACAGGCACAGGTTTCTTCCCCTTCATCTAATTCGTCCTCTGTGAAAATATTTTTTTCACTGGAGCAGTAGTAATTTTTCTTGGCTTTCTGTGACATGTAGAGTCTGGCTTCTGCTTCTGACTGTCTCTTTGCTTTGATACAGCAGTTAGAAGATAAAGACTCTGTTCACAAATATTTTCCCCCTTTCCTTCAGTCCTGTGTGCCTCTGTCTCGTCCTCATTCTGTACCCATAACTACACTACACTTAGTCCCCTCTTAACTGTGGGTCTTTCCCTGTTAATTTTCACGCTCATTTTTTTTTTATTATTTTAAATGATGGAGTATTTTGATAAGACTCACATTTTCTGTCAGTCTTAATACTGACTTCTTGCATTACTTTAATTTCTGGAAGACTCATAATTAAATTTATCTAACTGGCACCATACATCTGTAGATCAGAGAGTGTGTATGTACCTTTAAGAAGCATTTCCAGATGAAGCACATACATATAAATACTGAACACGTGCAGGCAGCAGTGCTATTTGAGAGACAGCCAAAGTGTTAAAATGTATGAGTGTGGTAGTCAATCTGTTTATAAGTTTATTTAAGTTGAAGTTGCAAAGCCTCATTTCTGATGTGTTTGTGTATAATAAAGCTGCTTGAACTGAACCCACAAATGTTTTTTTTATCCTGACCAGACGAGCGACATCTGTTTGTAAATATCATCTCATCGATATTGTAAGTTTCATATTTTCTGATCGTAACTGACCGAACATTTGTGGTTGTGCATATGCTTCCAAAACTACCACACACCCTTACTAGTTCAACATATTTTCTTTCTGTATTATTATATAATCTTTAGTTAACTTTATCCCATACTTTGTTGCATCTATTGTAATGTAACAAACTGAAATCAATAGTATATTTAATTTTACTTTTTATTAGTTCTAAACTCATAGGCTGACTCTGAAATGGTCCACTGGGATCAATGCCTCACTCTGGTAAGCAACTTTAGTAAATAAATAAAGTGGAAATAACGACATGAAAAAAAATGAAATACAGTAATGTGTTGAATTGAAGAAATGGAATATAAAGTAATGCTGCTAATGAGAAAAAAAATCTGTATTAGATGTAATTCCTATGAAAGGTCAGTATAACTGACTATGTACCTGGCATCTCATACAGGAGGAGTCAGTTTATGTCTGCAATGGGAGATATGCAGTATACTAACCTACTTTGCAGGTGACGGTTTGACCTCTCAACTTAAGTAATAGGCATTGTAAACAGAATGCTTTCAGCTCCACAGTACCTTTGTTATGGATTGGTATTAGGATAGCCCTCCTTAGCGGCCACAGTCATTTCCTACATGGTGTTGAAGTTTTCAGTGTCACTGAAACGTTCTAATATATTTCAATTGCTTTCCATAGCCAAGCGCTTAATGCCTATCATGTGCTCGCATCTGATGGAATTAGTCAAACAATGTCCATTTTCACCCATAACAATCTAAATAACTAGACAATGCAGGCTACAGACCAGGTAAGGGATATTAGATGTTTGGTTAACCATGTATAATACTGAATACCATCTAACTGGGTTTTTACAGAGCTCTATCCATGTCACTCAAGCAGCATGAATATTACAAAACAGAACTTGATAAACCAATGCTCAAACCTAGCACATTAATGGTGGGACAAATGACTAAGATAATTACATCACCAAAACAAATATGCATCCCCCACCTTGGTAACACTAATTGCTTAGAGTAAATACTACCCCCACAATAATGTACTAAATATCATGTTAACTAACATGCTGTCTTTGTGTCCCAAGCATCTTTCTCTTTTTAATCAAATCAGACCACAAGCCAGTCATACTAAATGAAGAACCACAATAATTATCTGTCAAAAAGCAAATTGAAGGTCATGCCGCTTAATGCTAGGAGCCTAAACCTGAAAATGGACTCACTGGAAGCCCTCCTTGCACTGGGAGATGCTGATATCTGTGCGGTCACAGAAACTTGGTTCAAGACTGTGGAGAGCACCCCTGCCTTACCAGGCTATATCTCATTCCACACATTCTGACCCCAAAATGAGATCGGGAAGACTAAGGGTGGTGGTCTCTCTATCTTCATAAAGGACAGGCACACCTCCAGACTGGTTTGCCAGCATGGCACACTGGAACTACTACAGGTACAACTGACAGTTGGCAAGACACCCATCAAAGTTATAGCTAGCTATAGACCCCCACCATGACTCAGAACACCCACTTTTCTTATCTGTATCTACTAGACTCCATCAAGGTACCACCTAACACCTTGATCCTTGGTGACTTCAACTACCCCACCATAGACTGGGTGAACTATTCTTGCACTAACGCACCGTCTCAACGATTCCTACACCAGCTCATCTTATCCCCCACAAGGGGAGATAACATTCTGGACTTGGTTCTCACCAACATGGGTGATGTCTGCATAATTCCCATAGTATGTCCTTCCCTGGTTAGATCAGATCATTGAACTGTCTCATTCAAAGTTTCTATCCCACCCGAACGCCCCCCCCCCCCAGCTGAAATCAAACTTAAATTTTTCTCAAAAGCTGAATACAACCTCCTAAGGGAGGGTATCTGTAGCTTCACCCCCCCCCCCAGAAGATGCAGACAACTATGCTGAACAGTACACCAATGCAGTTTACAAGCACCTATACAACTGCATGGACTCAGCCATACCCAGTAGAACTAAAACCTTCTCGTCAAGGAAACACAAACCTGTTTGGTGGAGACTCTCTATCAACAGGCTTTACAACAAGAAGATCAAGCATTACAGGCCCTATCCAAGGCAAAAACACAGCTTCCATGGGAACTGATAGTATCCCAGGATGTATTCTGCACTATCTCCAGCAAGAACTTGATTCGCCATTGAGCACCCTATTCAACCACAGCCAAAGTACTGGATTCATTCCAGCAGAGTGGAAAACTGCCATTGTCATCCCCTTGCACAAAGGTGGTGTCACTACTGACCTTGTAAACTATTGCCCCATTAGCTTGACAAGTCTGATCTGTAAAGCCGTGGAGTGTTTTGTTATGGATCTCATAAACAAGGACATAGGCAATCTCCAAGCACTTGACCCCATCCAGTTTGGATTCATCAAGGGCAGATCTAGCCTGTTGAACCTGGTTGACTTCTTTGACACTGTCACCAAGGCCCTGGATGAGGGAAAGTCAGTACATACAGCTTACCTTGATTTGGCTAAGGCCTTTGACACAATCGCCCACTCGGGCATCATTGAAAAGCTAACAGAACTTGGTGAAAATCCCTGTCTCATCAGGTGGGTGGCCAACTGACACACTGACAGGGCCCTCAAAGTGAAAATAGGCACCTCCACCTCAGATAGCAGACCTGCCACTAGTTTAGTTCCCTGGGGATCTGTCCTGGGACCCCTACTGGTTGGCATCTATTTCTCGGTGGTACGTGCAAAGACAAAAGGCCTGTGGCTGATCAGGTTTGCCAATGACTGTAAATTGGGTGCTGTCATTGACTCCCCAGATGATGTTAACATACTGCAAGAGGGTCTCACAACAACTAATGACTGGTGACAAAGTCATGGCCTCAAGCTGAATGCAAAAAAATATATCATCATACTATTCAGCAAAAACATGACCCCTACTGATTACCACATCAATGGCAACCCCTTAAGCACACAACCTGTGGTGAAAGACCTGGGCACTCAGGTTGCTAACAACCTCACATTCGACCATCATGTAGCAGCAATGGTCAGAAAAGCCTTTTACTTGGTTCATCTCATAAATAAATGGATTGCAGCCAGAAAAAAATGAGGTTATTACCTCTCTATACTCTTCCCTCATTAGACCAATAATTGAGTATAACGCTCCTTTTGAGATTAACCTCTCCAAACATCTGCACCAGCTAGAAAGGCCACTGAAATACCTCACAAAGAGAATCCATGGCCTCCAACACCTGTCCTATGCGGACAGACTCAGATCACTATCACTCTACTCAGTATTATACAGATTGGTCAGGGGTGATCTGTGTCTCACCTACAAGGCAATCTTGAACCCTGCCCTACTAGAAATGCTCCATATCTATAAGTTTAACTCCTCACGGACTACCTGCTCAAAAGGCCTGAACCTAATATGTGACATTAACAAAACCTGCTGGAGAGACAGGTTTGTCTCCCAGAGGCTGCCCCATCTCTGGAATAGACTTCCAATACACGTCAAACAGAGCACCTCACTGACCCTCTTCAAGCACGACCTTGATGAGTGGATGGGAAACCACAAATTTGTCCCAAGGGTTCCACCTGTGTCCCTCACTGACAGGGGACACAGGTGCTGGCTGAGGTTTCTACTGGGGGATAAACTCTTGGCTAAGCTTGTAAGGGCCCCAGGTCCATTAGCCTAGTAAACTCCTATGATCCTATGATCCTATGATCCTAAGTCATGTATGCAAAACATCCATTTTGGAGACTTCACAAATAGTGATTGCTCAGGAATAAATGAGGTTCTCAGTAGCACAGACTAGAATTGTGCTTTAAGTAAGCCCAATATGACAAAAAGTAACAGCTTTGAACTAGTTTATAGTACACATAAAGACTGCAGTATTAATTATATCCCTAGTTGGCAGAAATAAAAGGGGAATTCAAGAACAAACCACAGTGCTAGAGCCATGAAATAAACAAATTATACAAGAAAATGACTACTTTCTCACTAAGAAGCATTCCCCTCAACCTGTGACAAAACAAAATTTAATTTATCCACAAAGAACTCTGAAAAACAATCCATGAAACTAATGCATCCTACAAACTCTAACTTCATATTACAGAGATGGCAACAAGCTTTTTGTAGCAATATATGAAAAAGTAAAAGTAGTTCTCAAGACTGTAGTGTCTTAGTTTAATGGAATAGTTTACTCTAACACAGAGATATTGTCACAAGTCTTGCAAGTAAATTTAGCTCAAATTAAAAAAAAAAAAAAAAAAAAAAAAAAACAGTATAAGTAGTATCCCTGTAATGGCACCCAGCCATATCTCTGTCATAGCACCCAGCCCTGTTCATGTCATCACACTCATATTATGAGCCTTTATATATCATCTAACACCAAATTACAGCAGCCCTATTTAAGCTTAAAAACACCAGTTTCATGGGAAGAGTCAATATCCCCTGGCTATTTTTTATTGCTATTGAAGAAATTCTCACAGGCACACTGTTCATGTTGTTGAATAGATGTTTCATTACTGGCTTTGTCCCAAAAACATGGCAACAGACCATACTTGCTCCTGTTGGACACTGGTGGAGCCGTAGCTGTTCTAAGAAATTACAGACCCACCTGCCTTTCCGGTATCACCTATAGGGTACTCATGGAATTAAATCAGAAGGATAGAGGTAATTTACAACTCCTAAATACATATGCATATGGCTTTGTTAATGGAAGAATGCATCTGTTAACCCTTGTCACATTCATCAAAGAGATCAGCTTCATACGAGAGACTGTTAGTTCATACAACCTATCTGGATCTTTCCAAAGCATTCAGCGTCATGCCACACATGTAGAGATCACAAACAAACTCAAAGATGTGATGTTTCAACATAAATTTGCTGCTGTTTTCTAACTCTACACTATAGCAAATTTGTAAACTGCATTTAAGCCTTATAAAACATGTAGCAGGAAAATAAAAAAGTTAATATTTAATGCGTGCTTTTTAGTGACATGAAAAAGTGTGCATATTTGTCACTCCTTTCCATGAAAGATAAAAAAAGGTATATAAAGTTTGTAACTGAAATTTGTAACTGCATTCTGCTGTATAACACAGTAAATATACATAAGATGTGAAAATGTATAGCAGACCTGTGAAAGAGACAACTGTAATTGTTATGCTCATTGAATACAAGATCTGTGACTATCCTAGGCTGGGAAAATTAAGTTGTAAAAACACAATTAAAAGATTTTTTTAAGAGATCAGTAGCCAAGACTGTCAAAACAAACTCATTAGCAGGTAAATGTGAAACTTCAGTTAATTAAACTCTAATTTCTGTATGGAAAAGTTATCAATAAAATAGCTAAATGAACAGCAAGAAAAGAGAAGAGATACTTCAGAGCTGACTTCTGACTTATTGTTATATAGGATCATAGGAGGTTACTAAGCAAATGGCACTGGGGCCCTCACAAGCTTAGCCAAGAGTTTATCTCCCAAAAGAAACCTCAGTCAGCACCTGTCACCCCTGTCAATGTGGGGCACAGGTGGAACCCCGGGGACAAATTTGTGTTTTCCCATCCACTCATCAAGGTTATGCTTGAAGAGTCAGCAAGGTACTCTGTTTGACATGTATGGAAAGTCTATTCCAGAGACAGGGCAGCCTCTGGGAGACAAACATATCTCTTCAGCAGGTTTTGTTGATATTTGCACCTATGGTATATATAGAAAATTCAGCCTGTGTAGGTAGGACTCACTAAAGCTTCTAATTCACAAATATCTAGGGGCAACACGTCTAGCTGTTGACAGATGTGTTTTCCTTGTAATGTATTTCTTCAAATATATTATTTTCTGTTTCTCTGTGTTAGGTCATATTTTTCTGTATTTTTTATTGTTACCTGTTCTGCTTAATTCATCCTTCTTAAAGTAACTTATTTGTATCTATTCTTTTTTTAAAGTTTGTGGTTTGTCACTTGTTTATTTATTAATAATTAAGAGGGTTTTTACTACTAAAGGGTGACAAGCTGGCAGTATCCACCTTTAATTTGCCAGACTGCTTTGCTACACATTACCAGGTGCTTATAATTATTTGGCCTATTATCAAGACTGGAAAAAGTAGCTAGGATTTCACTAGTCAGATATTCAGAGGTGGTAGCAGTGTCTCCTTGGGTCAGGAAAAAAAGGCTGTAGTGTTGGAAAATATTACCAGCCTTCCCTGGAAATTAATACATGTGGATGGATGTGTGTGTGTGTGTGTGTGTGTGTGTGTGTGTGTGTGTGTGTGTGTGTGTGTGTGTGTGTGTGTGTGTGTGTGTGTGTGTGTGTGTGTGTGTGTATGTGTGTGTATGTGTGAGGTGTAAGTGTGCACATATGACTGTGTGAATGTACAATTTTATTCAAGGTAAAGTCACTGTGGACATGTGAGCAATGTAAGGCACTGAAATCCCGAGAGAGTAGTGAGGCTGAGGTCTGGAGCTAGGCCAAAGACTCTGTTTACTGGAGTGTTCCATGTGAATCCTATTCTTGGGTATGTATGGTGTAAGTCCATACTCAGGAGAACATTGTAAATGTCCTGAATTTTCTTTGTCTCAAACTACACTTAGTGACTTGCTTAGTGATTTATATCTGTGTGCCTTTTTAAACTTGAATCTGTTTAGTACTCATGGTGTAATTTAATGGATCACACCCCTGGCAATGATCAAATTTTATATAAAGATGATTTATTTGTGAGCACTGGAGCAAATCCAAGGACAGTAACCCCTATACACCAGATTTTGCAGGGGTTGGCAATGGTAGGATTCAAAACATATGATTATCACTGACTGGACATTCACAAGAGAGCTTAAAGTTAATACTCATATAATCCAATGGACAGCCAACTAACTTTCCAAGTGGGCCCAGTTAAAAAGGCTAGGCAGCCAACTGTTCACTTTAGTAGAAATGCTGCAGGGTTCTGAACTTGGTCATATAATTTTTACATATTTTGTATGGATGTCCAGTTAATACCAATGTCCATCGAATGGTCAGATTTGCTGATGATTGTTAAAATGTGTGATTGTCCTCTCCCTCATAGATACATTATTACTCTAGAAGGAGTGAATGTAACCCACTCCTAGTATAAAGCCAGCAATCTGAATTTTAGTCCCAGCAAATGCAGCGTGATCCCATCTGAGAAGCAAATAAATTCTATATGCTATTACAAAGTGAAAACAACATAAGATGGATATTGTTTTAAAGGAGCTTGGTACTAAAATTATAGATATAAATATTGTATTTGCTCTGCAGTAAGGAAAGCCTTCATCGTAGTTTGCATTATTCTCATGGAACTTTCCTGCCATAATTCCTTTTTACACTTTACTGGTTCAGCTCTTCCTAGGATAATGCCCATTAATGTATGCTCTTAAAAAAACATGCTCTTTAATTTGAAATATTACAAAAGACATGACCAAAGGAATTGTTTGCCTCGAATAGCTAGGGTATCATCAGAGCCTTAGGGAACTCTTTATTTTTGGTTTTGTAGTACCTCTGAAGAAGGGACATGCACTTTATATTCCATGCCATGCAGGACACCACCACTCTGAAGTGCTACATCTTCAACATACAGCAGAAAAGGATAACACAGATTTAAACAAGTCAAAACCTCTATTAATAGTAGTAGCAAGCAGGAATGATTCATGACCAAATGTCTCCGTTACCTGTGGAATGAATGCTCTCTCACAATTAAAAAGGTGTCATTCATTATCCACATTTAAAAGGGAAATCGATTAATGCATAGGTGTGTACAAGCTGTAGCACAGTACATCTGTCTTTGGTCATCAAGAGTGTCCTTAGGTCATAAACTTGGTATAAACCTCTGAACCCACATACATCAGAATGTTTCTGTCACACAGTGATGCTTAAATAAAAATGCATATGTACGTGTTTATATGTTAGCAGCTATCTAGCTCAAAAAAGTGTCCATTATTTTACTTCTGAAAAAGGTGAATGTAATTACGTGCATATGTCTTTTATTATATGCCAGCTCAATCCTTATGCCATGCGTTTTCTTTTTTGTAAATTATTGATCAGTGTTAAATTAAAACTGATAGAGACAGCAGCACTGTGTCTTTTATCTCACATCCTTGTTCTGTATTTTCAAAAAACAAATGTTACACCTAAAAGATTATGTGATGGTTTGAATTCTATCCCTCTGCCCTTTTTATGACTCCAACTGATAATAGTTTTGGAAATTTACTTACCCCAAGATTTGTTTATGGGAGGGTATTTTGCAAATGAAGGGTTGTTAAAAGTTCAGTAAATAGAAATGCATAAGTGATGGAAAAACAATGTAGCTGTCTCCTGGCTAAAGGAATTTATCATTTATTCACTCCTTAGGGATCCAGTTCCACTTAGTTTCACTTTGCAGTTCTTAAGCATTAAGAATTAATGTGACAATGTGCTTAATTAAGTGACAGACACCTTGGGAGCCCATTAGTACATAAATGACACAGTGTTCAACTGTAACAAAAGCAGCAATGCGGGGCAAATGTATGCTGACAAACTGAAAATATACTTCTGGTCACATGGGGGTTATAGCAGCAAGCAAACATCAAATGGTCTGTATGTAACCATGTAGAGTCTCCATATCTACAGATACTTTCCTCAGATTCTAGAGTTCTTTCATTTTCACTGCCTCTCTTCTACAAACCTTTTCCACATCATTCTCTTCCATCCTTCATGAAGCTGTTGACAATATTCAATAATGCCCCATATAATCCATTAGGGACCAGTGCTTGTTTTCCAGATTATTCTTTCAGCTGTAAAACCTTAGTGTTGAGTGACTTATTCTGCATGACACTAAACAGGCTATGTGCATTATATTAAAAGACATTCTGCACATTTATATATCATGAAAATGTCATACATTTCTTCTTAGTTGAACAGCATTTCTCATGAATGTGATATTGCAGATTTGCTTGTTTTAGTTAGCTCTCACAGATTTTATAGCTTTAGCAAATAGTTAAAGAGCTCCCATTCTGCCATTTTTTAATATTGTATTGTGAATTGAAATTTTTTTCTTGAAGTGCATGATCATGATGATTGTATACCCAGTTATATCATGCTTCCCTATGCAATAGGTACATACATGAGGCTGGAAACAACACTCAGTAAATATGCACTGAATATTGTTTGGATAGGAAAACCCTTGCCATAACTGACACTGAAATGTTTTAATTTTTCAGTTATCTGCTTGTTAGCAAATCAGTGAAGCACCAACATCATACTTAAGGAAGACCATAACACAATACAAAAACCATGAAAAATTAAAATGGAAGAACAACACATGATACAATTAAATTATTATAAATAATTCTCAACATTGTGATCAGCTATCAGCGACTATATATCACTAAAACAGCTAATGTGAAGGGGAAATTAGAACATCATATGTCAGAGGAAAAATGTAAAACTTACTTAATGAGATGATATGAAAGTACATTAGATGGATATTTCTCACCCTACGACACATTTTTTTGCATGCCAAGTCAAAAGGATAAATAGCCTGCTATGAAATTACACCAGCATTGATGAGGTGTTAGGGAACACTGCTCTTTGCGTTAATCACCCCTAAACAGCCCCAGTGATAGCATATTTTGTCTTTAGTCAGTTCTGCAAGCATATAGGATAACTCATTGGTAAATGTAATACCTTAAATGATATGTCTTCTGTCATTTTTATTTTTTTAAGTATTATTAGGATTGATAACATTAATAACACAATAAACTGGCTTGTTAGCCTGGCGCAAGGATTTGCCTTGATCATGGAAAAATAGCTATTAACCACGTTTTCAGAAATATGATCACCAAACTAAATAAACCAAAGCTATAATTTTATAATTAATGAATGAATGAATTAATTAATTAATTATAATTAACTGGTAAAATGAACAGCAACCATATTGTATTCTTTAAAAGCACTCCTTCATTTCTCATAAAACACACCCAACCATGTCATTTTTAAGTCACATATCAAAGCATAGGCACCCTGCCCCCCAAGGATTTTACAAGGTTAATCATGTAATAGTGACCATCTGAATACTTAAACCCACAGCAGAAAAAAATAACAGCAGTATCAGTTCAATTTCTGAAAATGTTTAAGTCTGAATCTATGACATAATTTCATAAAAATACTGGACTGGATTCAGAAAGATCACTTATACCGCCATTTAAGGATCAAATATCAGAGCTGAAGTAGCACAAAGTGGCCTGATGCTGATTAACTTTACAGTAGAGGTGACATTGCATGACAGGATCAGAGTAAGTAAGGAATTCACTGTAGCAAAAACACAGCAATAACATATGGATTGGGACAGTTCCACTGTAGTCACATGACCTCTTGAGCCCAGCAGTGAGCCTTGTAGCATACTCATGACAATATATGTTCAGACACTCAGTGACACACTACAAGGTGCACTGCTGATGGCACAGCTAACTCTTACATAGCAAAGACGCTATTGTTTTTATATTTAAAATAGGAAGGAAATGGATATATAGGGCAGGCATAATGTAGGAGGAGCAAGCAAAGGAACTCCCAGAAGGGCTAGGGAAAAGGAAGAGTGGTACAGAGTAGAGAAGTAATGATAATTTTTTTGGTGGATCAGGTGCTCACTTTTTTATATTTTCAAGAAGGGTAGAGGGGGAAGGTAGCAAACAGAAGGTGTGTGTAGCATGTATGGATATCAGCAGGGGCAGATAAATGTACACAAAAGACAAAGACAAACAGGGAAATTGTGAAACAAATGAAGGGGAAACAAAATGGAGTGACACAGACAAACAGACAGAGAAAGAACAATTGGTGATGGAAAGGTTTGGACAATCAACTGGTGAGGGAAGTGATACACAAAGGGGTAGGGTGATTGTCTCACTGCGCAGTGCTGTGCTCAATTTGTGGTCAGTCATCTCCATGGCCCCCTGCATGGCTAACCCCTTAACTCTGCAAGTAGCATGGAAATGCACTCCAGGTTGCCATTGTGGGTGGTTAGCTGCCAGTCCACCAAGGCTGTCACCACTCCTTCCACCTCCTACTGCTTAATATTCTGGGAACCACTGATGACATCCCCAGTGGAGTGGGTCTAGACACTCCACCAGACAAAGAAAACCAGTAGGTATGAGGGAGCCCTTCAGGAGACACCTTATGGATGCCCTATGTAAAAAGGTTGGCCTAGAAACTACTGGGGATTCAGCAGACGATGACATTGCATACACAAAATGCGGTAGACACTACATAAGATCTGAACATAAAGGGAGAGAAACAAAACAGCAAAGGACTAATTAAAAAAAAAGACAGCAATAAGGAGAGAGAGAGAGAGAGAGAGAGAAAACTAAAAATAAACAAAAAATAATTACGACAACCACTTATATCAAGTGAAAACAACTTAAAGTGAATACCATTGTAAAGGATCTGGGTAGTAATTTATACATATAAATGGCAATAAGAGAGAAAAACTCAAAAACCAAAGTAGTTCTCAACAGTGCATACTACACTAAGTGCCAGCACACTCCCTGGAGGAGTAAAATGTTGTTAAGTATGTAAAGGGAAAAAAAAGTATCTATCTTTCTATATATATAGCTATATTACATGATTAAACTTTTAAAACTTTGAATCTGATATGGTCGACACCATATAATCAAAGTCTTGAAACATCAAAAGTGTAATAAAACACAACAACCTACAAAAACAAACCATTTAAATGCTCTAAGCAGGGGGGCATGCCCCCCTGCACCCCACCCCCTGCTACTTAAATATACCAACTGCGAGATCGCACTACAGTGCAGAAAAAGGAAATCTTCCCTTTCCGCGCTGTGCGGAGATTTACATTATATATATATATATATATATATATATATATATATATATATATATATATAGAGAGAGAGAGAGAGAGAGAGAGGGATATCTATATATATATATATATATATATATATAGAGAGAGAGAGAGACCAGACAAAAGGCACATCAGCAGCACGTGAGCCACAAAGGTCAAGATTAAATGTCACCATACCAGTCCCCACCCCCTCCATGTAGGGCAGATATATCAGTGCATGAATTGTGCAAACAGTGTGACCACAAGAGGCAGTGACGCTAAGGTTAACAACCCTGTGAGCCTTCAAGGTCACATGACATGCATCAACGAGCAGCAGACCAAGGTGAAAAAGTCTGATGTCACTATATAATCACAGTATCAAAAATGGTGCCAGGATGGAGGGTTGCAGAAACTCTGATATAAAGCTATCAGTTCTTCATAAACCACACTGATGTCCATGATTGTAGCTACATGCACTAGGGTCAGTGAGGCTTATTAAAAACCCACAGCATTATAGTGGTCATACAGACTGCTTCACAGTATTCACTGTTTATGCCTGGGTGGTAAGGTGTAAGCCTCATTATACAGTCCAAGTCCAGAATGTAATGTGTTAAATGTGCTATTCAGAGCTATTTACCCTAAATTACTCTATTAGTATAATTTCCACAATACAGGCCTCAAAACAGGACAATAAAAACATCTGAGGCCAGTGCGGTGATCATCATGCTACTAAATGTTGGAGAAATAGTGTGTGGAACAGAGTTGTGTGATATTTATATTAGTCTAAAGAGGAGAGGACTGATTTACCACTGTTGTGCTATGGGTGCAGTAGCCAGTGGCAAGTGGAGAAAATGACTGAGTAAATTTAATGCTTATTTATTTACTTATTTATATCAGTGGAGTGGTGCTATAGCAACCTGCTGACACATGGGTGGGGAGCACAGGGAGAGCTGCAATAATGGAAGATGGAAGACAGGGGTCAGGTGTAGGTAGCAATAGCTTGCTAAGGTGTGTTGTGTGAAATACACTGTGACCACTGGTATGCAGCTCAGATAGATAAGAATGTTTTATGATGCATAATATCTGCATCTGTGGATCAGATGTGGCACACATTGAACAAGGTGAGATTGGGACAGCATACTGGATAACCACATCTGTGTGGGGGGTGAGCAAGTGAAGTGGAGCACATGATGGCTTAGCTTTCTTGGGTAGAGGTAAGTGCAGACTTTTGTCAGGATGCATGTCGCAACATAGTCTGTCCACAAGTAGCTCTACTGGATCAATAGGGGGAAAGTCATATGATATTGGTGTATGATAGGTGCCATATGAGTATATGATCACTACAGATGGTGCTGCATATATTTTGTGCCTACTCACTGATTATCACTGCTCGCACATATTTACAGGTAAATACATGGTGCCCAGTGAGAGGAAGTGAATGGAGAACTTCTCCCAGGCAGGCACTAATGTTCCAAAGCAGGTGGTCAGTGAGCACAGATTGCAGATACTGGACATGAATATGAGTAACATGAACATGTGAGCTACGAGCAAGTGGTTGTTGTGATGACAGCATCCCATCATGGCCATCAAGAGGTCACTGAGATGGTCCTGTATGCTGCATGGAAAACACTTGCCATTGCATGGGAAACAATGTCTAAGCCTGGGGCTCCATCATCACAGATCACCCTCACTACCATGGAGAAGATCCTGTTGTCCCTTTCTGGGGTTGACTAAAAGGATCTTGATACTTGGTAAAGGTCTGGATGTGGGAGCTGAAGTGGATGCACCCACCTTTATTTCTGCTGGGGATGCATTAGGTTGGTATTTCATTATGGCATGTCTGTCATGAGCTAAGGGACTCTCAACATTGCCATATCTGCTTTACAAGTGCATCTGAGATGCAAGCATGTAAGCATTCTGTGCTAGATAACCTTGCTTACATTCTTTGTATAACTGTTACTTTTATGACTGTAACATCACAATGAACTTTGATTGTCACAGTGTAGTATTACACACTGGTGTTTATCTATCTGCTTTCAGAGGAACTATGGATATGGAGCACTTGTTACAGAACAGGGCATGCCAAATGTCAGTGCTGCATCAGACACTGATGATGATGTGTAAGTCTTACAGTAGCACATCTGAGGGCTTAGTGCCTGGCAATGGCAACTAACTGTTGGGGGCACATTCCAACCATGTCTAGTGACACAGCATTTGTTTTGTGGAACTCATCCCCCATCTCTCCAGTGCCAGTGGAACAACAGGTCATATCCAGCATCCTTACTCTGGAAGCACCATCATCCCCCATGTACATGCACTGGGCAGGGATGCCTCCACAGAGTATTGGGACAAGGATTAGGAGTGGCAGGCCAGTGGGTGTCACTTCTATGGCTTCTAGTCACTGCCTGATATGAGAGTCATAATGAGACCTAAAATACAGATGTGTAGGGGTGTCATCAAGTAACAGGCATATGTCAGTAGTGCAATACAAAGGCAGTAGGTACACTGCATAGCCAGAAGAATGACCTGAGGTGGATCTCTCCACATGATTTGTGATTGTCGGATACGTAACTGCCCCCACTGACTCCACAGTGCAGTCTGCTTCCACATGTTAGAGTGTCTACTGCTTATCTGTCTTCACTTTAGGCACACTCTGCAGGGCAGGTAGATCAAGGTCACATAGTCCTATATCCTACATGCCACCCTCCTGTGGTGTGCCTGATGCAGCACAGCATGGCTGGCCATCCAGATATGTAGTATGTGATGGTCAGGAACATGGCAAGGCTAGATGGTCAGTGATGGTCACTGATCACCATTTTCCATTATCCTGTCTGGTGGACTTTGGTGCCAGTGCCATTGTTGAACGTGATGCACCCATGACCGGGGACATTAGTAGTCTGCATCATTCCCTTCTGAAGTCCCACAGCACCTGTCTGGATTTCCCCTGTAGCCAGCTCTTCTTTTGGCTCATCATCTGGCACCTCAACTGCCACTGGGTCCAGTGTAACCACTGCCCCTGCTCATACTGACAAATCATGATGGACAAACTCACTGTTGGTTGCAGCTTATTACACAATTTTTGTACATTTCTGAATTACTCAATGTATTTTACTCTCATTTGCATTCACAGTTGGGCTTGTTACCATAATATTGTTCATTTCCATATCCACATACAGTGATTAGCAAATGATGTGACCACATAATTTTGTCTGCTTACATGACAATACTATGTCTGTGAACTGGGCCCACCCTGCTCGCTGTCACTCACTGAGTTGATTGATCTGACTCACTGTGCTGTACATTTTTGAATCCTGCCTACTGTGCAGAATCTTAGAAGTGAAGCCACTGATAAATGCTTCTGTTATTTACTGCTGTGGAGTTTTGAAAGCAGTCCTTTATTTAGTGAAGTTTTCTCATTGTATCTGAACCTATCACTGTTACCAGCTGTCATACCTCAGAATAATGCCAAATGCAAGTCATCCTTTGGCAGTAATTGATGTATAACAGAATACTCTGCCATCACTGAGAAGCATGTTAGCATGCTAGGACTAATATCAGGGTGTCATGCACCGTTACGTCTTTTATTAATTTATTTGTTAATGGGTAAAACCCTTTAAGAACAAGTATTGCTTATAATGGTGAATGAGGAGTGCAGGTCTTGTTAAGGGGCATTACTCAAAAGGCTCCCTATTGAAATGTCAGCACTCAAAATGCTGAGTGCTGACAAGCTGAAAAAAAAAGAATGAAAACACAGGAGAAGGGGGAAACTTGAAAATCACTCATCTCCTTATAACTTTGCCCCTTTGCACCCTCCCATGTTTGTTGCAAGCCCCCCACCCTCAAAACGTATGTATACCAACTCTGAGATCTCCATACCTCAGAGGAAAATGGAATATTTGGAGAAATGGCACCTCAGACCTACTATATGTAAGCCTGTTTTTTGGCCATTCAGTCTCCACATTTTGGGACCTGCCCTAGATGCTCCCAACATTTTAAATACTTACCTGTTTGGGTCAGAATCACATTATTGCAAAGTGCTGGAATCAAACCCGAGACAGCAAGAAGAAACCAATTAGAAGCTTATAACTTTAACCCTCTGTGATATATCACCACACTGCTTGCTCTAACATAGCATCAGCATTGAATAGGCTTACTTATTTGTCTTCCAGGAAAGTTTATACCTGTACTGAGATGGTGCATAATGTGAAACAGATCGTATTGGACGTCATGTCATTTCAGCAATCTGAGTGAAACATTACTTTAAGACTACACATGCTTAACTTTCATAATGAAATGCCAAACAAGCTGATAATTGCATCATATCTTTGAAGTCTTCATTAGTGTAACCAGACAGTAAGAATGACATGAAAGATTTGTAAAACATATATGTGATATAGGTTCACCCTTTCTCCTTCAGCTTCCCTCAAATAAATTAAAGAGAAAGCAGAAAGAAAGCTTTGCTTCCTATGTTGAGAAATCACTGGTTTACCTAATATGTAGGCAGCTGATACCATTTGCAATCTTACATGACAAAAGAACACTTACATATAAGAAACTATATAGTATAACCATACTCTTCATCTTTACCATCCTACATGACAAAAGAACACTTACATGTAAGAAACTATATAGTATAACCATGGTCTTCATAGACTTTACTGAGCAGATCTGAAGGGAATTGCAATATAGAAATTGATGGGTAGAATTACTGTACAGACAGCTTCCATTAGATATATATTTTTGTGAGTCTCTTTTTCAACAGCAGCTATGGAAATTTAAAAAAATGTGTTGCATATCTTTTCCGAAGAAAGGGACTAACTAACAATTCTTGCTTGCAACCTCTGGGTATTTCATTATCTGTGCTCACATTATATTTGTACTTATGAATGGAACCTACAGAAGAACACAGGGTAGGATCCTTTAAATAATAGAGATAATAAGCGGTTGACATGTGAAATATATAAGCCATTACATTTGCCTATAATTTCACATTATGTACGGGAATCACATTTAATTTGCAACTGCTGAATGAAGCCTTGTTCACTGTAGCTTCTTCTTGAAGCATGAATACAAATAATTGTAAAAAAATGTTTACAACCAATTTAATTTGCATATAACTGTGAATGAATGGAAGCCGTGTTTACTTCATCTGTCTCTTTCCTCAGGCTATTACACAAGCATTCTCAAAATGAAACTTCAAGAGCGTAAATAGGGTGACAGATGTCTTTGTCCACTGTCTTGTCCCTTTGTGATCTCTGCTGCAGTCTGCCTTAACGTTATTGATTAGCCTGTATCATGAAGGTAAATCACAGGAGCCCTCTCCCCACCCCCTTTGGAGTGACTACCAAGCGTGACATTACTCAAAGGAAACACTTTGCAGACAGCCCTGCAATGCGCATTTGGATTAATTATGAATAATGTTCATGCTCTCAGAGCTAGCAGGTGGCTTTCAAGTTAACAGCTTTTGCAGCTTATTCCAGTCAGAACCTTAATTTACAAGACCAATCAAAATAAAGTATATTCAAAAGTGTGCCCTCCATATCTGTCTATGTCTCTGAGAGTATTTAACCCAAAAAGAGTTTTTTTTATTTTCCTGTTTATATTGGGAAACATATATTTGTTGCATGCTTCAGACAGGACCATTTACTGCCTATACTGCTAGGGGTCTGGAATTCAGGAAGCCCTGGTTCAAATCCCAATACACTGTTCCATTTAACATCTCAGTTTGACCAATTCAGTGATGGCTTTTGGCTTTGTCTGCCTTTCTTATGCTTTGTTTTGTTTTTCAAAATATTGCTTTACAGTATAAGTCAGGTTAAACAAATAAAGGAAAGAGAGAAGACAGGGAGAGGAAAAAATGTCAAAAATTCAGACCATCATAACATCTCATTGAAGCATTTAAAACATTTCATTGTCAAGCATCAGCTTAAAGCATTTACTGTCATAGCAGCTAGCAGTAAGAGGAATACGGATTAGACATAAAGAAATAAAGCAAAGCAAAACAAAACAAAAGCATGATCTTTTTAATCAATGACAACACCCTAAAATACTGCTTGTCTCACCTTCTGTGGTCCCACAGAAATCAGAAAGGAGCAAGACAGTGGACAAAGGCTTATGTCACAAGAAAGGCAGGCAAGACCAAAAACCATCTTTGAATTGACCAAATTGAGATGTTAAATTGAACATTATCCTGGGATTTGAACAAGGGTTTAAATAGTGAAATGTAACTCTGTTAACATTAGGAGATGTCCAGTTATCATCAATACTTGGAGGTCTTAGCCATACTGGCACTTAGGATAAGCTGCTTGAATAAAATAAACTCAAACAGTTGTGAGAATGTCATGCCCTTTCATTACTGGTTTTGATAAGTTTGCTCCAAGAATGATTAATTGATTGGGTATGGACAGCATCTCCCATTTAAAGCAGTGCACAATTGTGAGTGTGTATTACTGCTCTAATGTTGTGTGCCTGTTAGTGTGTGCTGGCATCTACTCAATCACCATTAGCAGTTTCAGAGTAGTGTGGTTTTAGTAAATTCACCTAAACAAAAACGGACTGAAACTACTGGCTATTGTTGATTCATGCCATAGTCATGCAAGATCCCAAATTGATTAATTGATGAGAATTACTATTATTTTTTGAAAGGCAACATTATTCTTGCTAATCAATATATTAGCATTTCATTTTAAGAAGGCATGCAAATCTTTTTAGTCTTTTACCATATAATACATTTTCTTACTCTTATTTCAGCTGTTATGCATAATTATTCTCAAAATGTGTAAGTCATATTCTTTCACTACTGTTTTTGCATTATTAATAAACTGTTGTGATGCTTTACAGTTCCACAGAATATGGCTACATATTCTGCATGATGACTTGCAAAGGTGAAAGCAATTAACCCAATATCATCTTGTAGTATTTCAACTGACACTCAAAAAATCCTTTCTGTTTTTAAATATGGCATTTTTAAAAACATGACATAGATGCACATATAGTGAAAACAGCCCATAATATCATACCCTTTGCTATTTTAATGCATTAGACATATACGTTTTTTTTGATGACTGTCTTTCATTCTACCTTTATATAAATTGTATAGTCCATGCCTTCTCTTACATTTCATTTCTCCTCCTGATCATTATTCTGCATGTACTGTTCCAGCAATTTCCATTTATGTCTGTGTAATTTTTTTTTCCCTTTTCAAAAGTCCTCACATCCAGTCCTTTTATATCCTTCATAATATTTAGTGCTCCAGTTGAAGTTGGTTTAGATTTTCGGTTTTCATTTTCTACTAATTACTTTTCTGGCAGTCAGTAGAATTAAATTTAGCAATGCCTTTCTAGGTCTGGGCAATTCAGAGCCTATATCCCAGCTTAAAAGAATAATTTTCTAGTTGCAATCATTTGCTCCCCAAGCATTTCTTACAAAGTATTCTGAAGGGAATTTTCAAAAATCTGATAACTTGTTACATTCCCACCATTCCAAAAAACATATTCCTAAATACCTCTTTCTTTCCTATCACTTCTCCAACACTTGTCATCTACCTGGGGAAAATTCTCTGAAGACTGCGCGGGCTATAAAAATACATATGCAAACACTTCCAAGCAAAAATCCTAAACCTTCTGGACTTTGTTGCATATTTGCAGGTACAGATGTCATCCAATTGTTCCTCTGTATATTGGTTTTCCATTTTCTCTTCATAATCCTTTCTAACCTCCTCTGATTGATTCTTATTGTTATTATGACATATTTTATATGCCCTACTAAATTATCCCTTTTTCAACATCAGCATCTGCTCTAGACTTGACTAAAAAGCCTACCAGAGCTGGTCTTTGACCTAGGACTCCTATCCCTTTTCTCTTTGTTTGTACTCTAATAATCCCTGGTAGAGAAGACAGTCTCTAACGTACAATTTCTTCTTACCCTAGTCCCACTCTACTACCTTACATTCTCCAGTTATTTACTCCCAGAACTTTTATTAATTTTCTCCAGTGATTTTAGCCCCATTTTGCCAATGTTCTATACCCTTACTTGCAGTCATCCATATCAGATGGAATTTTTCATTTATGTGTTGGCCTAGTTCTTTTAATACTCTCTGCAACTTTCTGCATACAATATTCTGTATGACTGTTGTTATTCCCCTTAAAGCATGTAGACCCCATATTTTCTTAGACTTTCTCAAAGGAGGTATTTTAATTTATGTTCTTTGTTTCCCAGAAGGTTAAGTGGGGAAATTTAACTCATTGGGTGCTGATTTATTATGTGGAGATTAGGCATCTTCCAGAAAATTGATCAGACTTGGTCTTTCCAATCAAGTCTATTAATGAATATAGTAGCTTGGAGGTATCACTGATATGCAGAAACATTAAATAGTTCCTAAATTGTAGACAGTGAAAATAATCCAGTATCTAAATAAATTAAATGTTTAAATATGTTGTAGGATTATTAACAATCACTGCAATTTATATTTATTTGCCTGTTTTTGCTGCAGGGAAATTTCAGTTGGGTATAACCCACTTCCAGTCATAGGTCTGGAGAGAGCATTACCATATAAAAACAAATTATATAAACAGTACATTAGTTACATTTTTGGTTGATTAGTTACAATCTAATAATGATACAATAATACATGAATACCCTATAGTTACATTGTGGCATAAAAATATAGAAAATGCATTAGCATAGCAAGGCTGGTATTGACATACATTGTTGTTATTGTTTAGTCATTTAGTTGAATCCTCCCTCTTGTAACTTCAAGGATTTTAGCTTTTTTTATATTCATTACTTCAGTAATACTGTCTATCCATTTTAGTCTGTGGTATCTCCTTCTTCTCTTGCCTTTGATGTTTCATATCATTGTGTTCGCCAGTAAATCCTGTCTTTACATTATGTCATTAAAGTATCTTTAGTTTTATATAAACTAAAATAAAAGGCACAGTTGCGATGCAGGCAATAAACACAGCACTAACCAAAATGCAGGAAACAAAGCTGAAAAAAACGCTGCTTCATGAACTTTAAAATTTGGATTTATTGTGATACAAACAGAAGACGTGGTAAGCGCTTTCACCTGGATAGACTTCTTCCTCTTGTACACCCTTATATGGCAAAAAAGGTGCCAAAAACAGATAAACCATTAAAGGCACAGTACAACTATCATGGTATACAACATAAATTAAGTGCTTACTCTAAAATACATCAACCATAGTAAAATAAAAACACCTATACCACTCATAAATCATGAATAAAAATGTATAAAAACAAAAAACTGCATAAATTCATACTACTTGCACAACACTAACAATAAATCCTCTCATAAAACTGCTCTCATAATTTATGTAAAAAGCACAGTCATACATATCACTTCAATCTCCTGGACTTCAGGAAAGTTCTCAATTGTACTTTCTCATTCAGTCCAGGAAAAACATCCGCTCTAACTCTAACAATCCATTTAGATTCAATACTCTCAGTTCTACCCCTCACACCACCCCCTAAAACTAGTGTGTGTAAGATCTAGTACTTTAAAACAAAAAGGTGTGTGGAATCATTAGACAAGACATGTTTGGACAGAGCATTGACAGTGGAATGAATCCTGATCTGGTAGAGATGTTCTCTTATTCTGTCCCTCAGCCTCCTGTCCGTCTTGCCTACATAAAATGCAGCACAGGCTCCACAGGAGGCCAAATAAACAATGTGTAGATTCACAGTTTGCATGAACTCTAACTTCATGGTTAGTGCCATAGACAGGACGATAGAAATGGACATCAGTGTCTATGGAACAACAATAGTTGCAACTACCACAGGGTACAGTACCAGCAACCCTATCACCTCCACCATCCATAACAGGATAACACAGCAATTTCTTTAGATTCAATCTATTCTTACAGACAAAACCTGGGGCAGCACCCACAATTTCCCCCACATTCGGGTCCAGTGTTAACACACCCCAGTGTGATCTAATCACATCCTTCAACCTACCTACATCCTTAGTATAATATAAGGGCACTCTGAAACCATGGTTTCTACTCCCTGCCAGAGCACCCTGGGAGGGACCATCATGGTCCACTACAGTCTCAGAGAAAAAGGGTGCAGCAGCTTGTTCCCTCAAATTAATGAGGTCTGCCAATCCTCTCTCCATATCAGATGTCTGATATTCCCTGCTCTTAAACCTCTCACATAAATCCCTAACATCTGCCTCAAAACCATGCTGTCTGGGATTATACCGTGACGTCCTATATACCTGACACTTTACAATATTACCAAAGATGTAACCTGGATGCATACTGCATCTATGGAGATAGGAATTGTGTTGACACTCCTTTCTATACACTCCTGTGTTCAATAGGCCACTTTTCAATCTCTGAATGTAGACATTCAAAAAGGAAATCCAATTCTCAGAAACCTCATGGGTAAATTTCAGATATTGCGTTAGACCATTAACTCTCTCCAAGAAGAGAGATAACTCATCTTTCGTGCCCTTCCAAATGAAAAACATATCATCTACAAAATGCCTATAAAACATCATGTTCCTCAAAAAAATCACATATACCAAACAAGAACTTGGTGTCCCATGCAGCCATAATGAGGCTGGTGTAGCTATTGGCACAAGAAGTGCCCATAGCCACACCATCCATCTGTAAATAGCACTGAGAGCCAAAACAAAAAATGTTGTTCTCTAACACAACTTCCAAAAACAAAGCCAACAGATCCACTGCATCACTACCTAATCCAGATTTGTCCTTCAAGTAATCAGACACCAACTGCACACCATCTCTGTTTGGTATCGCAGTGAATAGGGACTGAACATCCATCGTGACTAAGTAATATGGGAGATCAACAGGGACAGATCTCACAGACTCATACAAATCCAACAGGAACTATTTTGTGTCCCTTAAAATATAAACATTTGTGTCAACCACTGGGCACAGGAACCTCTCCACATACAACGAAAATGGTTCCATGATCCACCCCCTGCCCGCAACAATGGGCCTCATGGGTGGACACACACTGTCCTTATGGATCTTAGGAAGACCCTGTATCACTGGCAGGAGGGGATCACTAACAAACAAATATTCATACAACTCATTTGTAATAACATTGGTCTTAATCAAATCATCCAAAACCATCTGTATTCTATGGACATGTATATCCACCATCTTATGTTCCACCAAACTGTAAAACTTTTCATCTGATAACATAGACCTCATTGCCTCATCATAGAACTCAGAGTCCATAACTACCAGGGCACCCCCTTATCAGTAGGTCTAATGACAAGGGAGGGATCACTCCTCAGTTGTTGTAGGACTCTCCTCTGTGCATAAGTTAAATTGTCCTTTCATTTACTAGACTTAGCCACTCTCTTTTCCATGTCATACAGATCATTCTCAACTAGTTTACTGAAAGCAGCTACTAGTGGTGGTACCATTGGCATGTACACACTAGGCTTCTTAAACGATTTCCCATCTAACACCTGTATTGTATCCTTAAACTCCAATCTAAGGCACAGATACTTAATAAATAGCTTAAACTGTACTAGAGTATCAACATAATTACTGTCACAACCAGGTATAAAAGTCAATCCCTTTGATTGTACCCCTAACTCATCTGACGTGAGTGGGTGGGAGGAAATGTTATGCACTAACGTCTCCCAGTTTTCTCCCACATTTTCTTGAGGTTTTGGTTCACCTGGGCATCTGCTAACAACTTCCTCTTTGTCCTGCCCCTACTCATAGATCTCAATCTCATTATTATACTAAGGGTGTAGGTAGGTTGAAGGACGTGATTAGATCACACTGGGGTGTGTTAACACTGGACCCGAATGTGAAGGAAATTGTGGGTGCTGCCCCAGGTTTTGTCTATAAGAATAGATCGAATCTAAAGACATTGCTGCATTATCCTGTTATGGATGGTGGAGGTGATAGGGTTGCTGGTACCCTGTGGTAGTTGCAACTATTGTTGTTCCATAGACACTGATGTCCATTTCTATCATCCTGTCTATGGTAGTAACCATGAAGTTAGAGTTCATGCAAACTGTGAATCTACACATGTTGTTTATTTGGCCTCCTGTGGAGCCTGTGCTGCATTTTATGTAGGCAAGATGGACAGGAGGCTGAAGGACAGAATAAGAGAACATCTCTACCAGATCAGAATTCATTCCACTGTTAATGCTCTGTCCAAACATGTCTTGTCTAATGATCCCACACATCTTTTTCATTTTAAAGTATTAGATCTTACACACACTAGTTTTAGGGGGAGATGTGAGGGGTAGAACTGAGAGTATTGAATCTAAATAGATTGTTAGACTTAGAGCAGATGTTTTTCCTGGACTGAATGAGAAAGTACCATTGAGACCTTTCCTGAAGTCCAGGTGATTGAAGTGATATGTATGACTGTGCTTTTTACATATATTATGAGAGCATTTTTATGAGGATTTATTGTTAGTGTTGTGCAATTAGTATGAATTTATGCAGTTTTTTTGTTTTTATACATCTCTATTCATGATTTATGAGTGGTATAGGTGTTTTTATTTTACTATGGTTAATGTATTTTAGAGTAAGCACTTCATTTATGTTGTATACCATGATAGTTGTGCTGTGCCTTTAATGGTTTATCTGTTTTTGGTGCCTTTTTTGCCATATAAGGGTGTACAAGAAGGAGGGTTCTTTTGGTCTGAAGAAGCCTATCCAGGTGAAAGCGCTTACCACGTCTTCGGTTTGTATCACAATAAATCCGAATTTTAAAGTTCATAAAGCAGCGTTTTTTTCAGCTTTGTTTCCTGCATTTTGGTTAGTGCTGTGTTTACTGCCTGCATCACTACTGTGCCTTTTATGTTAGTTTATGTGCTTGGACTGAGTTTGGCACAGGTAGCATTAGTCCTGTGGGGAGTGATATTTCTTGGACTTATCTTTAGTCTTAGCTTTACTGTCAGTCCTCACAGTGAACAGTCTGGGTTTATTATCATCAACTGAAATGATCTTCTACAATCCAGAAACTTTTCAATGGTGACTAAAAAGCACAGTTTAAACACAGTGATTTTCCAGAGTATAGCCTTACTTACAGTCCATCTTTTACAACTGTATATTATATTAGGAAAACCTTTGTTATGAATATGCAGACTTTTGTTGATAATACAGTGTCATTTCCCATTTAAATTTTATCCAAATGTGCCAGATCTTTCTCCCAAGAAGCAAGCAATGTTTACTATCATGGCTGTAGTCACCATCTGTAGAGATCTTTGAACCCAGACATATTACACCTGTTACTGCCTGTACTGCTCTTATTGTTTCCCATCTAATTAGATTTGAAAAGGTTAGATGACATAATTTTATTTTTTAATGCTGAAAAGCAAACTTGCTTTTTTGCTTTCTGCTTTTGCCTTTATCAACAGTCTGTTTTTACTTCTCCTGTCTTTCAGACATCAGAGAGGTATTGACTGCATGACAGAAGTTGTTAATTTTTCTCCCACCAGTTTTGATTCCACCATCTGAATCATCATAAGCCAGCATTTTGTATGATGTATTCAACATGTGAATTAAATTAGTAAAATAGCCTTGCCATATTATTTTCCTAATCTTAAAGAATCTGTAACGAATCTGTTATTCCACATTCAGTCCTAACTGGTGCTTCTTGGTCTGCATACAGAATCAAATAACGCACCCAAAATTCCCATTTCTCTAAGAACTTACCATGGTTTGAAACACCCTTGCTTTGTCTATTATTCAGCAAATATCAGCAGTTTGATATCTTGTGCCTCTGCACTTTCTATAACCAGCTTGCACATTTGGCGGTTCTCAGCCTAGTTATTGCTGGAGTCTAGCCAGTGGAATCTTAAGCATTACTTTGGTGAAATGTAACACAAATGCAATTGTTTGATTGTTTGCATTTTTTGGGAGATGAAATACAAATCAAACTTTTCCAATCCAATGTTCTCTAATGTGTTTTCTAAATTTGCAGTCAAACTTTAAGCAGGATTGTAACATCATCATGCAGGATTTTAACCTATTCAGCTAATATTCCTTCACCTCTTATAGCTTTGTTATTAGCAAGACTTTGACTTCATTCTCCAAGATATATGGCTGTAGATCAGGGAACACCATAAAATGTGTCAGGAATGTTAGGACCCTTCTTATATTTCTGCAGTTATGGATTTTGTTTGCAGTCACTCAGATGTACAATGAAAGTAAATGAGGACTAATGATGGTCATGGCAGACTTACAAGAGTTAAAGTAATGTACATCTTCTGACCAAAGAACAATTATCTCAGATATAGGCCTTGATGATGCCCTGCTATCCTTGGGGTCTTAATCACACTGTCCATGCAAAACATTCATTACTAATACTTAGTACAAATGGTCGAACTACTAAATTGTCAACTTTTTAAGCCATTAACAACTCAGTTAATCTAACAATGCACTGCTGAAGTAATAAATAAAACACAAAGCAAAAACATTCTTTTAAAGGAGAGTTGTATCCCCTTTACCCCCAACATGGGAAACTATCAAGTAAAAGATTTTTGTTCATAGGTAAGTACTAGGCTAGCTGCCCATGTGGTTCATTTTAAGCCTAGCCAGTTTCCATTTTTTGTACTTGAAGTAACCTATCTCATTTGGTTAGAGGTTGATTTAATCACCCCATGTTCAATAATTATATATATTACCCCTAATGAAAATGACTGGGCTCATACCATAAATAATGTTAGGGGACCCATTCATGGGATAAATCATTAACAAGTTGCCTCTGTGCATTACTAGTACAGGAGTAGTCCTAGGCTAAATTTTCTGTTTCCCATCCATAGATCCAAATTGTGCTTGAATATGGACAGAGATGGACTTTGTTTTTTGTGGATTGGGTGTCTGTTCCAGAGCAGTGGTATCCTCTGCAAGATACACCTGTCCCTCCAAACCATTCTGTTGATGTTACAGAAGAGGCTTAGATCCCTAGACCAAGTGTTTTGATGCCATTTGACTTGCTGATGTGTCATAAATCCTTTAGTAATGGGTCGGAGAATGCCTTATATGTCAGACACAGGTCACCTCTTAGCAGTCTGTAGGATACCGAGTATAGTGATAGGACTTTGAGTTGGTCAATGTAGGACATGTTGTATAGGCCTTATATCCTTGTAGTAAGGTATCTCCATCAATGATTCAATCATTGCATATGTCTGGACATATATATGGCAAAGGGGACATTACACTCAATGACTGGCCTAATGATGGATGAGTAAAGGAGGACAATGACGCCCAAAGAAGATCTATCAGGTGATGTTTAAGTTCTTTTTGTTGTTAGATTTAAGTAAAATGCAGTGATGCATTTTGACAGTGTACACTGAGATGAACCTAGAGATTTCATTGTAATTTTATTCTAGTCTAGCTATTTGAGTACACTAAAGATCAGGGAATAAATTAAACTCATACAGGATAGAAGAACACAAAAATGCTTGGACTGTAAGCTAAAAATTCGGAGTCATAAACTATCATGCTCCGTACAGAAAGCTTAACTTATGGCTTGTCTCAAGGCCAATTATATTATTCCAGTGATTCAGCTTTAACTAGTATAATGACACCTAATAGTTTAAACAATTCTATTACCTTAAGGGAAGGGGCTTGTATACTCATGACAGATGTTTGAATGTAAGTGAAAACCTTATTTTGGCTTTGGTTTTCCTGTTGTTGAGAATCAGAACTGTTGATCCACTGAACAAACTTTCAGTAAGTACCAAAACAATGAAAATGATTTGCTTGCTGTAAGCCACTTTCAGAAATGCTCAAACTATTTTTCCATAAGAGGCAAGCCTCCCTGGACCCTCTCATAAGGGAAGACACCCTCACACCCATATACTTACATATACATAGTCCAAAGTCACAGAACAGTATGGTGAAGGGCAAACTCCAGTGGCACAGAAAATGGTTTTCAGCAAATTTAATTTGCAGCCTGGCACTTTTCAAGGAGTACTTGAATAACTGTCAGGCAAGAGTTTGCACTGCAGTATTAAATTTGGAAAACCCAGCCTGAAGGTGAGTTGAGATGCTGAAAACCTTTTAGATTAGTGGAAGAGAATGGAAGCATCAGTATACTGTGTGACTGATACTGGACTTCAGATATATGCCATTTTGTTTACACATATTGACATACCGTTTTATTTACACATATTGATATGCCATTTTGTTTACCCATATTGATATGCCATTTTGTTTACACATATTGACATACTGTTTTATTTGCACATATTGATATACCATTTCATTTACACATATTGATATACACTTTTGTTTACACATACTGTACATAGGATTGACCTTCAGAGTCTTCACTGAGGAATGTTTAGCATCCTGGGTAGTGAAGGAGATGTGAAGTCTTCCCACCTTAAGGGTTGGGAATGAGCTATCAGATAACTGGAAAACTAATGTAAAGTGGGACCAATTAAATGAAAGCAGGTCTGTGAATGAGGATATGATGACCAGTGGTGCTGAAAGCCCTTGAGTGATCTAGGAGGAACTACTGAAGCAAGTTTGCTGTGTGGATAGTTTGTTAACGCTAGCAGGGCTGTTTCAGCAGCATGTGCTGGGCAAAAACTATATTGAGAGTTTTACTGGATGCAATGATTAATCCATTGTTTTAGAAGCTGTATATGAGTGCACTTTTCAAGTAGTTTTGATGCAAGTAATAGGATGGCTAGTGGCCAGTAAGTGTTGAATTTGGCATCACTGTTGGGTGCTTGCCAAAAATTAGTGATGTAGATTTCATTGATTAATGTATTGACTAGTATAATGTCAGAGTAAAATAAGACAGCATCTGTTAATTTCAAATAGTGATGTAGGAGGTTGTCAAATGAGTGAAACAAAGAACTGTGTTTTTCCAGATGTTTCCAGACTGAATTGGTTGGGATGTGTGATAGATAAAGAGGCATGGGGATACTAAATACTGTTTTTTCTCTGTCTGTAACAATGGTGTTTATGGTTTATGTAGATCTAATAAATATATGCCAGAAATATAATGACCCATCTTCAAGTATGGCATCTTAAGAAGAGTTTAGTAGGTGTGTATGTTTTTTCTTTCAGAATTCAGCAGATACATGATGCCAAGACTGATTTGTTTGGGATATTGCTGTTGGATTTTTGTCATGTAGCGTATAAAGTTCAATTTTCATTTATTCTAATGTTGTTCACATTGAAAAACTGAGCCAACAGCATTGAAATTGTATGCTTATTTTGTCTTATTGTCTTTCTGTATAGCCATGAAGAATCAATATGATTGTGCTTTAATTTGTGACATATGGTAGAGTATTAGCTTCCATGTTAGCTTTCCTCTGCTTTAGAGGAGCCCTTCGGTTATATGTGGCAAAAAGTGTAGCAATGAAGAAATGATTAATAGAATCTGCACTGACTGAGCACAGAGAATTCCAGCTGAAGAGCTTAGGAACCACTGCAAAGTAGTTGGCATAAAATTTTGCATGCTCCTGGAATAGAGGTTATAATGTGTTCTGGGTAACTGATTTCTGTTCCATCAGACAAAGACTGAGTGATGATCACTGACTGTGTCTACTATGTTATCCACTACAGTGATGTTTGTTGAAAATAAGGGTACCCAGTCAAGGGTGGTATGTTTTGGAGATATATCTTTTTTTTCTCAGTATCACAAACAAAGCCAAAGAGATATATGGATTAGTGATATATTCATCTATACCTAGTTTAAATTCTATGCTGAAATGCCCTTCCCAGTCTGTGCAAATGACTTTCACTTGCCCTATTGCCAACCTCTGTCTGAGCTAAAATACTTGAAAAAATAAATATATATTCAAATTCTTGAGTACTTACTAAAACATGACATCCTCACAAATAGACAGCATCATTTCTGTTCTAACTTTAGCACTCTAACAGCTATATAAACCACTGAGCAAGGTAAAGTTACAGGAGTTATCTTTTTAGATTTCAAGAGAGCTTTTAGAGCTATTGACCACATTATGTTGCTGTATTAGCTGTCAGACATAGGAAAAGATTTAAGAACTAGAATTTTCTAAGTGACTAAATGTCATGATGTCATTCAGATCTGAAGCATTACATGAGGGGGTCCCATAAGGTCCAGTCCTAGGCCACCTGTTATTCTCATTGTATATTTACAATGTATACTGAGCAGTAACGTAGGTGGGGTGGAGCAAAAGGGTCAACTGCCTTGAATGCAAAGTGTTAAGGGACGTGATTAGCTGATCCCATTCCCTCTTTAATGCAATACCGACTTTTAAAAGCTGATATTGCATTTGTGGTCAAACCTGAGTGCTGTAATGCTGTGTGTGGTCTAAACAATGACAACAACTCACTATAGGTTAAAAATTAAAAAAATATATTTTTAATTAAAACCTGTGCACTCCAACTCTCTGTGCAGTCAGGGTGAAAACTGTGGCAACTGTTTGCTACATTATAGCGAGCAGTTTGCTACAGGTTAAACATAAATAAATAAATAAATAAAATTTTAACTAAAACCTGAACACTGTAGCACTTTTTTCAGGCCAGGGTATTAACTGTATCAAATAGGTTCTACATTTGTCGCAACTGGTTTGCTATAGTTTTTTTTTAATGAGATATCTTAAAGGAGGGTTGGGATTAGGGCACAGAAATGGGACATGAATTGCTTGGGTGGGGGTTGTGCTATGCATCCAGCCACCTAGCTGGTGTGCCAGTAGAGTAAATATCCATTTTTCCCCTCTTCAGTGAAAGAGATGGAGGTGGGCATAGATCTAACTGTAATAATCCATCATTTACAATGCAGTGATCATCTTATTACAGTGAAGTGTTTTTTTTCTCTTCATTTGAAAAGTTGAGTGGGTGGGACTCTGGTTTATAGTACTGGCCCAGGATTTGTTTGAACAAAGTATGCTTCTGACCCTGAGATCTGCCTCAGATTAACTGCATAATTTAAGAAGATGACATTGTCATGACCAGGTCCAACAAAATGTAATCCATTCTTAACAGTAAACATCAGAAGGATTTTGAAGCTATATAAAGAACTGGCTTTGTAAAAAATAAGCTGTAAATCAATATACAAAAAAAAAAATAGTGATGCTATTTAGCTCCTCTAGTAAACACCCATAATGTCATCATTGCAGACCTTCTGGGCACCCTTCTTGCTGTCACTACTCAACAGAGGTACCTAAGACTGATCTTAGCCCAAAACCTATTATTCCACTAACACACAGGCTCAGGTCAACAAGGTATTAGCTCAGCTTAAAGTCTCATACAAAATATCTGGCTTGTTGAGTACTGAGGCTAGGTGAGCCATTGTCATAAATGCACTTCACCTCGATTAGAATACTGCCTCCCTTTAAAAGCACTTGTCAGTGCACACAATCCTGCACTCATTCAATTGGCCAAGAGTAAAGTACTTAGATTTGTTCACCTAACTAACAAGCAGGAGCATCACTGCACTACTTTCAACTCAAACAACTAGCTACCTGGTGCAGTCAGAGCTACTCTACTGCTCAATGCACTTATCTAAAACATATTAAATGATGTCCACCACTACTCAGCAGGCAGCATTTAGAATCAACCCTATACTCCACAAAATAATGACTGCATTTGGTTATGAAGGTATTATTCACTCTTGTAAGGTGTGAAAGAACTTTCTACAAAACAATTACAACTGCTTGGAACAATTTCTCAGAGGACATTAGGAATATAGACCATCTACTGATTTTCTAGAAAACACCAGAGACTATCTGTTCAAAGAAAATGAATGACAAATGCTATAGAAATGCAGGCTAACACAATATTATAGTACTTCTTAGGATCCACAATGCTGCTGCCTCCTTTCCAATAGTTGCAAGTTTAATATGCTTCTCACTTCCTTAGGATAAGCAAATATAATTATTTCCTCATTGTTTTTTACATCCATGCAGTGTTTAAAAGATGATTCCTAGTCCATTACATTGTAGAAACATTTTGCATTGCCGTGAGCTGTGCAATATGCTTATATACAATTTTATATTTGTAATGAAGTTTACAATGTATATTCACCATTAATAATCTATGCATTTTTGTGAATGCTGTTTACTGTTTTACTTATTCACTATCAACTATTGGCTATGCTTTTTCTATGTGCAGTCTTTGGCAAATGCCTTGATGGCAGTGTTTTTTTGTTTTTGCATTCCTACATATGTTTCTTACATATTATTGTCTTTGCCACTAAGACTTGGGTTTTACCTAGTTAAAGACAAATACATAAATAAAATAAATAAAAGAGAGCCACTGTCTGTTAATGAGGGCACAGTTTTAGTGACTAAAATAGACCCCCAAATCATGGGTAGGTCTATAATGTACGCACATACAAAGTTACATTATTTTTAAAAGGTATTGCTTGCTTTCTATTTTAATAATGCTATTTTGTAATGTGATCTGCATATTGTTCTTATCTCCTTGCACTTATTTGAACCAGTGGAAACTTGTAGTTAGTGCACTGCAAATGTGCACACCAATGGTCATGGGACACAAATGCTGGGTGCACTATACATATACACACCACTTGTTCTGGGGACACATATACTGGCTGTACGGTACATATTCACACAGGTGATGGGGACACATATCCTGCTGTATTGTACTGTACAAGTGCACAATGGTGATGGGGACATGTATGTTGACTGCACTGTACATGTGCACACTGGTGATGGGGGCACATATACTGGCTGCACTTTAAATGTGTACACTAGTGGTGATGGGGACACATATACTGGCTGCACTGTACATGTGCATGCCAGTGGTTATAGGGCTGCATATGCTAGATGCACTGTACATGTACACACTGGTGATGGGACACATATGTTGACTGCACTGTACATGTATGTACCTGTGATTGGGGCACATGTGCTAGCTGCAGTGTACATGTGCACACCAGTGGTGATGGGGACACATATACTGACTGTACTGTACATGTATACAGAAGTTGGTATGGAAATGCATATGGTGAGTACTCCACACACCAGTGGTCATGGGGACATCTATGCTGGATTACTGTAAATGTGCACACTAGTGGTCATGAGGATGCATATGCTTGCTGCACTGTACATGTATACAACAGTAGTGATGGGGACACAGATGATGGGTGTACTGTACATGTGCACACCAGTGGTGATGGAGACATACATTCTGGCTACATTGTACATGTGCATGCCAGTGGTCATGGGGATGCATATGGTAGCTGAACTGTACATGTGTACACCAGTGGTGATGATGACACATATACTGGCTGCACTGTACATGTGTACACAAGTTTTTACAGAAATGTATATGATGGGTACACTGCACACCCAGGGACAACTATGATGTGCACAACCATGATCATGGGGATGCATATGCTTGCTGTACTGTACATGTATACATCAGTGGTCATGGAGATGCATACATTGGGTGCACTGCACATGTGCATACCAGTGGTCATGGGAACACATATGCTGAATTGCTGCACATGTGAACACCAATGATCATGTGAGCAATGTATACATCAACAATCATGGAGACACAGGCTGGAAGCACCTCAGATGAGCACAGCAATGATCATGAGAATACATATGTATTGCAATGTATTACATAGATGCAGTGTACATTAGAACAGCTTATCTGTTTGAGTTAAATTGGATAGCATTTCTGTTCAGAGTCTGTGCCATTTGTGTTACATTAATTAGACCAGCACTGTGTTGGAAAATGTGAAAATGAAACTCACATTGAAAACAGCAGTGCAGTTGGGGGGTAAGACTGTTATTTTAAATATGGTTTTCATTGGTTAGTGTTGGTTTTAACTGCCAGACATTTTCTTATTATTATTTTACTGTTTCTGTTATTTGTGTCATTGAGATATAATAACATTATTCTTATATTTGTATTTTTTTATCTCCCATTTGCAGTGATATGTTTTAATAAGAGTTTTAGATTTCCCATTTGATAATTTCAAATAACATTATGAAAATACTAACTTTCTCATATTTTGAGCAATTTGATTGCTGCTTGGGATATTTCACTCTCACATACAAGCCCTTTAGTTTTTGAATGGTTTTGTTCTGTATAATATGGTAGGGAAGAGACACACATTTTGAAGGAATACATAGAAATGAATAATAGTATAATTTATAATGACTAAGTTAATTAGCATAATAAATGAATGAGATGATTTTTGTTTATTTTTTGCTTTATATGGCTAAGTATATTTGAGTGTGTGTTTCAGCTGAATCAAATGCAGAACTGATTAAAATTCTACAATATTAGAACTTTATTAAAAGTTTATTTTGCTCCCATTTACAGTGATATCTAGTCTGAAGTACAGATGGAGACAAAAATCCCACTATAATTAGGGATGCTTTAGTACAGTTAATTTTAGAAATGGAAAATTATTTAGATTTATGAAGGCTCAGAATCTAGTGAAGCAATACCTTAGGAATTGTAATATATCCAAGTACGTGATTAGCAAACATTGCTACCTTATAGTCCCAACATTCTCAGCTCAACCTATGATCTCTGTCTATAGCAGTGCTTGTGTATCATGTGCAGGTATATGTTTATTGCTTGGAAATGTATTAGGTTACCAGATCTAAAGAACAATTTTCAGCCATAACCTAGGCCATAACGCAAAGTAGCAAAGTTGCAATAGTCTTTCGAATGATCTATAGCAAGTGTCAATAGCAAGCAAAGATGGCAAGTAAGTGAATACAGTAACCCCTGGATTTAATAAACTCCATGTAGGAATAGTGTAATTCCGACATGGAGTGTATGGTAGCCGTGTCCGCAGCTCCCGCTCAGCAGGGCACCTTGCATATTAATGAAGGAGCTCTACTTAGAGAGAGCCATGTACACGGTTATTGAATCAGTGCTAGGGGTGTGTTACAGTGCTCGCAGATGTGTAATACACCCCATGCACTTTGAAAGTGCCATATGGCACTAAAACATGAAAGAAAGTGTCCTCAGACACTTATTTATATATGTAGTTATGTATTTCACACTGGAGGTGTGTTACAATGTCCGTAACACACACCCTTTACTGTCAGACTGCCATACAGCATGGAAATTACATATCCCAATGTGATTTTTCTTTTATGTTTAGTTCTTTGTTTTTTCTTTCTTTTTCTTCAAGTTTAAGCATAGCGGAGCTGTTTGCATGGCAAGTTGCTCAGCAGTGCTTAAAAGTAACAAAAATCTATATGGAAATGTATAGTTGAACTCTTCATAGAGTTAGCTGAATGGTTAGAGTCACACCTTTGTGTGCAGTAGGTGCACAGTTCGTATACCAAGACTGGCCATTCAGTTTTTACATCAGAAAGCATTTCTTTTTATATTTCTATTTTTTTTATTGCCCTAGTTATTGATATTCGTCAACCAGGTTAGTGCAGCTGGTCCAGAATACCAGTGTCAATGGGGATATGAGGTGAAAAGCTCCAGTTAAACACAAGTGTCCAATACAGTTTAGTCACACACCAAGGTAGTGTGATTAAAGTAAAATACAAACACATAATAATAAAGTATCGATCATGAGTAATTAATATCAATATATTTGTGTTATTATGTAAAAGTTTTCCTTGCCCTTAGCTAAATTTTGCTAAGCACTGCTAAGCCAAGCTAAGTAATACTTAATCAGTACCTGTCTTAGAAATACTCAGCAATGCTCAGTTCCATTTAGCCAGTTTGAGCATTGCTAAGCAGTCCCATTTTAAGCAGCCCTCAGCTGAGCTGTGGATTTATGCACAACTAAGCACTAAGTATTTGCCACTTTAAGCACTGCTCAACTAAGCTTAGTGAGTTTGCACACTGCTGAGCTGTGCTTTGCATTTTAAAAATGGTCCAATGGTGGCAAAGGGTGGGAAAATAGCCTTATTTAAGCTGCATAGGTGGGAATACAACCTACAGTATAGTACAGTACAGAATACCATCATGGGTAGAACCACCTCATGGGATGACGCCCGTTTACCCTGGGCGTGGGCATGGAGGGGAACCTGTCACCTGACACCAGTTCCAAGGTATGGTGCTCAGGGTCATCCAGCAGGATTTGGATGACTGCCTGCGCCAGATAGAGGGCAGACTGACACACCTTGAGGGGCAATCTGGCCCCAGAGCCCAGTCCCCAACACAGCTACTTTCAAGGCCGTGAAGTGGCAGTGGTGACTGCCCATGGGGGACCTCAGTCCAACTGTTTCCATCTGGGGGCACTTGGTCATCTGATTCCCAACCACCCTCCCCATCCAAGGTGTTTACCCTCCTCATGTGTCATACACCTCCCAATCTGCTATCGTCTCTGTCCTGTCCATCTGCAAATGCAACCTCTCCTACCCAACTTACCTCCCCAAACGTACCTAAACCCTTACCCAACATCCCACTCTCACATTAAAAAAAGGGCAACTGTTCCCCAAAAAATTGTTGTTCCATACATAGCTCTCCATTTCTTTCCACGTACACTGACATTAATCTCCCCATGAATTAATCAACAAATTTATGTTGCCCACACCCCTCCCTGTGGGGTGTGAGGCTCTAAATTCCAAATTGTCCACAGCATGCACAGCTATTGCTGCACAAGAAATGGAGAGCTATGGTCCTTTCCTACACCCATCCTGCACATTCCTATCTGCCTTTCATAATGTTTTTCCCTCTGCTTGGCCACATTTCACCACTTTCCTATCACTCCTTTTTTGTTTTTTTTTTTTTTGGAAATAGCATGGGTTTAAGCAGGGATAAGCAATGCTGAGGAAAGCTAAGCACTGCTTGGCATTGAGTTGTATCACGCAATACTGTGCAAACTGCTTAAAACTACTTTAATCACTCTATCTGATTCAAACACTGTTCTGCCCAGCAGCAAAATAACCAGCCCTGGTAAGTGTCAAACTCAGGACCCTGTGCATGCCAGTCAGAGCAGCACAACACTAGGCCAAATCAGCTCTGGGGAATTAGTACTGCTTTTGTAAATATATCATGCAATACAGTCATGAAACAGGAAAAAAAAGACATCACTGGCAAGTATTGAATACAGGACCCTGTGCACTAGAGTCAGAGCAACACACCACTAGGCCATATCAGCTCTGGGGAGTTAGCACTGCATTTGTAAATATATAATGCAGTACAGTCATATAACATTAGGGGGAAAAAAGACACCACTGTCAACTATTGAACCCAGGACCCTATATACTAGAGTCAGAGCAACACACCATTAGGCCAAATCAACTCTAGGGAATTAGTACTGCTTTTGTAAATATATAATGCAGTACAGTCATGTAACATTAGGGAGCAAAAGGCACCACTGCCAAGTATTGCACCCAGGACCTTGTCAACTACAACATAGTGCATTACACTAGTAGGGCAATTGAGCTCTGGAGAAGAAGTAATGTTTTCACAAACATATCCTGATTGCCAGTGATACAATGCTCCTCAGACAAAACACAGTGTACTTGGGGCAGGCCTCTGACGCAGACAACAAACCAGTGCACAGACAAATAAATGCTGCTGGATGTACATGAGGCCTGCAATATCAGGTACAGCTGACAACTGCACAGACTGTTGCTGAGTGAACACAGTTGTGCCCCTTACTTATGGGAGGGTTGTCATAAAACCTATTCTGTGTGCTGACATACTGGCGATGCAGTGCAGATTGTGGTTACAAACCATGACAGACAGTTTAATGTCACACATCATACCAATCTGAAGACACATGCTCATGTCAATCATGTGTAACACACTGTAGGCATGCACATGTCTTACAAAAACATCTGCCATAATATAATATAATATTTTATTAGTAATATATCATATAATATATATTATCATATAATATTATAATATATTATGATATATAATATATAATTATTGATATATAATCTATATGATTAATATATTATATATAATGCATCTGTTATATTCTTAGTATGTGTCACATCTGGACATCCACAGTCCTGGCCCAAAACCTAGTCTGTGGCACAACAACTACATGCATATCAATACCACATAGGAATAACTAAGCCATGCAGTGTCCATCAAAACTTGCTGCTCCCACAGCAGTCAATGCCACCCACACTAGCACATTAAAAGCCTGCAGGGTGGGACACATTTCACAATTATGAATATGTGTTCTAAATGTTGCCTACCACTGTCTATATGGCACTATTGCATAACATATGTATCAGAGGCACATGCTTCACCTGGATTGCTATGGGTACCATCAGCCAGACAATGCTGTGACATGACAGCTGATACCACTTCCTCACTCACAGTAACAACCTGCTGTCCCCCTATGTCTTCACATTCCCTAGTCTGACTCCTGTCCAGAATGCAGCAACTGTGGCCTGTTGCACATGCAGCAGTGTGTCCAGCCACCTGCTAAAGACCTAACATACTTCCCAAACACTTGGAACAGAGTATCCACACAACACCCATATATCAAGGGGTGGGTGGTTGCCCGTGTGAAAGGGACATGAGTCACAGACTCCTCCTACAAATATACACAGCTGATAGAACAGCATCAACTGTAGCAGCATGCACATTCAGATAATAAGGATTTATAACACTCACATCTGCCTGTCTCCTTACTGACCCCAACACACATTGTTCAACAGTACACTGCTACAGAATCTGAAAGTCTGTTAACAATGGCCAGACATAGCATGCAAAACTGTGGACATAAAACATCAGTCCAGACAGTGGACAGTATTTCTACCTACCATCTCTGATGCTGTAGCTCCCACACCTTGATAATGTCCCCCTCACAGGCCAGGACAAGGGCAAGGCCTACATGAAGGCCTTAATTATAGCACTGTGTTGCCATGCCATTGGCTAACGGAAAGGCAACCCAGCTGTTCTGGATGCAATTAGCAATTGGGAGTCACAGATTGGTGCACAGGCAATCACCTGTTCATGAGCATTACCTAAAGTAAACAGGTCTGACACTTTATTCATGAAAATAGACTGCAATTCTCTTGGTTACTACAACTGGATTTCTTCTCTCAAAGGAGTACAGCACTATACCAGGTATGTCATTGAATGAAACATGTAATGGAATGCAGATAGGGGGATGCAGTTATGGGAAATAAGAAGCTAAACAGTAGATCTCAACAACATTGCCTGGACTGACACATCTATATCACGTTATCGAAAGTTTACTTAATTGAATCAATAAAGGTCGAACTTTATTGATTGATTAAGTAAAACATCCACTAACGTAAAAAAAAAAATAAAAAAAAAATAAATAAATGGTGTAGGCAGGGGTCAAGCCACCCTGTGTCCCCCCACACCCCATTACTTAAGTATGCCAACTCCAAGACCGCACTACATTGAGGTAAATGGAAATCTCCCTTTACGGAGATTTCCATTTACTTGCACAATGTTCTTCACTTTCGATATTGTCGTGCCGACAATATCAGACTCGATATTGTCAGCTTACAACAATGTGAAGTAGACCCGGACTGACAAGTTGCCATTTGTCTGCAGTCCAGCACTTATAGCTATCCCTTACGGCTCTGTCTGCAGTGATATAGATCACAGCTCTGGCCCCTGAATCACCCCAGCAATGGTCAGCTGACATATGACTGCTACTTTTATTGTCTGTTGTACAATAATGACAGTAAGTACCAGTGTATACAGATGGCATATGACATAATGTACTATCAGTGACCCCTTCTCAGTCTATGAGTGCCATACAGGCTTAGTTCAAAGATTGTCCAGGTATCCCTGACCATTCATGACGTACTCTGGCTAGGTTACTGTGTACCTCACACCTGTATCTGATTGCCTGTCACTTATGACTAGCATACCTAGTGACCCTCTGCAGCAGAACAGCAGGTTATAGGTACTAGAAGTGGGTGGAAATTGGCTCTGGCTCAGCAGCAGTGCATACATATTGAGCATACAGTTTAAGTGAATGCATACAGTACCACATATTCATGTACCATTACTGTGTTCCCAGGGGTCTGCCATGTCACAGACAGATTCCATAAATGCTGGGGACAGCCATCACATATTGATCAACTGGTGTGTGGAAATACACATTTGTCTAGCAGGGAGGTCTACATCTATCAAGCACATGTACACATTCCACAAACATCTGGGTACTGTAGATGTCAGACAGCTATGAGGAGGACACCCTACACCACATATGCACTGCTTTCAGTTATTGTATAGCACAGATGTTGCTGAAATGTCCACATGCACTTGTAGCACCACTCACCTATTTTTTGGATGTAGGCTGGATGACATGGTAAAGTACCATTGCCCATAGGGGACACCCAGCAGTCAATGACAGTGATGAGTGTGGACACATAAAAACACAGACTGTAAGAGCACTCAGGCCATATCTGGTAGTCTTGGCACCATATGAGGTTAATAGGCTATGGGCCCTGAGCAGCTATATGCCTAGGCCAGATGTTATCCCATGTGTATGCAAGGCAGCACCTGATGCCCCTGTCCAACAGCGACACAGGTGGTATCCCAAGGGTGTACGTGCAGTTAACCATCCAGTTATCCAGGCTATGGCTGCAAAAGTGTAAATAGCTACCCTGTCTGACGTGGACAGGGTGCCCATTCTTACGCAGCCTGATTGCGTGAGACACACATCTGAGCTGGCAACAAACCCACTTCAAGCCACACACCAGGTTAAGTGTGTGTGTGTGTGTGTGTGTGTGTGTGTGTGTGTGTGTGTGTGTGTGTGTGTGTGTGTGCACGCGTGTTTTAACAGAGTGTAGCATGACTTGCACTCATGCAGCAGTCCCAGCAGTGTGAAGTCTGTGAGTGTCTTGAATGCCACACTGAAGCCACCCATGATGATTATGTATGAAACCGGGTAGAGGGTTGGCCTTATAGCCTATTGATGTGTGGTAGATGTTTGATGCTCTGGTATTCCCTTGTGGGGAGCCTCTGTGATGTCCCCAGCTGCTGCATGTGCTGGGCAATGTCAATGATGAACAGGGAATTATACACATTAATGGTCCTCACTGGAGGAATGCAGGGATGTGTATACCCCGTATCCCATAATGACACACCCTTATGTATGACATGGGCCATGTAGAAGGTTTATGTTACAATGAAAGCAACACTGTGTTGACATGCATGTTGCCAAAGACTTGTGTCCTCAGCACCCTCACGGCTTATTGCAAGCCTAGGATGTTGTTCATACTCTGATAATATGTGGAGATGTCACTCTCCCCATAGGGGTTCACACTGCATGTCTTGGTATGCTGCCTGAGGCCATGTATCTGACAACAGTCATGTATCTGTGTGAGACCTTCCTAGGCAGATATCCACATCACTAGGGAATCCGGTGATGGCACACAGCATGCAGTCATGTGTACACATGGTTGAACATAGGCTAATGGCTGTTACATACACCTCAGATGTGTACATCACACATATCAGATTCCTAAACATGGAACAACAAGTTACACACCTACTTATGGGTCAACTGCTTGTGGTGCATTTCCCTATGTGGAATAATTGGGCTGTGTCAGTGCACTGCTGTGCTACCCCTATGGTAAGATATGTGGTGTGATACATACTTGGGAGTGTTATATCCATAATGGCCATGTGGGTTATACTGTCACATAGTTTGTCCAAGTCAATGTGGACATTTTGCACTGTCACCCCCTGTCCATGGCTTTGGTGACTGTGTCATAGAGGTCACCTGACTGTAGCAGACATGAACCTTTCCTTGACAAAGCCTAAGTGTGCATATGGAGTGTGGGCAGATAACACATGTCCTTGTTAATGGGGTTCACTTGAAACTGTGCTATGGCCTTGCAGAATAGCCTACTTAGGCTGCTGGGTCTATCATGTGACTGAGTGGGGGATGCCCCACCTTAGTGTAAAAGGGTGACAGTGATCTTGCATCAGACCGATGGGACAAAGGAAGTACTCAGTCCTCCTTTCAATATGGTTCCTTATGGTGTTGCAGGTTATGCTTGGGGTCAGGTAGGATGGATCTTGTGATATAATAGGCTATAATGGCAGATGTATACCATGATTATCACATGGCAGTGGTGACCTGTTCCCCACATGTAGGAGGCAGGGGAGGTACTGTGCATATCCTGATATACTGATGTGTAACACATGTGGGTGAAGTCTACGACAACTCCGTCAGGCATCCAGTATGCTACACGAACAGCACTGGTATAGTTGGTGTCCTTGCGCACCACAACTGAGCAGCTGCTACCTGTGCTGTTGCAGACATATGTACAGTAGGGGAGATGACTGTCTGTAGTGGATGTACACAATGTAAGCATTGTGTTTATTGTGCAAGTTTGCAGGAACAATCCCATTCTCATGTACATGCTAAGGAGACATTGCCCCAGAATGGGCACCTGCCCCTACTTTGTCTCAGACAGCAGTATGTCATCCCTGTTATGGACAGTATGTATTGCATATGGCCAACAGACAGGTGTGCATATCCTAGCAGAGGATGATGTAGGCCTGTCGGGTATACATGACTACATGCATCTATACAAATGCACATATAACGCTTGTGTGTATGTGTGGATATTGGTGCCAGTCCTTAATGAGGGGTTGGGGGCTCTGAGTCTGTGTAAACCCCCCAGGTAGATTTATTCCATGTAGGAGGTGTATGTATGGCTGAGCCTAGCTAGTTGGATATTGTGGGAGATGGTGAGTGCAAACATGACTGCATGATGGTTGCTTTGCCATGAAGGATGACACTGTAGGGATGCTGCAGTGGTAAACCATGTTGTGTAATGGCGACTGCAATACACCTTCATCTCATGTGGGATTAGCCCCTGGTCACACCAAGGTGTTTGTACATCCACTGTTCATGGCTTTCTGGCCATTTATGTGCTGGCATGGGTATGTCTTACAATGTATACTAAGGTCGTTCAACTGACCCAGGATCAGGGTACAGTCCTGACTCCTAATACAGTTGATGAGGTCCATGTAGGCAGAATGGGCTTCCTGGTCACATTTGGTGGCCAGTACCTAGCTGTGATTTGCATAGGTTTGTGTTTGCAATAGTAAACTGACCCTGCAGTATCCCCTATGCATCTTAATGCCTGTACAGCATGGAGGTGTGGAGGTGTCTCATATATATGGAAATCCCATGTCCCAAGGCATTACTGGCTACACTTTGCCTTCTGCATGTATGATAGGATGGTTGACCATGTAAGGCTGGGGTGCTGTCTTCAGCTTTGAACCATGGTCTGTGTGAGTGCACAGATGTCTGCTGTTCCCAGGGTAGGACTGCTTGCAATGAGTGCAAAGTAATGTGTACACTTCTAGTGATTAGCAGCATGGCCTTCAATGTGTGCTGTACTGACACTTGTATGTTGGTAGTGATAATGTCACCAATGTTACTAATGGAGTCACTATGGGGCTGTTGGGAGACCACTGCCAGACGCATGAAGACCAGTGAAGACAGATGGAAGCCATCTTTCTAAGAGCATTGTGGTCTGTGTACCATATCATCCCAGACTCACTGATACTGGAATCCCTGGAATATCACAGGATAAATGTGCACATGTTAAGGGCAATCATTCCCTCATTGCATTGCGGCATGTGTCTTGGTGACAGCATAATGCTGAGTAAGGCTAGGGACATACCTGCCTGGTACACATAACCAGTGTGTTCACTCATGTCTCACTGCATATAGTCCAGGGATGTACATGTCAGGTCAGGTCAGGCACACCAACATATACAGTGACAGACCCATTACAGTACCTGTTGATGAGAGACAGCACTGCATATGCAATATGGCTGAGTCTGTCAACTGACACAAAAGTAGCTGTGACCATTCACATACCCAGCCAGGTCAGAGACACACCAACATGTCTCCACTGGAGTCCCCTATGTGTAACATGTTTGACATGAACCCACACCTGCATGGCTGTAGGATACAGATGTGTGGCCATGTATGGTATGTGCTGTGTACAGCTGTGGCATTCATGTGTGTCTTTTCCTCAGAGATCCCCTTTGTTTGTGGATGTGTATGTTGAGGAACACTGCAGATGTTAGTATGTGCTATGTAGGTGTGGGTGGTGTCTGAGCTATACTGATTGTGTTAACAACCTGTCTGAGGACAGATATGCAGACTTGACAGGCAGAGACCATGGACTGCAGGTTCCTACTGTCATTGCACATCTCACACACAGTGTGTTCATTGGTGGTGTCTGTAGATGGCTGTCCAACTGTGTACATGAGGCAGGTGCTACACAGTGCCAGGACACCAATATCAACCACACTGGCTGGGGAAACTGTAGGACATTGTCCAGCCATATAGTCCAGATTCTGAAGGAGGAAGGCCAGGGAGACCTGAGGGATGGGCCTACAGACCAGATGAGTACTACTACAGTAGGAGGCTGACACCACAGCAGTCCATGTAGGCAGCCTATGAACAAGCAGTAGTAGGTGCAACAGCTACATGCAGTGCAACACCTAATAGCACATGCAGCAAGTAGCATGAAACATCAGGATCAGGAAAACAATGCATGCTGTATTGCCAGTGTGCTGCCAAGACCCACAGACATAATGTGCTGATAGATGGTGGTGGTATGTGCAAGGTAGCAATGGATATTGCTGGCAAAACTGGATGTGCTGCGTATGTAGATAATGGTGAGCAATGTATGCAGTCCTGTGATGTGTTCCCCTGTTCATGTCTTTCAGGTGGGATGTACAGACAATGCAACCCAGCCTTCTCAGAAGCTGAGACCACTGCAATTATTGATGCCCTGAAACTCCATCACTGGGTGCTGTTGTCAAGGAGCCGCCATAACCAGCAACAATGTGCTGCCATGTGGGCGGACCTGGTAGCAACAATGAATAATGTGGGTCACCGTTACAGGAGCTATGAACAGGTTTTACACCATGCTACTGTTCTCATACACCATGAACGGCAAAGGGCTGCAGCTCTGGTCAGGGACTGTGCTGGCACAGGGGGAGGCCCTGCTACACAACCACCACTCTCAGCCACAGAAGAGTTCCTGGCAAACCTGGTGTCAGCCACCAGCTCACAGGAAACCATCAGTACATATGTCGTGGAGGTGGGTGGCATAGAGTCTACAGCCAAGGAGCATCCAGGTAAGCCTCCAGTAGTCATCACATTAATACTGTATCATTCATACTGGCAGCCTCTGCATACCTGTATGCATATTTCAGGTCAGTCTGCATTTGGGGTTGGAGTTTTGTAATGCACACATGTGCAGACATATTGTGAATGTCAGCAATTTGGGCAGTATCGCAACTTGTCCTGTACATGTTGATAAATGCGCATATTATCCTGTATCATTGCCATATGTGTGTGTGTTGACAATACCTCTCCCCCACAACTGCAGAGGTACCTCTGGTGTGGCTGAGGAACATCAGCCTATAACCTGTGAGTGTGGAACTGTCATGTTATGGCTCACCTATACCCTAGGTATGTTGAGGGCTGCCATTTTGCCATGCACACAACTGTTAAGCATAGCCATATTGCAATATGCGCATCTTCACTTGTGGTGGGATTCACTGCAGTTCATTACATTGATAATCACAGTAGTATATTTACAGGAGCTGTAACATATTAGCATGTAGTTTTGTATAGGTGTAGCCACTGTGCTATACAGGGGTGCATTACTATTGTGTATATGGGTGCACTGTGTGTCACATACTCCGACATGTCATGTATCTCACAGGTATATAGCACTAGTAACATTAACTGGATGTAACTGCACTGCAGGTTGTTGAGGCCCTGTCCAGAGTGTGTCTGTTGTGGTCTGATTGTGTGCTGTGCATGGCATCAGTCAGATGGTATGGTCTGTATAATGCCTTTGACACCTCACGTGTGTGTGTGTGTGTGTGTGTGTGTGTGTGTGTGTGTGTGTGTGTGTGTGTGTGTGTGTGTGTGTGTGTGTGTGTGTGTGTGTGTGTGTGTGTGTGTGTGTGTGCGTGCGTGTGCATGTCTGTGTGGATCAGCAAACATTATAGTACAGGAATTAATGTAGTCATGCTGTCTTCCCCTCATAGGAGACCATGGGGGTTAGAGTGTGTCCCCCTCACAACCTGATGTCAGTGTCTCATTGGAGTCTAATGATGATGGTGGCCATTGTGAGGCACAGGTGGGGTTCTTGGGGGATGAATCTGTCCCATTGGTTGACATCTCACTTCCACTCCCAATGTCCCCACACACAGTCAGTATGCCCACACATGCCCATCTCCCAGCAGCCACAGAAATTAGACAGTCAGAGGGGGTGGCATTAAACAGGGTAGTGTGTTGACTATGACATTAGTGACTGTAGACACTAGCCATAGCCAGAGTGCTGGTGAGGTCACACACAGGCAGACTGACAGGGGTGCTCAAAGGAGGACTGCTGTCCATCCAGCCCCTGTCAGAGGTGTCACAGCACATGTTACCCAAAGCATCTTTCTGTCCATCATGGAAGCACAGGCACATTGTGATCAGTATACCAGATGGATGCTTAGGGTCATGGATGCAACACTGTCTGGCATGCATGACACTCTCCATGGCATTGGGATGCCTTATGTCATTTTGCTGATGTAGTGGATAGACAGTGGGATGAGACATTGTCAGTCCTTAATCATGCAATGTCTGCTTGAACATGAGGTGGGAGTAGGGTGTCGAGCACATGGACATAGGACAGCAACAACATCAGCTGAGAGTCCATGTGTCCATGCACAGGTGCACTCCTGTAGTGGCAGCACCACGAGCACTAATGAAGGGAGAGTGATGTCCACACCACAATGTGGAAGATCATGGGCACATGGTCCTGGGTGGTCCTGTGAGGGACACAGACCCAGCAGGTACTGGTCACCATCATGAAGTAGTACCACATCTGGCCTTCGGCATGGTGGTGCCAGTACCACTTCTGTCAGAAACAGTTCCCATGTTCATGGCCAGAGATGGTGAACTATACATTCTGCCATGTACGGTCCATGGCTGTCCAACATACCCCTGTGTAGGGCTAGCACATGGCTTGACTGTGTGCATGCATGGCCTCACACATCACTGTCGTATGCAGGTCACTAACAGATGCACACAGCTCCTTTCCATGACACAGCTGACCAACAGCCTTCCATATGCACACACACACATGATGTCAACTGTATGGCACAGCCTAGGCCTTTGCTAACCCCACACCTCACCCTGTGCATGTGATGATACCAGTGGCACATCTCTGCTATCCATAGCATAGATGCAGGGCCATGCTAATATGTGTCTGATGCATGTGGTGAATGTAGTACAAGTAATGGCAGTGTGTAGTGTAGTAGTATTATGAAATGTAAGGCGCTGTCTGCTAGCAATTGTCATGTGTACACATCAAAGTGTGCATACCTCATGGCACAAATGTATGTACACTTTGATGTGTACACATGCTAATATGTGCCTGATGCACGTGGTGAATGTAATACAAGTAATGGCAGTGTGTAGTGTAGTAGTGTTATGGCCTGTAAGCTGCTGTCTGCTAGCAATTGTCATGTGTACACATCAAAGTGTATATACCTTTGTGCCATGAGGCTTTATTGCTGTTAGTACTGCTGACTGACTGTTGTCTCACAGACCTTATTTTGTTTTCATTTAGGTGTCAGTGTGTGTAAGTCATGGTGGGCTGCTGCCAGTATGTTAGCTGAGGATGGTGGAGTGGAAACACAGAGACCTTTTCTTTGGTAAGGTACAGCTGTATGTGTCCATGTTTACCTAGGTGTTTATGCATGGAACAGTGGGTGAGGGACAATGGGGGCAGACAGCATACCTTGCATGCATACCCCTTGACACAGCATGCTACTGTTACTACATGTCACCTGGGAGTTCTGTAGGATCACTGGTTCATAGGTACAAAGGAGGTTACTACAGTATTGGCCCTGGGTCCCTTACAAGTCTATCCAGTACTGTATCCCCATCAGAATCATGTATTAGCACCTGTTGGCCCTTACATTCCTTGGCACAATTTGGACCCCTGGGACAGATTTTTTTTTGCATCCACTCAACCTTGATGCAGTTGATGAAGGTCTGTATGGTACTCTGAGATTTTGGGGGAGTGCATTCCTGACACAGGGCAGCCTCTGGGAGATAAACCTGCCTCTCCAGCTGTTTATTTTGATGTGTCATATGTGATTCAAGCCTGTCATGCCGGTAATGTGCACAGAGTTATACTGACATATATGGGGCAGCTGTTGAAGGGCTGAGCACGACATTGCCACCTAGGCATACCACAGCCCACCTGTGGACAACATGTCTGATACTGAGTGGGCCAGTACTGATTCAAGGCTGTTTGCATGGCACATGTGTTGAAGGCCATGGATAACCTTTGTAGGTGTTAACATGGCCTTACCATTTGGTGCAGATACCTGCATAGGTACATGCCAGACCAGCCATGCTGCTAATGTCTTGAACTGACTGAGGACTATAAAGAGCTAATGTCCACCTTTTGTCTGGATGCAGTCCCTTTACCTATATGGTGACCATGTCCAAACCTTTTCTGACCACTGCCACTACTTCATGGGTGACTGTAACAGTGTTATCAACCTGAGTAGCCAGGTATGTCAATGCAGTTTGTGTGTTTATGGGGTTGTTGTTGATGTGAGAAATAGTGGGTCCATGTCCTCTCCATATGGTGCGATGGTAGTATTTTCTGCATTCAGTTGGAGGCCAGGACATGGCCACCATTCCATACCTACTGTCATTGCAGTGTGTTAACATTGGTTTGTGGGTCAATGACAGACAGCACACTACACACAGTTGCCATAGCTTTAGGCGGTACCTACATATGTGGGAGGTGGCAGTTTGTATTCATGCCTTCATACATGTGGGTCATTGTGGGTGGAAGCTACTCACAGGGCATACACATGTCGGATCTATATTAGATCTTTGAATGCTTAGGCTGTTGAATGCCAAAACATCAACACCTAAACGTCGAAGTCTAATAAACGCAACAGGCCAATTACGCAAATTTTTTCCCAGGGGAAAAAATTTGTGTGGCCAACAAAAACAAACTCTAAAACCCTAATCAAGTGGGGGGCTCTGCCCCCCCCCAACTAAATATATCAACTCTGAGATCACTCTATATCGGGGAAAAGGACAAATCCCCGATGATGGCCAAGCAATTTTTTTTCCCAGGGAAAATAATTTGCATAATTGTCCTGTCACGTTTATTAGACGTTTTGGCATTCGACAACCAAAACATTCAAAGATCTAATATAGACCCCACATGTCTACATATTGCACACACATAGGCAACACAGGGTAAGGTTGCCACCTTATTGTTAGATTAAGGATTTCCATTTTAAAATAGTTATTAGACATTAGACAGGCTAAAGGGTAAAATAAATTGTGCTTCATTTATGCATAAAAGACAGTTAAGCAGAAAGGAAAATAACATTGCGGGCCAAGCATTGAAGATTGTTTATTAAAGAGAAATAGATAACCATAAAGTGTGCAGACAGAATTTTTTTTCTCAAGGAAAAGATCAGCTACAGAATGTTCCTTAATGAAGCACATACAAAGCCTGAGACCAAGGTTAAAGAAAAGAAAATAAGGAAATTTACTAGACTAAAGCAATATAATATGCTGTGTCCAGGATAGCAGTTCAGTTAAGGTTAGTAAGTTTATTTGTCCTGTTACTTCAGAGAAGATATCTATCACTCGAGCATGAGTACAGAAAACAGGTCATCTGGAGACTATGTCAGTTTACATTGTTCTGGACAATCAAAATATGATGTACAACAACTTAAATTGTTTGTCAGTACTGTTAATGAAGACAGTATTCAGATATTGTGAACATCTAATTAAACCGTATTAAATGAACTACACTGCTTGGAGAATTCATTCTTAAAAGTGCACAAGACTTGGTCCATAAGGGAGAAAGTGACACCTATTCAGCATGAGCTTGGGTAATTAAGACTTTTGTTTCTCAGTCTCATTGCATTCAGTGTTTCCAGCTAACTATGGTACAGTACAGTATTATCAAATCTTACAATGCCAGCCACACAAGCCTGCTGTCTGAGGAGAGATATATAATTTGCATAACCCAGCAAGCAGGTGGACCTTTTCGCATCCAGTTTCCAGTACAGCATGTTTTCTTAAGTTCACAGTAACTGTTTATACAGCAAAAGTACTGCAGCATCACTCGGGAGAGTACACCACCCTTTCAGTAAAGGTTTCGTTCATTTCCAGACTTGGTTACACTACATGTGTTCTACAGAAATCTACAGAATAGCAGTGTTTCATTCAACTTCATGTGTTCTACAGACTATAAAATAACACTGTTTTCATTAAAGTACAGCACTCTGTATTTCGTTCAACTACATGTGTTCTAAAAACTTCAACAAAAACAGCTGCAGTAAATAATTTTTTCCGGTTTTACTTTAATAAATTCAACATTTCATTAACAGTTTAAAGTGACAGCAACTGTTTCATAACAGACTTTTTAGCAGCATACCAGTGTTGTTTCCATAAATAGAGCTATAAACTCTATATAGAATAAGCTGAAAATTACGGCATGATAGTTTTTCATTAAGACTTCATGCAAAAAAACGAACAATGAAATTGCACAGCACCAGTGTTTACTTCAGAAAAGCTTCACACGACTTCAGCAGACCAATGTTAAATCAAAGCAGTGTTCCTTCAGAATGTAAAATATATTATCCAATTAAAAAAATATCTCAACAGACTTTCATGTTTCCAGGGTGATGTCATAGAGTCAAAAAGCAAGGAAAAGGTTAATAAGCTGCAGACGACGGCTCACATTTCTTCGAAGCCATAAAGTTATGTAAGACTTTATATCTACCTTTTAGTCAAGAGTTAAACAAAGTTTAAATTACTTAATTAAAGCCTTTTGTGCACGTAAACATGTCAAATAATACTGCAACAGTTAAAATGTCAGTATATTTTTGGTTTAAGTTTAAATTTTTTTTAAGGTTAAAGGTTATCAGTTCAAAAATGTTAAATATCTCTAAAGGCAAATGGTTTAAATCACAGAAGCAGGCTAATGACTCAAAAGTCAGTATGGTCTCCAGTTTAAATGTACATGCTTCAGCACATAAAAGTCAACATAATAATTTCAGTTATAGCATAGTTTCATGTACAGATAATCAGAATATAAAACATACAATTCAGAATACAGAAGTAGGTTACAGTATTACAAATGTCAGTACAGTCTACATACATAACATGCAAGCAATGTCTCAAGTTCACATTACTTCATCTAGTTTCTTATTTTCAAAATCCAGTACAGTGTTTGCACTGGACAGAGATAAGAGGAATCAACGTGCAGATTTTGTAACTGACAAACAGACTTCAGTGCTAAGTAAAACTATGCATTATATAGCTATCTGTAAACATTATAGCATTAATCTATCATTGTTTAAGGTTATTTCATTGTTTACAGACAAATCATTTTTTGTTGTACATAGAAAAGATACAAATGTAGTCTTGTCATAATTTAAAAGGTCAAAGATTACAGCAGCTAACAGTTCAAAGTGTAACAGCTCTGTATATACTGGTTTAGACTTCAGTAAAGAGATATGTGCAAATCAACAAATTAAAAAAAAAATTGTTTATGACAGAAACATGGGTTAAAGATAAATTAAATTCCAGTTCAGCTGACATAGCTGAACTGCTCAAAGGCATATTGGGTGTGGTCAGTTAAGAAAAATGGGTAACCATATGCCTCTATGCCTTGTAAGGCATATCAGAACTAACAGTCAAATGAATTAGCAGAATAAAGAGTTTGCAGTTACAGTTTGGCAAATACATTTTTTGTATTATTGTTTTGTTTATCAGTCATTAGTTAAGTGCATAAACAATATTGTAATATAGCCAGAGACAAAATAATGTTTGCTAGTTTACAGAATATACAATGTAAAGTCAATACTACATTGTAAAAGTGACAGCACAGTTAAAAATTCAGATCTTATGTATAAAAGAGTACATTATGTAATCAGTTTAAGACTGTATATGTTTCACATGCAGGCCACGTCTCACACACAGAACCAACAGAGGGGAACCTATCCCAGTGAAAACCAAGGTATGTGTTGGCCTAAGAATACTAGCAACAGGTACCTTCCAGAGACCAACTGGTGATATGATGGGGATATCACAGGCATCAGCCTCCAGGGTACTGCACCAGTTCCTGGATGCCATGTCAGCACATGTCGGTGATCATGTATATTTCCCCAATGCCCGTGAGGTATTGGCCAGCAATATGCGTCTCTTCCAGCAAATAGCGGGATACCCTGAGGTACTGGGTGCAATAGACTGCACGCACATATGCATCAAAGCACCAGCCGGTGAGCGGGGTAGAGCCTATATTAACCGCAAGGGATTCCCCTCCATCAACTGCCAGGTTGTGTGTGATGCCCAGGGCATAATAATGAATGTGTGTGCTGGCTGCCCTGGGAGCTACCACGATTCCCACATCTGGCATCTGACGCAGCTGTACCAATCATTTGCCAGTGGGTACTTCCCACACGGACACCTAGTGGGGGATGCAGGTTATGCACTTGAGCCGTGGCTGATGACACCCATCAGAAACGCACACACACCTGAACAGGAACGCCATAATGAGGCACACGCACAAACATGTAATGTCATAGAGCGTGTGTTTGGGCTGCTCAAGTCACGGTTCCGGTGTCTGGACACATCTGGTGGAGCCTTGCAGTACACACCAACTACATGTACCCAAATGATCATGATATGTGCTATGCTACATAATATGATCCTGTGGAAACAGCTGCAGCAGGACCAGCATAGGGCTGGGCCAAACATACCCCCACCATTACCAAGGCCACCACAGGCAGAGGGTGACTCGGAGGAGGAACAACCTGACCTTGCCCCAGTAGGCAGAAGGAGGCATGCCCAGAATGCCCTGGCCTTGGCAAAGAGGCAATGCATAGCACATACACTGGCTCAGTAGGAACACTGGGACTGATACCCCCTCCGACTCACTCATATAGTAATAACCAATGATAGGAACTAAAAAAATCAGCAAACCTCGTACACAGGATAACTGTTTATTCCACTCGGTTAAGCGCTTTCAGCTACTAAAACTAGCCTTCATCAGAACCATACAAATCCATACCAAACAAATTTATATACACTTGTAATTTAAAAATGGCGCCAAAACCTTTAAAGGTGTACTGCTTCAAATACATTTAAAAACACAAAAAACTAATAAAAACATGTAATATGCATGTATAAATATATACCATATAACAAATGTAACATTAGAAAAAACATCTATATATCATTTAAATATGATGTATCATACTTATATAAAAATTCACTATTAAATAGATAATAATAATAGTGGCATACCCCATAAACTACATTACACTATTAGTATTATTGAGCTAAAACCAGAAAAGGTTTAATACTAATAGAATCATTTAATCCCGGAGCCCTCGTAGCATCTAATATTATTTGCCATTTGCTTTCTAACGCTGATAACTGCATTTTCCAATTTCCACTAAACAATGAACTTTGCAGTTGATCAATAATGGCAAAACGGAAGGTGTGAGTATCTCCATGTTCGAGCAAATGCCTGTACAATGCATTTCTATTATCTTTTTTCCTAATTCGATAAAAATGTTCATACACACGCTTCTTTAAGTTCCTTTCCGTTTTGCCCACATAATAAGCAGGGCATAGGCTACATGTGGCTAAATATACCACTTTAGTGGAGTTACAGTTACCTTTTCTAAACTTAATAATAGTGTTGTTACTGTCCCTTAACCTAATACTTTTTGCCTCATTTATGTGCCTACACTGATTACAGGAACCACATTTGGTGGTGCCTGTGAAAATGGGCCTCTGATCATTATCGTATGTGCTACTTTCTATAATCCTCTTTAAATTAGCTCCTGTTTTATACACTACTTTAGGCACTAGTCCAACTATGCCTTCAAGTTTGGAAGCTAAGATAATTTCCCAATGCTGCTTTAGTATGTCTATAATGACATTCGTGTGGGGGGTGTATGTCAATACACACACCCTTCGGTACTTTTGATCATTCTTTGCTTCTATTTCTGGACTAACAAGATATTCTCCTAACAACGGGGGGTACTTATTACCCCATTCGTTTTGCACATATTCGGTAATGTTGTTAACCATATGTAACGGGTACCCTCTATCCAGAAATAGCTGTTTAACATTAGCAATTTCCGTAATCATAACCTCCCTGGTTGATGACATCCTCGCAACACGAATACATTGTCCCTTAACTATGTTAGAGAAAATATGAGGTGGATGACAACTAGAGAAATACAAATAATCATTTGAAAAAGTGGGTTTGCGGTGCAATTGAGATGTAAACCCACTGGTCCCCAATCCAATGAGGACATCCAAAAAGGGGATATCAGTACTACTAATACTATGGGTAAATTTCAAAAAAGTGGAAGAAGAATTAAGAAAAGCCATGAATTCGTTTAGCTTATCGGCTGAATCTTTCCACAAAATAAAGATATCATCCAGATATCTCCCGTAAAAGTGAATATCCGTGTAGTAAGGGCTTCGGAATAAAATCTCCTCCTCCCACTCGACCATGACTAGGTTTGCGAATATCGGTGCACATGAGGAACCCATGGCCACTCCCTTAATCTGTTTAAAAAATTCCCCTTGGAACGTGATGTAATTATGCTCCAAGACCAGACCCATCATGTCACATAATAAACCAATCCCATCCCAGCTAAGCCCTGAATATTTACGTAGGCTGTTGGAGAAATATTCCAATCCTAGCTGGTTGGGAATACACGAAAACAGGTCCACTACATCTATGGTGACTAGGGTGAGGTTGTTCTTCCAGTGGTCATGGGTTAGTTTTCCTAGAAAGCTCCAAGAATCCTTCAAAATCTGTGGAATAACTCCATAAATATGCTTGAGCTGATGGTCAATCCATTTACCCACCTTAAAGGTTTTAGACCTAGACCCAGAAATTATAGGTCTAAACGGTGGGTTGTCCACAGATTTGTGGATTTTGGGAATCCCCACGATCTTCGCCAAAACCGGATGGTCATTCTTTAGATATGTGTAGGTCTCATTAGTAATTCTACCATCAATGAGGTATTCTTCTATAACCAAATCTATGCGATGATGTCCTATATTGATTTGGTTAAGAGAAACTGTCTCATATACCTCGGTCTGTTGTAAAATATCATGTATCCTAGCCACATAATCATCTGTTGGAAAAAGGACTATCCCTCCGCCCTTATCAGGTTTCATAATGCGGATATCCCTGTTGTGGACAATTTGCTTCAAGCAATCTCTCTCAGCCCGAGTAAGATTATTCTGACTTGTAGGGTACAGGGACTGAAGTTTGGATATATCCCTATGCACCCTGTAGAGATCTTGACAAACCAATTTTTCAAAATTTGCTATACCCGGATGGGCTACCGGAATATATGCACTCTTCTTCTTCAACATTTTGCCCACATTATCTCCCTCAGAAATCACCTGGTTGTCAAACTGAACTGCTAAATTTAAATCCCGACAGTAAAATTTAATTTGTTTGATGTTGTCCACTATATTACTCCGTACCGTAGGGATAAATTTCATACCCTTGCTCATAACTTGGATAAAATGCCCATTTACCTCCATGTCAGTGTAGTTGTAGACACTAAAGCCATCATAAGAATGAAAAACACAAACAGGCCCAGAGGGCTGGACACTGATGTTCGTGGCAGTACTCGCTGGGCGTGTCGTTAACCTTATTAGGGGGTGTAAATACTGCTTGAGAGTGAAGAAATTCTTCCTCATTACTACCACTGACATGGAAGCAAACCACCTTATCTACCTCCTGTGTGGACGACTGTACCGGTCGGGATATTGAATGTATGGGGATTGTTCCCTCTGAAAATCCGGATCAGGGTATCTTGCATTTACCCTACCCTGTCCTCTTCCATTAAACTTCAATTTGTCCTGATACTTAGGCCAAACATACACCTGTTCGGTTTTGTATAAATTCAAGTCTCTATCAAACTTTTTACATTTTCTATCATAAATGTTTCTAACTTTACTGTCGGCCACAGTGAACTGGTTTTTAAACATGTCCCTCCATAAATCATATTCAACATCACCAACAATAATCTCATACATGTTTTCAAGTTGTTCTCCCAACAAAATGCATTTATCCTTATGATGTTTTATAAGCAGTTGCATAAACAATCCCCCAAAACTATCAAAAAGTTCATTAAATTCACTTTTAACAGAATCAGTATACACAATACCCAATGGTAATTTAAAAAAGCGAATCCCTTTGGGAACAACCTTATTCTCCAAACAACAATTTAAATAATCTATATCCATTTTACAATTTTTGTAGGCAAAAAGTTTCTTCCCAAATTCAAAAATAGTGTCTTTAATAGTAGTAGTACAAAACCCATTTGAATTCTTAACAGGGGCCTTGTTTTTAGTACCAAAATCATTGCACTGTTCGTATAAAAACCGCTCCATTAATTCCCTTTCATTATTTGTATCCGCTACCAACACTTGTTGAGGCCCTTTTATATTAGGAACATTGCTTTTATAAAAAAGCTTAGATTGGTGTTGAGGACTAGAATTTTTATAAGAAACAGTACCTTTTTTACTTCGTGTGCAATCACGATTTTGCTGAACTGCTTCCTTACTTGTTGTAACAGTTTTTGGTCTTGCCCCGTTTCGTTCAGCTTCCCTACGTGCTCTGTTAATACTGAAGTCAAATGTAAAGTCTTGTGCAGGTGTAATGGGCAAGGGGTCGAAAACGTTTTTTTCCCCCCCATCCACAATAGACCACAGTCCTACATCTTTAGGTGATGAACCATCCATATCTGGTAAATCAATAATAGCTGGAGCACCGGGACAAGATGTAACCGTGTTACACAAAGCAACCGGGAAGCCCCTTTCCGGTGTACAAAGCTGCTGCTTACTCCGCTTGCTTTTCGCCCTTGTAATAACACTTCCAAATGCCACTGAATCAGCAGATGAATTACCCGGTGATTTATTAAACGACCCTTTCACCGGTGAAGATTGCGACTTGCTTCTACGAACCCTTTTATGAGCCTCCATGGTTGTAGGTAACTTCCTCCGTACACTGTTAGCAACCTCGCTACTAATGTCCGCTTTCTCCTCATGTGACAACTGTTCAGTTAGTAAACCCCGAATGGGGCTATTGTGCGTAGTAGGTTTACTAGGAATAACATGATTAGTTACCAACCCTGTAACCAAATCAATAAGTCTTTTCAGTTCGCTCTGAACTTCCGAAACCTCAGCACGTAGCAATACATATTCCTCCCGTGACAATAAAGGACCGCTGACTTCCTTCTGCTCCTCCATAACAACAAACTCCTGGCAGTACTCGAAACAGCAACTAATAACCAATGATAAGGAAAATTCAGGAAGGAAGGAAGATTCAGCCGATAAGCTAAACGAATTCATGGCTTTTCTTAATTCTTCTTCCACTTTTTTGAAATTTACCCATAGTATTAGTAGTACTGATATCCCCTTTTTGGATGTCCTCATTGGATTGGGGACCAGTGGGTTTACATCTCAATTGCACCGCAAACCCACTTTTTCAAATGATTATTTGTATTTCTCTAGTTGTCATCCACCTCATATTTTCTCTAACATAGTTAAGGGACAATGTATTCGTGTTGCGAGGATGTCATCAACCAGGGAGGTTATGATTACGGAAATTGCTAATGTTAAACAGCTATTTCTGGATAGAGGGTACCCGTTACATATGGTTAACAACATTACCGAATATGTGCAAAACGAATGGGGTAATAAGTACCCCCCGTTGTTAGGAGAATATCTTGTTAGTCCAGAAATAGAAGCAAAGAATGATCAAAATCAAGGGTGTGTATTGACATACACCCCCCACACGAATGTCATTATAGACATACTAAAGCAGCATTGGGAAATTATCTTAGCTTCCAAACTTGAAGGCATAGTTGGACTAGTGCCTAAAGTAGTGTATAAAACAGGAGCTAATTTAAAGAGGATTATAGAAAGTAGCACATACGATAATGATCAGAGGCCCATTTTCACAGGCACCACCAAATGTGGTTCCTGTAATCAGTGTAGGCACATAAATGAGGCAAAAAGTATTAGGTTAAGGGACAGTAACAACACTATTATTAAGTTTAGAAAAGGTAACTGTAACTCCACTAAAGTGGTATATTTAGCCACATGTAGCCTATGCCCTGCTTATTATGTGGGCAAAACGGAAAGGAACTTAAAGAAGCGTGTGTATGAACACTTTTATCGAATTAGGAAAAAAGATAATAGAAATGCATTGTATAGGCATTTGCTCGAACATGGAGATACTCACACCTTCCGTTTTGCCATTATTGATCAACTGCAAAGTTCATTGTTTAGTGGAAATTGGAAAATGCAGTTATCAGCGTTAGAAAGCAAATGGCAAATAATATTAGATGCTACGAGGGCTCCGGGATTAAATGATTCTATTAGTATTAAACCTTTTCTGGTTTTAGCTCAATAATACTAATAGTGTAATGTAGTTTATGGGGTATGCCACTATTATTATTATCTATTTAATAGTGAATTTTTATATAAGTATGATACATCATATTTAAATGATATATAGATGTTTTTTCTAATGTTACATTTGTTATATGGTATATATTTATACATGCATATTACATGTTTTTATTAGTTTTTTGTGTTTTTAAATGTATTTGAAGCAGTACACCTTTAAAGGTTTTGGCGCCATTTTTAAATTACAAGTGTATATAAATTTGTTTGGTATGGATTTGTATGGTTCTGATGAAGGCTAGTTTTAGTAGCTGAAAGCGCTTAACCGAGTGGAATAAACAGTTATCCTGTGTACGAGGTTCACTCATATAGCAACATGGATGCCTAACATGATACAACCTGCTTCCAAACATGTACAGGGAGTGTAGTATGTGCATCCGACAGAGGCAGCCCTGCAGCACCACCTGAGGCATGAATGCCATGTGTTAAGTAATGTAACACCATGTATCATATGCACACCTGAGGACCCTGACTAACATCCACCCTCACCAATCATGAACCACAAAAACACAAACCCACCTTCATAGGTACCACAAGGGATAGGAACCTAGATGTAATCCCACCCAATGCCAGAAGTATAAGCAGCAAGATGCGTGCAGTGTAAACACACACAGTATAGAGAATGTAGATATCAGTGCTGTAATAGAAAACTGGGTCAAAGCCCACATCAGCATCCTAACACTACCAGGTCACACCTCATACAGTGATTTACAGCTGCAAAACATGGAACAAGCTACAAAATCAGGGTGACTAGCAATAAATGTCATGGATAACCACACCCCCATGTTGGTACCACAACAAGAAGCAGCATGGATTAGCCATGGTCAAATACCAATGGCTAAAACTGCCTACTACTATATAGCTTGCTGCAGACCACTGTCCTAATAGCAGGAACTGCACCAGGCCTATGTTGGAATACATGAAGATATCAAGCCCCCCAAACCACATTATATTGCTTGACTGAAAATACCTACACATACACCATAGTTTCATAGTTTCATAGTTTACTACTAGGCTATCTGCCCTAGTGTATTTATAAGCCTAGCCATAGTGATGTGGCTATTGCCACCCCTTATAGTGGTAATAAGTGTACAGAATAGATTCTGAATATTGTGCCTCTGACTTAGTAGTGACACATTATGACCCCTTTACTTAATCGAATAACTTGACTGTGCCTCTGTCTAGTAGTGACACAGGGAGGACCCCTGGGGTAAACCTACGATCTCACATCCGCTTGTCCAGATTTCTCTTGAAGAGAGTCAGTGAGGGACTCTGTCTAACATGAACTGGGATTCTGTGCTAGAGTGTGAGAAGCCTCTGAGTTATGACTCTGTCCCTACAGCATGTCCTATACATGTATGTGCTGAGGTTCAAATCTTTAGCTCTCATGGTTCTGGTGGATTTGGATTGCTTGCAGTGGAGCATGTCCACCAAATCCTGATTGGACATGGTCTTGTATGTCAGGCATAGGTCACCTGTAAGTAGGCGGTATGCTACTGAATAAAGCTGGATTTTCTTTAGTCTGGAAGCATATGACATGTGTTGTAGACCCTTGATCCTCTTGGTAAGGTACTTTTGGGGTCTCTCCAGCTGTTGCAAGTGCTGGGTGAGGTACGTACCAAATGGGGCTTTGTATTCAATCATGGGCCTGATAAGGGAGAAGTATAGGGGTACAACGACCTCCTTTGATCTGGATGGAAAACCCTTCATGATAAGGTGGGCAAGATAGAAAGTCTTTCTAACCACTTTGGCAGCATGGGTGTCAAACGAGAGGTCACTATCTACATGGGTCCCCAGGTGTCTGATTTGTTTTCTGTGCTCAGTGGGTTGCTGTATATGTGTTAATTTGTGGGTACTTTGTTCCTCCCACAGGGGATGACTACACATCAGTTGCATTCAGTTTCAGGCCATGATTCTGGCACCAGCTATCTGTTTTTGTGAGGGCATTCTGTAGGATGTGTGTGCCAGCTGATGTATTCACTATGGTGCCTAGGTTACAGTCATCTGCAAACTTTGTCAGCCACAACCCTCCTATCTTTGCTTTCACATCTGAAAAGTAAATGCCAAATAAGCGGGGTCCCAGGACAGATCCTTGTGGGACACCACTTGTGACTGGCTTTGAATCTGACAAGGCACCTGCAATGTTGACTTTATGGGTTCTGTTTCTTAGCCATTTTGCAACCTATCCTGTGACATATGGTTTTATATTTCAGCTGTTGAGCTTGTCTATGATGCTTGAGTGGGGTATTGTGTCAAAGGCCTTAGCCAAGTGCAGGTAGGCTGTGTGGACTGCTTAGCCCTCATCAAGTGGCCCTACTGACAGTTTCAAAATAGTCAACTAGGTGCAAAAGGCAGGATCTGCCCTGTACAAAGCTGAACTGGGTGGGATCAAGGGTCTGTAGGTCACCAATGTCTCTGTTTAAGAGCTCCATAATGACTCTTTCCATAGCTTTGCAGACAAGGCTGGTTAAGCTTGTGTGGTGGTAGTTCCCAGGGTCTGTGGAGGCATCTCCTTTGTGGAGTGGGACCACTGTTGCTGTACACCAGTGTTCAGGTACATATCCTGTAGCAAGGCTAAGGTTAAATAGCATTTGTATATACGGGTTTAGCTCCTTCTGGAGTTCACATAGCACGCAACTGGGGATACCATCAGGTCCCATTGATGCTGTGTTTTTGTCTTTGCTGAGTGCTGCTCTCACATGGACATCTGAGATGACAGTGAGGTTACATTCAGCTGTGATAACTATCTTCTTTTGGGGGTGAGGGAGGGGGAAAATTGCACTGAACCTGTCTGCCGGAATGTTGCCAATATCTGTCAGGTCACTGAAATTTATGTTGTTGTGTACCAACTCTGAGCATATCTGAGGGTTCCCACCCAGGTTTCTGACATAACTGAAGAAGGCATTGTGGTTATTTTTATTGTCTTTGGTGATTTTTGTCCCAATGTTGACCTTGGATGTCTTTATGAGAGAATGTGGCTTTTTACTAGTGCTGATCACAGCTGCCTTCCCTTTAGGAGATTTAGCTCTGTCTTGCATTAGTATCCTTCATTTGTTATACAGTTTGTTTATGGCTGGGGTCCACCAGACAGGCCACTTTCCCTTGGTGGAGAGGGTCTTGGTTTTATTTGTGATTGCATGGTCCATGCTTTCTTGGAGATGTCCGTAGAAAGCGTCTGTGAAGGAGTCACCATTGTGTGTTGTGGTTTCCACTGGCCCAGTGGGCTTAAAGGATACCATCTCAGTCTGAAGAAGTGTGAAGTCAGCTTTTGAGACGTTTGTTACTATACTCTTTGTATTATACTGGCACCGACACATTTGTAGACAATTTCCCAGAATCCATCAAACAAAATGGACATGCAAAATGTAACACTTCCACAAGAGGGGTAAGCATACTGGATGTGATAATCAGAAATATGTGTACTGGATGTCAAGATGAGAAGTGTATCCCTCACTGGTAAGACCAGACCATAGAGTAATCACACTGTAGTTACACATCCCGACCCCAGTCCCTGGCCAGAATACCACAGTGAAACACATGTATAAAGCATAGCTTGCACCCCTACAAACCAATGTGGAATCCATGAAAGGCCCTATGCAAGTCCAGAATATGGGACACACTGAAGAACATGTTATACAGGCATATCATGAACACAGCCAAGAGTGCTTGGAGTCTGCAATCACAAATAACAAGACACAATGCCGTACAACCAGGCATCTGGCATGCTGGACTCCAGCAATTACTAAACCATTGAAGAGAATGAGGAAGCTACCACATGATAGATCAAACATAAAAAGTGAAGTAATCAGTGATCACTAGTATGGCAATAAAATGTGTCCACACATACAATCCACTAAGGCCAGGCAAAACAAGTAGAATCTGTGAATCCAGAGGCAATGTGACACCTGTCCCAAGTACACACACAACAACAACTCACCCCAATAAATACATGTGATAGACGCAACCAGGTAGCCAAACCGGAGCCTGAGCACCCCCAAATCAGTACTGTCAAAACTAGTCAGGAGGACAAGGTTACCACATACACCACAAACCCAGTCCCACATAGACCTACAACGACTGTAAACCAAACACATAAACACAAAAACATTCCCAGAGGCCCTAATTACAAACACACAACACCAACACAAGCCTCCAAAGCAGACACTCAATAAAATAACCTCCAGACATAGCACATGTAACACATAGTACACAAAGCTGGTGTGCCAAACAGTCACAGGACAGAAGGAGAAACAACATGCCTGATACAGTTGTAATAGGTGACTCCATGGTGAGGCATGCTGCTGTTCCAGGGATGGCTTGCACCTGTTACCCATGGGCGTCTGGATATTGCCTAAGGCTTTTGCAACCTACAGAGATCCTTTCATAGGCAAGGCCGAAAAGACTAACCCACCACCATAGAAAACAAAACTGGAAAGAAACAGAAGAGTAATGCTGATCAATGCCAGATGTGTAAACCTCAATATGCATGCTCCTGAGGCCCTCCCCAGTATGAAGAACATTGATGTCTGTCCAGTGATAGAAACCTGCTGCAAGCCTCATGAAAGCACACCAGCACTACCAGGTAATACCACATATCATGTGTTATGGCCACAAAACCTGGAACAAAACATAAAAGGAGGGAGAGTATCCATATTCAGCACAGACACCTATACGTCCAGTTAACTGACAATGCTTACATCATTGCAGTCCACCCATGTGCAACTAACAGTAGGCAAGACTGCTGTACAGTCTGTAGCATGCTACAGACCACACTCTCACACACAGGAACCCCACCCCGCTGTCCTGAAGACAGTGGACAGTATGAATGTACCACCAAATACAAAGCAAGGTACACACAAATTACCACATAGGTGGTAAACCATTATGTATGGAAGGAGTAATCAGGGACCTAGTGACACAAGTGGACAGTAACCTGTTATGTGACAGTCACATCGCCAATTTGGCTAGGAAGACTGTCTATATTGGACACTGTATCATGAAAGGATTCACATCTATGTCAACAAAGGTCATTGTGCCCTTATACTGTTCCCTTATCAGACCATAATGTAGTACAATGCCTCATTTGGGATGTACATTACCTGGCACCTGCAGCAGTTAGAAAGACCTCAAAGGTACCTCACCAAGAGTCAGAAAGGGTCTCAAATATATGTCATATGCTGCCTGGCTGTAGACACACAGCTGAATGCAGTCACATACTGCCTACACAGAGGCATTGTATGTCTGTTGTACAAGTCCATGTCCAACACAGAAGTAATGGACATGCTCCACCCCAGAAAACTCAAAGCCATCGGAGCTGTGTGAGTCAGAGATGTCAACCTCAACACATAATCAAATAGGATGTGCTGGAGGGACAGATACCTAACCCTGAGTCTCTCCACACCCTGGAACAGAATACCACTACATGTTAGGCAGAGCCCCTCACTGACACTCTTCAACAGGAAGTTTGCAAAATGGATGGATAATTGTAGATGTACACTGGGGGTCTTTACTGTGTCATGTCCAGACAGAGGCACAGCTAAGTAAATCATAAATGGCCATAATATTCACATAGCAAGGGGTGGCAAAAGCCACACACACTGTGGGTAGGCTTACAAATGCCCTAGGGTGGATAGCCTAGTATGAACCTATGAACCTATTATGATACAAATTGTACAGGACACTAAGGATAACCCCAAGGCTACTGCAACTGATGGTAGGAAGCATGTTGTGAATTCCCAGATATGCTCTGGATCACACAAATATTACAAACAACATACCAAACACACACACGTATTGCCAACATACATCCTGACAGGTGCAGTGCAAACCCCCCCCCCCCCATAATGCAAAATATCTTTCCCAGCAGACTGCTGCCTCCATGACATTATGTCAGCCTTACCACAGGATATGTACCCAAAGAGCAGTGTACAACAACAGTGGTTGTTCTCAAGAAAGGTGTCGCCTGAATGGATACTAAAAACAACCACCACAGAATCCTGAGAAGCTTGGTCTGCACAGCTATGGAAAGGATCAGCATGTACCGCAGACATAAAGATATTGGGGATCTATTGACACCAGACCCTACCCAGTGTGGGTTTATTAAGTGCAGACCCTGCCCCTAAACATGTGTGACTCAGTTGAAACAGTAATTGAGGTCACTGATGAGGGCAATGTGGTCCACACAGTGTAGCTGGACCTTGCAAAGCCTTCCATACAATACCCTACGTGTTCAATATAGATATGCTCACCAGCTTATATATACACCCCTATGTCAATAGAGGGGTTGCAAACCAGACCAACGACAGAACTGACATGGTCAGACATGCTGCAGCCATGTCAGACTACAAACCACATATAACAGGTATCCCACAAAGCTTGGTCCTGGGACCTTCCCCGTCTGGTATATATGCCCCATAGGTACAGGCCAACATGTAAGCACTGTGTCTGAACATGTTTGCAGAGGACTACAAACCACCCAACATATCTGACACTCCAGCTGACACAAGCATCCCACAAAAGGGCCACATAGAAACAGACAACTGGTGCCATAGCCATGTCAGCATGTTAAATGGAGAAAACTGTATAGTCATCCTCTGTGGATATACAGTAAGTGACCACCAATTACCACATAGGTGTTAACCCATTACATACTTAACATGTAATGACAGACCTGGGTACACAAGGTGATAGATATCCTGCATTGGACAAACATGTGGCTGTAGTGTTAACAGAAACAATCCATATACCAACCTAATCATGAAGGTTATGACATCTAGATAAGGGGAGGTCATTGTGGTTCTGCAGTTATCCTTCATCAGCATTACAATTGACTACAACAGCCCCTGTGGGGTGTACCTCAGCAGACACCTCCATCAACTGTAAAGTCCACAACAGTACCTCACCAGGAGTATCAAAGTGCTTGAACAGATGTAATGTGTTGCCTGATTAAACAGAGTGCAACTCCACACACTGCCATGCTGGCCACCCAGATGCAAGCTGTGCCTGATGTAAAAAGCCATGTCCAAGCTGGAATCAATGAACATACTGCACCTTGTACAATCTGAATGGCAGTGAGCTATGCACATGAGGGACCTGAACCCCAGCACTGACATACATAGGGCAAGCTGTACTGCATTATCCATAACACAGAAGCCACCCCCACGCATGAATAAACTACCAGTACAGGTTATCCATAGAGTCACTCTTTGATTCTCCTCAACAGGAATCTTAAAGAGTGGATGGGAGATGGTAGGTTTACCCTGGGTATCACTGTTATGTCACGGGTAGACAGAGGCACAGTATACTAAACATGACATATGTCATGGCAAACTACACTTACAATGTGTTGAAGGACAAACACACTCTCTGACTAGCATTAGAAATGGCCTAGGGCACATCAGTAGTGTTTGCCAATGTACACCTATGTTGTGGAATACACTACTGATGTTGGACGAGGCTGTTGTACGAAGTTAATATCTGAACATAATGCAACATGGTCAGATAGGTTCATAGGTTCATAGGTTTATACTAGGCTATCTGCCCTAAGGCATTTATAAGTCTAGCCCAGAGTTTTGTGGCTTACGCCACCCCTTATATGGAAACAATACTGTGCCCATTAGTTTGTTGTGCCTCTGTCCAGCAGTGACACAGAGACGATTCCCGGGGTAAACCTACGATCTCCCATCCACAGGTCAAGATTCCTCTTGAACAGAGCCAGCAAGGTGCTCTGCCTCACATGGACCGGGATTCTATTCCACAGCATAGGGAGTGTCTTAGTGATAAATGTACCCCTCCAGCATGTCCTATTTATATCCGTGCTAAGGTTTAAGTCACTTGCTCTAGTGGTTCTGGTGGATTTGGATTTTTTGAGGTGGAGCATGTCCATTAATTCCTGGTTGGACATGGCCTTGTATGTCAGGCACATGTCACCTCTGAGCAGACGGTATGCAACTGAATAGAGCTGGAGTTTCTTCAATCTGGCAGCATATGACAGATGTTGGAGTCCCTTTAGCCTTTTGGTGAGGGACTTTTGGGGTCTCTCCAATTGCTGCAGATGTCGGGTGAGATACATCCCGAATGAGACATTGTACTCGATCATTGGTCTGATAAGTGAAGAGTACAGGGGAACAATGACCTCACTAGATCTGGATGTGAATCCCTTCATGATCAGGTGGGCAATGTAGAAGGTCTTTCTAACCACTTTAGCAATGTGAGTGTCAAAAGAAAGGCCACTGTCAACCTGGGTCCCCAGGTCCCTGATAACCTCTTCTGTGCTTAGAGGATTGCCACCTATATGGTAGCTTGGGGTTACCTTGCTTTTCCCGAAGGGTATGACTATACATTTTTTGGCATTTAACTTCAGGCCATGGCTCTGGCACCAGCTATCAGTTTCCGTGACTCCCTTCTGAAGGATATCCGTGTCTGATGCACTTTCCACTATGGCGCCCAGTTTGCAGTCATCTGCAAACTTTGTCAGCCAAAGTCCTCCCATGTTGGCCTGTACTTCTGAGAAGTAGATGCCGAACAATAGGGGGCCAAGGACCAAGCCTTGTGGGACACCACTTGTGACTGGCTTGGAGTCTGACATAGCGCCAGCAACTCTAACCCTGTGGGTCCTGTCCTTAAGCCAGTTTGCAACCCATCTTGTGACATATGGGTTTACATTTAAGTTGGTAAGTTTTTCTACAATACCCAAGTGGGGTATTGTGTCGAAAGCCTTTGCAAGGTCAAGGTAGGCTGTATGGACTGCCTTTCCCTCATCAATGGCCTTGGTGACTGTTTTGAAGAAGTTGACCAAGTTCAAAAGGCATGATCTGCCCTTGACAAAGCCAAACTAGGACGGGTCCAATGTCTGCATGTCCCCTATATCTTTGTTTATGAGCTCCATTATGATCCTCTCCATAGCTTTGCAGACTACACTTGTTAAGCTTATGGGGTGGTAATTACCAGGGTCCGTAGAGGCACCGCCTTTGTGCAGATGTGCACAACTGGACCCTAACCAGGCTGTTGTGCTCACTATGGAAATGTAAAGCAGTGATAGGACTAAAGCCCAGGATACTGTCCACCACAGTGAAAGTACTGAACCACTACACTATACAGTACTACAGTGTTAGGTCAGTATGAACAGATGTTGACAATTGTATGCAAAGTATCCCATGCAAAACCTGCAGGCACAGTATAATCCCTGTTGTGTTCACACAAAAAGCATTTGGACAGTAACTACACAACATGACACAGAACACACAACCATAAACAGGAGATATTTGTTGAAGTTCACACTCATCCACAAATGTGATGTGCTGCAGAGTTCAACATATGGAAAGCTCACACTGGGCATGCTCGCACACTTTGATAAATGAGACATCTAAATGAGACATCTTTCACACAACATGCCATGGGAAGGCTGAACTGGGCATGCTCACACACTTAGTCCAAATATCAGTTTAGAATTTTGCCACATATATCTGGTATATGTACGTGTTATTCCAGTAACCAACAACATTATAGCAATCTGACCAGTGCTCACACTTAAATGACTACAGAGACATACATGATATAGTGGATTTCCCCCATATGTAAACATCTTCCACAGATACACAAGTTGTTCATACAAACAGGAAATGTTATGGCAATAAAGACCTGCAAACACTGCTATCAGCACCAAATAATGTGCATCTGACAGTTAAACATATGGGTGTAGAGGTCAACACTAGGCTGTTTGCCCTAGGGAATGACAGCTTATCCAGAGTGTGTGTGTGTGTGTGGGTGATTGTGGTTGGTCTGTGAGCAAGTCTGTGTGAGGGAAATGTTCCTTTTAGCAACTGGGAAAACACACCACAGGATGCTCATTCCTCTTTCTAAACACTGATGATGTCAGCACCCTATAAGTATATCAGGAGAAAAGAAATCTCCCAGTAATGCAAATAGCGTGCTCTGCTAATGCATCCATCTCTAGTGTTATAACATAGTTAGGTAGGGGTTTGAATCCGGCAAGTGTGTGTGAAAAGAACATCCCTTTTGGCAACTGTGAAAACACACCACAGGATGCCCATTCCCCTTTCTAAACACAGATGATGTCAGCACCCTATAAGTATATCAGGAGAAAAAAAATCTCCAAGTAATGCGAATAGCGCGCTCTGCTAATGCGTCCGTCTCTAGTGTCATAACATAGTTAAATAGGGGTTTGAATTCAGCAAGTGTGTGTGAGTGGGGGTTAGTGTGTGTGTAAGTGTGTATGAAAGGAACATCCCTTTTGGCAACTGTGAAAACACACCACAGGATGCCCATTCCCCTTTCTGAACACTGATGATGTCAGCACCCTATAAGTATATCAGGAGAAAAGCAATCTCCTAGTAAAGCAAATAGCGGGCTCCGCTAATGCATCCATCTCTAGTGTCATAACATAGTTAGGTAGGGGTTTGAATCCAGCAATGGCAAGTGTGTATGAAGGGGGGTTTGTGTAAGTGTGTATGAAAACAGCATCCCTTTTGGCAACTGTGAAAACACACCACAGGATGCACATTCCCCTTTCTAAACACCGATGATGTCAGCACCCTATAAGTATATCAGGAGAAAAGAAGTCTCCCAGTAATGTGAATAGTACACTCTTCTAATGCGTCCGTCTCTAGTGTCATAGCATAGTTAGATAGGGGTTTGAATCCAGCAAGTGTGTGTGAAGGGGGGTTAGTGAGTGTGTATGAAAGGAACATCCTTTTTTGGCAACTGGGAAAACACACTACAGGATGCACATACCCCTTTCTAAACAATATCACAATTATTTATGGCTTTTGATTCCAGACATGTCACATGTGTTTTGCTCACACAGAATGCCCATGTGTGCGGGTTGTTTCTCACAATAATGCATGACATCGATTAAACCAGTTATGGCAATGCACACATGATGTATGTGTGTGCCAAATACACATATGTACCTGTGACCTTCAATAGTTACCATGTGTGATGCCTGCCACATGTGAATACATGGTATTTGCACTGGGTAACATTATGACTGTGGTCTTCTGTGCAGGTACTGCATGTGGGATGTGTATATACAGTGTGAGATGTAGATGCTATCAACCTAGTAGTGAGGGATACACACCTGGTCTGGGGCATATAGTCTACATGTTGTTGATGAAGAGGTACTGCATGTTTTCACCTGTTGTGGGAGTGGTAAGAAGTTGTTCCATAGCAATGTAGTGACCGCATGCTAAGAACCTTTCAGCTAGGGTGTTGTAGCTTCAGTAATTCATTAGCATTCAGTAATATGTCAGCATTCCTGGTGAGGGTATGATGCCAACCAAGGTCAGGGTTCTACCAGCCTGTGCCACTTGCTCAGAGAGCCCTTCCATGTTCCCTATCATGTATTCCAGTGAGGGCCATCACACATCAGCTGTAGTGGCATGGACAATGACTGAGTCATATGTGTCCATGCATCTGACTGACCTGTATGCTTGTGTTATGTGGTGGACCATAGTGCCCCATGAGCATATCACTGTGACCTTTACCTTGTCCAGCCTGGTGAGCATGACCTCACTGTACCGGACAATAAAAGTACCTAACACAACTGCAGCAGGAGTGTTGTATAGCTGTACAGACTGTGCTTGTTTGGCACACAGGATTTGTGTGCTATGTGTTATGCATGCTCTGTTCAGGCCTAACGTATGCCTGTGTGCCAGCTGCAGAGGTGTCTGCCACTCAGGCAGGATGCCATTCTTAGGCTCCATGAATGGCCCGGTGTGTTCCAGTGCTTGTATTGCTGTCAGTGTAGGTCTACATCAGACTGGTATTGCAGTCACTGTAGTATTTCATGCCACCTGACAGGTTATGCCAGTACTGGGTTCAGAGTGCTTAGTCCACAGTTTGGCTATGTGTTTCCATCTCATACATGTGTTGTACATCCATGGGTAGGGGATAGGGTTGACTGTGTACATGTGGCAGCTGTGACATTACTACATGACTCACATATTCCACAACTGTACCATAGAGGTGACTGACAACTGACCTTTGCACATGCTACCATAGTATTGAGATTGCATTGGTGATTAACAGCACATAGGGCCAATGGTGAACAAGATACATAGGTTCATAGGTTCATACTAGGCTATCTGCCCTAGGGCATTTATAAACCTAGCCAGAATGTGTGTGGCTTTCACCATGCATTGTAAATCTATCTTGCTATGCCCTTTTCCAAGGTTAGTATACTGTGCCTCTGTCTAACAGTGACACATAAGTGATACCCAGGGTAAACCTACAATGTCCCATCCAGTCATTAATATTCCTCTTGAAGACAGTCACTGAGTGACTCTGCCTAACCTGTATTGGGATAATATTCCAGAGTGAAGGGAGCCTCTGAGTTATGAATGTGTCCCTCCAGCATGTCCTATGTATATCACTCCTGAGGTTCAAGTCTTTCCAGCGTGTAGCTTGATGGGATCTGGATATTCTGAGGTGCAGCATGACCATTAAGTCAGGGTTTGACATGGCTTTATATGTCAGGCACAGATTGCCTATGAAGAGGCAGTATGCCACTGAGTAGAGCTGCTGTTTCTTTAACCAGTCAGTATGTGGCATCTGTTTGAGCCCTTTGATCCTCTTGTTGAGGTACTTTTGTGGTCTTTCCAGTTGCTGCAGGTGTCTGGTAAGGTGCATGCCGACAGGGGCATTGTAGTCAATTATGGGCATGATGAGGGATGAGTAAAGAGGCACAATGTCCTCCCCTGATCTACATGTGAATCCCTTCATGATGAGGTGGCCTACATAAAATGTTTTTCTAACCACTTTGGCCATGCGGTTGTCAAATGAGAGAATGCTATTAACTTGTGTACCCCAAGGTCCATAATTCCTTCATCTGTACTTAATGGATTAACACATATGTGGTACTTTGTGGTCACTTTGTTTTTGCCAAAGGGGATGACTATACACTTTTTGGCATTCAGCTTGAGGCCATGGCTGTGGCACAAGTCGTCTGTTTCTAAGAGGCCTTTTTGGAGGATGCGTGTGTTGGCTGGAGAGTTGATTATGGCGTCCAGTTTGCAGTCATCTGCGACTGCTCAGCCACAGTCCTTCCATGTTGGCCTGTACCTCTGATAAATATATACTGAACAAGACAGATCCCAGGGCTGAGCCTTGTGGGACACCACTTGTAACTGGTTTTGAGGCTGACATGGCTCCAGCAATTCTAACCATGTGTGTTCTGCCCTTGAGCCACTGTGCAATATCTGTAGTGACATAGGGGTTAATATGTGCACTGGTGAGCTTCCCTAGAATGTACAAGTGGGGTATTGTATCAAAGGCTTATGCAAGGTCCAGGTAGGCTGTGTAGACCACCTTCCCCTTGACAGTGGCCTTGGTGACTGTTTCAAAGAAATCAAACAGGTTTGAGAGGCAGGATCTGCCATTAACAAAGCCAAACTGTGTATGATGCAGTGTCTGTAGGTCCCCAATATCTATATTTATGAGGTTCATGATGATCCTTGCCATAGCTTTGCAGACCAAGCTATTCAGACTTATGGGGCGATAGTGTCCAGGATCCGTTAAGGCACCACCTAAATGTAGAGGGACCACTGTTGCTGCACGCCACTCTTTGGCCACATATCATGTAGTAAGGCTGGGATTGAACAGTAGTGTTATGTCTGGGTGTAGCTCTTCTTAGAGTTCATGTAGGACACAGCCTGGGACACTGTCTGGTCCCATTGATGCAGTGTTTATTGCTTTGGAGAGGGCAGCTCTTACCTGAGCATCTGAGATGTCAGGGGGGGCAGCACTCTGCTGGGAGAAATATTTGTCCTTTTGGTGTAGAGGGGGGGAGTAGGTAGCAGTGAACCTGTCCACTAGGATGTTGGCAATGTCTGTGTGTTTGGTATTTCTTTTGACATCTTGGACTACCTCTGAGCATATCTGGGAATTACCACCCAGGTTCCTAACATAACTACAGAAAGCCTTGTGATTATCCTCAGTGTCTTGTGGAATCTTCTCTCAAAGATGGCCTTAGACAATCTTATGAGTGTCTGTAGTTTTCTTCTAATACTCATCAGTGATGCCTTCACATTTTGGGAGTTTGTTGTATCATTTAGTAGCTTCATCCTTCTAATGTATAGTTTGTTTATGGCTGGTGTCCACCACACAGGATGTCTGCCTTTGGAGGATTGGGTCTTGCTTTTATTTGGGATTGCATGATCCATGCATTCCTGAAGGTGTCCATAGAATGCCTTTATAGAGGTATCTGCAGTCTGGTCCATATTTTCAACAGGCCTGGGGGCTTTGAAGGTTTCCACATCATTTATGAGGAGTATAATGAAAGAAAAGGTGAGACTCCGCTGGATGTTCCACTGCTTTATTAAAATACACAAAAAGTTGTATCCAAAACTGGTAAGAAACTCCAACAAAATAAATATCCACTGACAAGCGCTTTCGGGTTAAAACCCTTCATCATATCACATACTAAAAACACTTCCTGATATTTAAAATACATGTCAACCAATGAGAGTTAGTAAAAAGCCCGCCTTTTCTGCAAGGCTGGTTTTAAAGGTACACAGTCATTTAAGCCCGGAGTTCTGTGGGCCATCAATTCCAAAATCCATTTGGACTCCATAGATTCAGTTAATAGTTTAACATCACCCCCCCTATTGTTCATGACAACATTAACCACTGCTTTGAATTTAAAATTATGTGTGGGGTGGGTCTCAATATGCTTATATAAAGCATTATGTGCATCTTTATTCCTAATTGAAGACATATGTTGCAATATTCTTACCTTAAACATATTGTTGGTCTTGCCAACATAAAAACATATGCATTCAGTGCACTCCGCTATGTAAACTAAAGGGGGAGCGGTGGTAGTATTAGACACTATTATGTATGTCAGAAAAATAGAAGAATTGCTATCAGATAAACATACATATATACAGATTAATCCTGTGGGTGTAAAAATTATAGTAAATAAAGTACATAATTGTTTAAAAAGATTGCTTTTTGAAATGAAAATCAGTGATGATACATATAATTTTTTATTGATAGACAAGGCCGTCATTCCCATCTTCAAAGGTCTACCAAAGATTCACAAGTCTCTTCATGACCCACCATTACGACCCATAGTTTCTGGCAGAGGGTGGGTGATGGAAAATATTTCCATATGGCTGGAACATACATTACATCCTTTTATAGATAAATTGTCCACCATACTTAAAGATACAGGGGATTTTTTTGCTTAAATTGGGTGATGTGAATAGAGAGAGGACACAAATAAATAGAGATTTTTTGATGGTCACCTTAGATGTTCAAAACCTATTTACTGTAATTAGTAATGACTATGGGGTTCAAGCTGTTAGTGAGATATTGGCAGATCAGAATGTTGATGAGGAGAAAATAATATTAATCAGTACTTTATTAACCCTGGTTCTAGAAATAATGTGTTTGTAGGAGCACAACATACATATAGACAGGCACAGGGGGTGGCCATGGGCACTCCCTGTGCCAATATTTATGCCAATATGGTCCTCTGGCATTGGGAAAAGGCTATGATTTTTAATAAGCCAGAATGGATGCAACATATACATTTATATACACATTTTGTGGACGATATTTTCTTTTTGTGGAAGGATGATGTTACATCTTTGGATGTTTTTTTTAGACTATCTACACTCCACTACTACATTCCTGAAGTTTACTAAGAAATGTTTAACCACAAATATTGACTTTTTAGATGTATGTATATCACAGAATGAAGCTGGCTTTTCATCAAACCTATATAGGAAGGAGTGCTGGAAAAATACAGTGCTTTGTTTCGATAGCATGCACCCCCGATATATGTTTTCAAATATTGTTCAGGGCCAGATTGGAAGAATATCCAGATTGAATCTGGATGATAAGATGTTTGAATGTGAAATGGTTAATTTGAAGAACAACTTTTTAGAAAGGGGCTATAGAGGAGAAATGGTTAATAGAGTGGTTGATACCAATCACACAAAAAGAGATAATAGATTTAAACCATGGCTTAAATGTAATAAAGGGGAAATAAGAACCACTAATACCACACACAAACTTAATGAACCAAGGGTATTGTTTACATATAGTAGTAATATAGGAGACATCAGGGATATTGTCAACAGAAACTGGAATATTTTGAGGGGAGATAACAAGTTAAGAAATATAGTGGGGGCTTATCCACAATTTGGTTATAGGAGAAACAAGAATCTAAAAGATATCCTTTGTAAAGAGAAAACAGTAACCCAAACTTGTATTCTAAAAGAAAATTGGCAGTGTCCCATGTGGATATTGTAAAGCATGCCAATTTATAAATAAAGATCACACCTTTACACATCCAGTCAGTGGACATGTTTTTAATTTCAAAGCAAAAGCTACCTGTAGGACAAGTAATTTAGTTTACATAGCGGAGTGCACTGAATGCATATGTTTTATGTTGGCAAGACCAACAATATGTTTAAGGTAAGAATATTGCAACATATGTCTTCAATTAGGAATAAAGATGCACATAATGCTTTATATAAGCATATTGAGACCCACCCACACATAATTTTAAATTCAAAGCAGTGGTTAATGTTGTCATGAACAATAGGGGGGTGATGTTAAACTGTTAACTGAATCTATGGAGTCCAAATGGATTTTGGAATTGATGGCCCACAGAACTCTGGGCTTAAATGACTGTGTACCTTTAAAACCAGCCTTGCAGAAAAGGCGGGCTTTTTACTAACTCTCATTGGTTGACATGTATTTTAAATATCAGGAAGTGTTTTTAGTATGTGATCTGATGAAGGGTTTTAACCCGAAAGCGCTTGTCAGTGGATATTTATTTTGTTGGAGTTTCTTACCAGTTTTGGATACAACTTTTTGTGTATTTTAATAAAGCAGTGGAACATCCAGTGGAGTCTCATCTTTTCTTTGATTATACTTATTTTTCGGCTGTTTGGTGAGTCTGAGGCATAGCAAAGAACATTATTTGGTCATTTATGAGGAGTGTGAACATGCTTTACATGAGTTGTTGACTGTATTCTTCTGTGCAGGTAGTGGCCTTGGGATGTGAATATCCAGTGAGATTAGTTTATGGTCTGATCTTACCAGTGAGGGATACACTTCTGGTCTGGAGCATAGAGTCCCCATGTTGGTGATGATCAGGTTCAGTATGTTTTCCCCTCTTGTGTGAGTGGTAACAAGTTGTTCCATAGCATATTGGTATATAAATTCTAGTAATCTGTGGGCTAGGGTGTTGGAGCTACAGTAATGCTCCCAGTCTATGTTTGGGTAGTTTAACCCACCCAATATAATGGTGTATGGACAGACCTACATATTTCCAATGGTTTTCAGGAAGGCCAAGTGCGCTTCTTGTGTTTGTGAGGGTGGTCTGTAGCAGGCTATAACCTGGAAGGCAGTTTTACCCATTGTTACTTGCATATGGATAGTCTCTGATGTTTGGTGCTTTGCCACCAACCTGAAGGTGTAGGTATCTTGGATGAATATCAATACACCCCCTCCTTTTGTGGTTTTGTGCAAGTTTTGGGCCTGAAAAGCATGGTATGAGGTATAACTTGGTAGTGCTGGGGTGCTGTTGGTAGCCCTGAATCCGGTATCTGTTACTGCACAGATAGCGATGTTCTCCATGCTGAGGAATGTTTCGAGTGTGTGCATCATCAGGTTTAGAGTCCTGCAGTGGCATATATGACTGCTCACGTGGACAGATGCCAGGTAAGTCATATGCAAAGTGTCACAGGCAACGTACATGTGCACAGAAGAAACAGTGACATTCTGTCAAGTGAGACATGAACATACATATAGTAAGCTATGCAGATGTCACTAGGAGTCCACAGAAGCTGTGTAACTCTGCATGGCAGGTCGGATCAGTATTCCAGGGTAACTGCAAGGAAACATGTATGCAAACATAGCTACTGTAAGCAGGGCTGCATGTAGTCCATTGTACAACAAACAAGCTGTACCACTTTCAGTAGGTAACACTGCAAATGCTCACCAGCTGACATATGAATACCTATGTCACCAAAGGTGATAATTACCAGACCACAGACAGAAATGACATGGCCAGACACGCTGCATCCCACATGAACACATATCTCAAGCAACACAGACCTCACAAAGTCAGTGTTCTTAACAGGCACAGCCCATAAGGCCACAGTGTGTGACACATCTATAATAGGTGATGCCATAGTCAGACACACTGACGTCCCGCTCTCCAGACTGAGCAAGGTGAGGGTCCCATTTAGCTACCTGTCGGGTGATAGAATGTGCCACATAACACAAGCACTCAGATCACTCCACAGCAAGTACAAGTATGAGGCAGTCATTCTCCATGCTGGTGTGAACAACCTGAGACGTACCTCCCTGGACCACATGGAAAGAGACACAGAGGAGCTCTTAAATCACCCTCTCAATCTCAGGAATCCCACACAGCCTTCATGACGACACAGGAGAGTATATATTTCTCTGCAAACGCCATCATACTGGGTGACTTCAACTACCCAAACATAGACTGTGAACATTACTCAAGCCACAATACCCAAGCTCTAGGGTTCCCATAGTTCAGAAACTCTTTAGCTATGGAACAAGTAGTCAACATTCTCACAAGAGGGGAAAATATACTAGACCTGATCATCACAAACATGAGTACAAAATGCTCACCACTTGAAGTATATCCCTCATTGTTGCAATCGAACCATATACTAATCACACTGGAGTACTGGATCCCCCACATATGCAAACCTCAAACACATCTATGTGTGTGTGGGAAATGCCCCTATTAGCAACTGTGACAATACACTACAGGATGCAGATTCCCCTTTTGAAACACTGATGATGTCAGCACTCTATAACTATATTACCTGAATTAAAGCTCCCCAGTAATTCATATAGTGTGTTCTGCTAATGCGTCTGTCTCTAGTGTCATAACATAGCTAGGTAGGGGTTTGAATCCTGCAAAGGGAATGTGTGTGAGTGGGGTTTGTTTGCGTGCATAATGCTGTGAGGGAAAAGTGCCTTTTGCCAACTGGGAGAACACACTACAGGGTGCACATCCCTCTTCCTAAACACAGATGATGTCAGCACCCTCTAAGTACAGCATTAGAAAAGGCTTTGCCCACTAATGCAAATAGCGCACTCTGCTAATGTGTCTGTCTCTTGTGTCATAACACAGTTAGGTAGGGGTTTGAATCTTGCAAATGGAAAGTATGTGTTTTAGTGTGAGTGGGGTTAGTGTGTGTGCACAATGCTAGGGGTGGGATGTGGCTTTTGCCAAATAGGGCTACGCACTGCAGGGTGCACATTTCCCTTAACAAATAGTGATGTTGACAGCACCCTATACAAACAACATGACAACAAACAACTGCTAGTACTCAGTATAGTGCTACATGCTACTGTAACACGCACATGTACCAGAACATACCTAGATAGTGTTTTGAAACCTGAATGTGGCAAGTGTGTGGATGTGGGATGTTTCTGTGTATGCATTTCCATATGGAAAACATGTTGATTGTGGCAATCAGGGAACCACAGTACCTGATGCACATTACACTTTTAAACTAATGAGGTTGCCTGCACCCTGTGAGTACAGGTAGAGAAGAGGAAATCGGTAGTAATCCAAATAGTGCACTTTTCAAATGTGTACCTGTCATGTGTCGACAGCTACTCATGTACGGTAATAAATAATGGAAATGGCAGGTGAGCATGTGTATGTGTGTGGGTAGCAGGGTGTGTGTAAATGCATGTGTGACAGAACAGATACATATAGCTGAATCTACAATACAGCACATGATGCACATTCCCATAGTCAATGGTAGCATGTGATGGTGTGCAGCTGGTACACTTTGGTAAGTAGTATGGGTGCAGATAACAATTCAGGACATTCATACAGTTACTGCAGCAGGAATGCTGGAATATACACACAATCATAGTGGAACAGTGAACAGTTACCAACATGTTACTACTTATACACATCTATGTAGTCACCCTGTGCATCAGCAACGTGTTTACCTTTTCCTGCACTGATGTTGTAGTATGCAGGAGGTGGCACAGTGTCATCATATGCACAGGGTGTGGGTTAGGTATGCCCAAGCCAGCCACTGGTAACACCAATTGACATGTGTGTGCATGTGTGTTTGTGAGGGGCAGCAGTACAGGGTGGACCAGTGTTGGTGCAGTGTGTGTGTGTATGTGTCTGCCCTAGGTGTTAAATTTCTGCATGTGTGTAAGCATGCACACAGTCCCACATAATGGCTGCCATGTACAGGGTTTTGTGGACAGCCACAGACTGCACCTGTCAGGTCATCCAGATCAGTGTCTGTGGGCACGGACATGGTACCTGTGCCTGGCAGGGGTGCTACGGACCGTATCCGGTACTAACCCAGACTGGGTACTGTCATCGGAAGTGGGTTTGTGTTGACTGGACACAGTTCCCTGTTGGGACTGTCCAGAGCCACGTGCACGTGGTCTCCTGGGGCGTCCTGATGACAGCACTAACCCAGCATTGCTGGGGCTGCTGCTGGCACTTGAGGTGCGTGAGTGGGCCTGTTGTCGTCCGCGGCGACTGCCAGCTGGTGCTGTTGCCGGCATACGGCCACGTCGATGCTGCAAACACACACCATCGCCCTGGCCCATGAACATCTGGTTGTGGAGCAGCTATTATATGTCCCCACAACGTCTGTCAATGACATCTGTGAAATTACGAATAGCATTCGCAATGTCACGCATGCCATTTGTCATGGCTGTGCGACATGCTGTCAGCTCCCTCAGACCCTGTCTGGTGTACCTTTCCATACGTGCCTGTGCCTGCATAACAGTCTGAAACATAGTGGAGGTTGACTTACCTCCTTGGGCACATCAGCCAGAGGCAGTACGGCCACGGATGCCCCCACGAGAACCCATGGGCGACTGTCTGCATGGTACCATTGGAGGACCCTGCTCATGGCTGCTTTGAGGGGATGCATGTACCACAGGTACCACATTACCCTGATCTATGCCCAATGCATACTGTCCATCACCTAGGGACAATGGTGACAAAGGATGTAACGGCAGGATGACTGTGCGCATTGAAGGGGTTGACAGCTGTGTACTGTCAATTGGCTGACCAATGGCGGACCCAGACACACCTTCCTGCACCATTATAGACATTTCCTCATCATCAGTACCTGGGGCACAGGATTCAGGTTCCCTGCTGCAGGTCACCAGAGCAGCACCAGAACCTACGGGAGGAAAACAGGGAATACAGATTACAGTCTCAAGACATGTTTTATGGTGATGCACTTCAATACAAATGCACACATTCAGAAATGGACACATGCACTCATGGACACACACACACACATGCACACATGGGCACAGGCACATTTGCACACATGCACACCCCACAGTACACACACACATCAGTACTGAGTTACACTACTCTTACTAGTAGTAACTTGAGTATTGCAGGTATTATTAAACACACTCACCAGCATGTATACTACTGAGTTACACTACTCTTACTAGTATTATAAATAGTTTTTCAGGTAATGATAAACACACTCACCAGCATGTATGGCCTGCCTCGTTGCTAGATAGGAGGGACCTGGCAATATGAAGAAAGTAATGTCAGTGGGCACAAGTGTTCCATTGTTTTTGCATATGATACAGTACAGTAGTACACCAGTTCCCTTATACACATCATCTGCTCATAATGCCAATATCACACATGCACAATTACATATCATGATGACAGATACATACCACGTGCACACCTTATGCATGCATGAAGTAACAGTGTACAGAACAGTCATATGTACATATGGCATCTTACCTGCATGCTCAGTGTCTTGCTGCTGTGTGGATCCAACCTCCATCAGGATGCAAGTCTGATGCTGTTGTTGTTCTGGGGCTGGATCCACTACGCTTAGCAGTAGCCCCTCCTGTCTGGTGAGGGGGGGATGTGGCCCCCCACCTGTGGCAACCTGTTGCCTGCGGATATCTGCAGCACGCTGGCGGACATTTCTAATCAAATCACTGCAGTGATGTCTCACCTGCTCATATGTCCTATCATGCATGCCAACATCATTTATCCTGCTGACAAGGTTTTGCCACAGTGCAGACCTCTCCTGCTGATTCTGGGTGGTGCGTGAAAACAGGATGGCATAGTCATGCACCAGGCTCTGGTGGATCACTTCCTCCTCTGCTGCAGAGTATGCAGGGTTCCTTTTGGAGCCATATCCCCCTGGAAAAGTACACAAACAGGATATCAGCAGAGTATGTCAGCAATATATGGTACACAGTCTATACATGAAGTATCAAATTGTAGTTATTACTGCTTGGCTGTAACTTGATTAAAGTGTAGCTATCATTCTAAGTCTTTTGGTTTAAGCACTTGGCCTTCAGACCAGTTGTTTTACATTAGGAAGGTTTGTGGCAAGCACTGTGGTGGCAGGACAGGTAGCTTTCATCCTTCTAAGTTGGGAACTGCTGATTGAGAGCCCAGTGTACAAGTGTATTAGTTCTGGTATAAGCAGTTGGCCTTCAGGCCAGCTATTTAACATTAACAAGGTTTGTGGTCTGCACTCTTGTGTGAGAATAGGCTGTACTCTGCCATTCATAGCTGGGAACTTCTGGTTTAAGGTCTATAGTGCCTGCAAATTTGAACTGTATCTGACTGACATTGGTACACCTTGTTTGCTGTAGCATACACTACATCCAAGCTTCCTGAATCTAGTTTTGTTTATATGCTTGTTATTTGTTAGCTTGTTATTTCACTGGTACGCTAATTCCACATAATACACAGCTTCTCAGCACTTCTGTGAATCACTACTGATATCTGCATTGCTTACTGTACTTATTTCCTTGTTACACTTGAAAGAAAGTGACTGCTTGTCATTTTTGCATTTAGTTAATTGTAACACATTGCACTTAAGTTACCTGGCACTTGCTCAATGAAGCTATTATATCAGTCAGCAGTAAAAATTAATATCAGTACACCCTCACTCCCCACTGGACCTTGTTTTCAATAATTACGGAATTCACAATAGTATTCTAGCATGTCCAAAGGTCAGTTGTCAATCTCCTCTCCAGTCCAGCTGGTGAGTGTGGTAATCCAGAGGCAATGTTATAACAGCCTCATGTACACAGACAACCCCCTCCTCCTAATAACAAATTCAAACACATGTGAGTGATGCAACCATATACCAAACTGGAGGCTAGGCTCTCTCTACTCAATACTGCCATAACCAGTCAGGAGGAGAAGGAAACCACACTCACTACAATTCCAGTCTCACATAGACCTACCACGACAGCAAAACAAACACATAATCACACAAAAACATACTCGGAGGCTCAAAATAAAGATCTGCCTAAGCAGCAGAGACATCCAAAGCAGACACCCAAGCAACCGCTACCCCAAAACAAAACACGTGCAACACATATCTCACAAAGCCAATGTGCTGAACACTCACAGCCCTTAACAGTGAACAACACACCTCATACACATGTAATAGGTGACTCTATCATCAGGCACACTGACATCACGTTCACCAGGCTGAACGAGGAGAGGGTCACAGTGAGCAGCCTGTCAGGCACTACGACCCACCACATAACACAAGCACTCAAGTCACTCTAAGGCAAGTACAAATATGACTCACTCATTGTCCATGTTGGTGTGAATGACCTGACACATACCTCCCTGGACTACATGAAAAGAGACAGAAAGGAGCTATCTGAGCATGTAGCCCAAGACAGTATGACCCTGACCTTGAGTAGCATCTTACCCTCACCAAGAATGATGCCACAATATCAAGGCAAGATGATCACTTTCAACAATTGACTGAAGTACTGGTGTCATTCAAAGGTGATCCAATGCCTGTCAGCTTGGGATGATATGCTGTACAAGCCACAATGCTTTGCTAGGGACAGCTTGCACCTGTCACCCCTGGGCTTTTGGATTTTGGCAAAGGCTCTTGCTACACCCATAGTGCCTTTATTAGGCATGGCTCATAAGGCAAACCCACATCCATAGGTATCACAAAGGATGAGGAACTAAGAGTAATGCTACTCAACGCCAGAAGTCTAAACCTCAAGATACACGCACTCAAAACTCTACTTAGCATTATGGACATCAATATCTGTGCAGTAACAGAAACCTGGTACAGGTTTCCCAAGAGCACACCAGCACTACCAGGTTATACCTGTTACCATTCTAGTCGGCACCAACCCTTGGACCAAACAACAAAAGGAGGGGGAGTATCAATATTCATCAAAGATATCCACACCTCCACATTGGTGGCAAAGTACCACATAGGTGTTAAGCCATTAAGTACAGAAGAAGTAATTGGGGACCTGGGGAACAAACTTGATAGCAATCTGTCATTTGACAACCACGTGGCCAAAGTGGATTGAAAAACATGTTATATAGCCCAGCTAATCATGAAGGGATTCACATGTACATCAGGGGAGGTCATGGTGCCTCTTTACTCATCCATCATCAGGCCTATAATTGAGTACAATGACCCTTTTGGGATGTACCTAACCAGACACCTACAGCAACTGGAAAAACCCCAACAGTACCTCATCAAGAGGATCAAAGGGCTCAAACAGATGCCATATGCTGCCCGGTTAAAGAAAATCCAGCTGGACTTAGTGGCATACTGCCTGTTCAGAGGCAATCTGTGCCTGACGTATACAGCCATGTCCAACACAGAAGTAATGGACATGCTGCACCTCAGGAAATCAAAATCCCATACAGCCACATGCTCAAGAGACCTGAACCTTAGCACTGAAATAAATAGGACATGCTGGAGGGACAGATTCATAACCCAGAGGCTCCCTTCACTCTGTAATGAACTCACAGTACAGGTTAGGCAGAGTCCCTCATTGACTCTCTTCCATAGGAATCTGGATGAGTGGATGGGAGATCATAGTTGTACCCTGGGTATCACTTCTATGTCACTGTTAGACAGAGGCACAGTATACTAACCTCAGAAAAGGGCATAGCAAAATAAATTTTAATTGGGTGGCAAAAGACAAACACATTCTGGCTAGGCTTATCAATGCCCTAGGGCAGATAGCCTAGTATGAACCTATGAACATATGTGTACTGCTATACTACTTCTGCCATATGTTGCATGTGTGTGTGTTGTGGGGGATGCGCAGGTAATGGGCAGATATTTCTGCACAGGCAACACTTCTGAAACACTCTGGGTGTTCATCCCAACATACTGTATGTGTGTTGCCATCCAACACTGTGATGTGGACACACATTACTCAGCCTGGATATACATATCCCAACAACACCACAAGCACAGTACACTACCTTGCTATGTATGTATGTAATTACACAGTTATTCACTAGTTAGGACTGTGATGCTATCCATGCAGCCCACTGGGACAGTGGAAGCCACACACACACACTGCTGGCCCCTTTGCAAAAGCTTACCACAGACATCCCACATAGTGCATGTAATGTGCACACACATATCTAACCCAGACCGTATGCACACCACTTATTTATCCTGTCCAGTGGACTACAGATACAGGCACATTGTATAACAATAGCAGGAGGCTACTGCAGCACAGAGCAGATTCACATGAAGGCAAGGCATCTGTGGTCAGCAGTGGTAAGATACTTCACATTCACCAAATGCACAGATATTGGCAACATTGTTGCAGACAGTTTAGGTGCAGGTATACCCCCCCCATTCTCCTACACATGTGGAATTAGTTATCACAGATGAATGTAACCTCCCTATCATCTCACATGTCCAGGTGAGGGCCACCCTCAACATTGCAAAACACACAGCATAACTGTTACAAAATGGTATCCCTGGATGTGTGATACATTCACCCCTAGAGGACATAGCACCACATTACAGACTGATATTAAACCCTGGCCATACTACAGGATATGTACCTGAACAGTGCCATACATACGCAGTGGTCCCACACCAATGAGGAGGAACCTCTACTGACCCTGGGAACTACTGCATCATATGCATAACTGGCCTTGTGTTCTAAGCTATGGAAGTTTTAAGTATGGAAGACATGTACAGCAATATTACATATGTATATATATCAGGACTATGTACACACAACCTGTCTCATGGACATACCTATAGATAGTGAACTATGATACATTTGGAGGTTTCACAGTAAACACAGTATTAACCTACTACTTTGCATTACCTGTGTTTGTGTCAGCTGTTGCTGTGTCACTGCTGCTAAATGCTGCTGCTGTTGCTGGTTTTGTTGCTGTGATGATGCAGTTTTTTTTTATCACTGCCTTTATTGCTTTCTTTCTTTCTTTTCTCTCTCTCTCTCTCTCTCTCTTTCTCTGTCGGTTTGGTGCAATGAATGTATTGCATGTGTGGAGTGTTAGTACTGGATGCTTTTGTAGGTATCTGCATAGGTCCATGTGATGGCCTCTGCACCAATTGTAAGGCAGCATTTGCTAATTGCATGCAGCCAGTTGTGTACTGATTGCATGTCTCACTGTGATTTCAGGACAGTGCTATAAATGGGTATGTGAGATAGGCGTTGCCCTTTCAGATTGTAAGGGCGTGGACCATGCTGGTATGCTGTCGACAGTGTTCTGTGAGTGTGAAGGTTAGTAAGTCTCTCATGATTCATGCTGTGTTGTAAAGTCAGGTTGCTGCATTTCTCTCACCTGTTCCCTGTAGTGAGTGTGTATGCATACTGACACCTACAACTATATTTCCATATGTATTAATATATATATATATATATATATATATATATATATATATATATATATATATATATATATATATATATATATATGTGTGTGTGTGTGTGTGTGTGTGTGTACATTAGCTTACATTATTAAGTACAAGCTAACAATTAGCAGGGCTGTTTCTGCTAACACTAAACTAGTATGGGAATCCAGTAATTAGGACAGTAAAAGTCTACCTGATATGCTTTGGGTAGTACACATCCTATATTGCCTTTATCTTCATTCCTACTATTACATGTTATACTTATTTTAGCACTATATTCCTGTATGAGAGTCATGGCTTAGTGGTAGGTCATACAGACTAGTGTTACAATGGTCTTGTGGTAGGGCCTAATAGTATGCTTTTATTTTGCTTTCAAATTGAGTACAGGGCCTGTCAATCAAAGTGCTGAAGGCACCTTTAAGCAGTTAAAGGGTTAGTAAGTCTCACAGGAGTCAGGCTGTGTTGTAGATTCTGGTTGCTGCATTTATCTTCACTGTTTCCTGTAGTGAGTGTGTATGAGTACTGACACCTACCACTATATTTCATATGTATTAATATATATATATATATATATATATATATATATATATATATATATATATATATATATGCGTGTGTGTGTGTGTACATATACATACTTTCATATATGTACATTACCTTACATTATTATGTACAAGCTAACAATTAGCAGGGCTGTTTCTGTTAACACTAAACTAGTATGGGAATCCAGTAATTCGGGCATTAAAAATCTACCTGACATGCTTTGGGTAGTACACATCCTATATTGCCTTTATATCGATTCCTACTATTACATGTTATATTTATTTTAGCACTATGTTCGTGTATGAGAGTCATGGCTTAGTGGTAGGTCATACAGACTAGTGTTACCAAGGTCCTGGATTTGAGACTGACAGTGGGAATTTATTTTTCTTTCAAAATGAGTACAGGACCTGTCAATCAAAGTGCTGAAGGCACCTTTAAGCAGTTAAAAGGGTTAGTAAGTCTCACATGAGTCAGGCTGTGTTGTAGATTCTGGTTGCTGCATTTATCTTCACTGTTTCCTGTAGTGAGTGTGTATGAATACTGACACCTACAACTATATTTCATATGTATTAATATATATATACATATATATATATATATATATATATATATATATATATATATGTGTGTGTGTGTGTGTGTGTGTACATATACATACATTCATATATGTACATTACCTTACATTATTATGTACAAGCTAACAATTAGCAGGGCTGTTTCTGTTAACACTAAACTAGTATGGGAATCCAGTAATTTGGACATTAAAAATCTACCTGACATGCTTTGGGTAGTACACATACTATATTGCCTTTATATTGATTCCTACTATTACATGTTATATTTATTTTAGCACTATGTTCTTGTATGAGAGTCATGGCTTAGTGGTAGATCATGCAGACTAGTATTACCAAGGTCCTGGGTTTGAGACTGACAGTGGGAACTTATTTTTCTTTCGAAATGAGTACAGGACCTGTCAATCAAAAGTGCCAAAGGCACTTTTAAGCACTTAAAACCAGGTCTGCGCTCGTTTGCGCAGAGCTCATGCATGCGCACTGGCGTTTAGCTCAAGACAAGCGCTACACCAGCTATTTTCTTTGAAAGAAAAGAAAAAGGGGTGACAGGAAAGTGGTGAAAAAGGGGTCACAAAGAGGGTAAGACAGTAGGGAAACAAGCTTGGGATTTGCAGGAGGGATGTAGGTGAGGCCCATAGCTGCCCATGTCTTTCTCAGCCCAGCTGTGCATTTGTATGTAATTTGGTGTGACATTTGAAACCTTCCACCCCTGAGAGAGGTGTCAGGACAACATTAATACCTGTTGTACAGCCAATTGTAATTAACAGTTTCAATGTCCAGCGGACATGTGTGCAACATGGACAGCTATGTATGAGGCATAATTTTTTTGTGGGTACAGAGTGCCCTTTTTTTTTTTTTTTTAGGTGAGAGTGGTATGTCAGGTGAAGGTAGTCGGTATAGCTGGGGAGGTAGGTTGGGTAGGTTAACAGACAAGACAGACAAGATGCATACATGGGCGGTGTTTGACACATGTGGGGGGGGGTTACACAATTGACGGGGATGGAGGTTGGGATATCCAGGGCACATGAGCCCACAGATGGCAACAGTGGAACTGATATCCCCACCCATAGGCAGTTGCCACTGTTCCTTCACAGCCCAGGATGGGGCTGTGCTGGGGGCTGTGCAGGCGGGACAACGGGCATGCCCGTAAGCTGTGCCACCCGGGCCTCAAGCTGGCGTAGGGGCCCAAGAACAGAGTCTTGAATCTCCCTTCGCACCACAGACCGTACACCTTGGAGTGTGAGTGGACGTGCTCCTCCGGCCATGGTTGCAGAGGGGGGACAGGCCCCATCCCCTGCAGCGCTTCCACCCGAAGGTGGCACAGGGCCACTGGAGGAGGGTCCGGCCTGGGCACTAGTGCCAGGTGCAATCGCCAGATGAGGTGGGAGAGGTGGGTTCGCTGGGACCCGCCTTCCCAAGCGTTCTAAGTTTGTGAGTATGTTATGTTAGTTTGGGTTAGTAGCATATTATTCCATTCAAATTAGTTGTAACAGCATGCATTGGTATTCCCATTAAACAAACACCCAGATATTAACACCACTGAACAACAGACATATCAATATCACATGCATTATTTGAACAGAAATACACAATCAAACAACATGCAGGGTTGATTAATGGCAACAGGCCATCAGGTTTGCAGGTATGAACAGGGCACATGCAACAACGGACATGCATATATTTTTGAAACAACAGGACAAATGTCCATGGGTAATGAAATGTTCACATACCAATATTTAGTGAGTTTTTTAATTTGCAATTATAGGGTGGGGTGGAGAAAGAAAATGTTGACACATTCATAAATTATACATTGATATACATTTGTAATAGAAACACAATTAACTTGTGGGTGATAGTTTTCAAATGATTTTTAACTGACTGTCATGCTAGACCTGTTACAGATACATCACTATCCTAGTTATTTTGAATTTGATCAGATACATCATCCTGCTACATTTTGATGACAGGGCAGGGGACAACTATGGATGTTTAGTATGTCAGACAATCATTTATTCTATCTGAAAATTGTTGACTGTGATCACCATATACAGATTTTGGCTTAAACATTCAAGATTCAGACACACTGAAATCATTTTGGGATGTTAATTTTTAATTCCCACATGCATTTAGTTCTGTAGAACCACACTGAGGCTTATATATTCAGGAGTTATTACTACTTTATTTATTGATACATGGCCCTTTCAGTCACTCTCACACATCCTGCTATTTCACAGTTCAGGTTGGTACTTCTAGGCTTTGCTCACATATTAGACCTGTGGTGATTCAAACACTTTCCAGCAGCCTCACTTCTGTCATGATTCAGCATTTCAACAGGGGATATATCTCATATGTGATTAACTCAGCTTCTGAAGCTGTACTCTTGAGACTACTGCAGGTTATATTACATTTAATTAATGGTGGGACATCTGTATTACAGAACTATTTATTTCTATCAATTATATTTCCAGTTTCACTTGCATACTGATGAACTTGTTGCAGCCATACCTGCACACTTGTTGCTTGCACATTCTATTACTTTTAATGAATACACTGCAGTGTTCTGCTAAGTGCTACACTATAATATTTATTTACAAGTACTAGGTGGGGTTACTAACCTGCATGGTGGCGCAGCCGCACCAGCCTTCTGTCATGTGCCCTGCGATTCGCAGAGCAGACACCTGCAGCTGTAATACAAAACAAGTAATATTGGAATACACATCTCCATGGTATCAGCTAGTTGAATTCCTTACATACATAAGTAAAATGTAACTTACTCAGTAGTGGGGCGTTGGGCATATCCCGGGCCTCCTGGATCCATTGGGTCAACTGGTCTTGTTTGTGTCACTTCAGGTCCACATGGTGGTGACGGACCTGCTCACCAGTACGTGGAATCCCAGTAGCACTAGTGAGATCATGAGCCAACTGGTCCCATGCCTCCGCCCTGTATGCTCCCCATGAGACCTGGCCCTGCATGAGTTGGGCCTCATGATGGTGAACTAGGAGCCAGACCATGTATCTGGACTCCTCAATGCCCCACCGCTGTGCTCGAAAGCAACGTCCCTCCCCTACTCCACTCATTCTGCCTGCAGGTCTATTCTACAATCATTTATGCTGTGTATTCCTGCCTATGGGGCTTATATATGCCGATTTTCCCACACATTTCTATGATTGGCCATTTTGTAATTGTATCAACTTCACAGAAACTGCTTTATCATGCTCCATTTTGGATTACATCCTATATATATGCTATTTCTCCATTTCTAAGTACTGCTGTCATGGCTTAGTGGTTTAGTACCTTGACTCTAGTGCATGGTATCCTGGGTTCGAATCTGATTAAATTTTATGACTGTCTAGAAATGAGTACAGGACCTGTCAATCAAACGTGCCAAAGGCACTTTTAAGCACTTAAAACCAGGTCTGGGCTCGTTTGCGCAGAGCTCACGCATGTGCACTGGCGGTTAGCTTGTGGGCGTGGCGCGCACCTCCGCGCAAACGGTGTGCGCTGGGTTAAACCTTAATTGGCTATTAACATGCATGTTAAGCTACGCACAGCTAGTTGCACACAGTTTGAGCCTGTTAAACCAGTGCTTAGCTACGGGCAAGCAATTTGCAGCCTTTGAAACACTACTCAGCTACGGGCACTCTGTCTCACCTTGTTTGACAGCAGCTTAGCTATCAGTACATTTCTAAATATTTTTATTATTGTATTACTTTTAAATATATGCTCCATTTCATTCCATTTTACAAAAGGAAATACTTTTACATTTCTACAATACTGTCAGGGGCCTTTTTAGTGCTTATTTACAAAAAAAAATAAAAGGATGCTGTGTGGGCTCGAACCTTGTCTGCCTGCTCTTAAGCCAAAAACTCTACCGCTATGCTATTACTTCTTGGCTTACTTTGCATAGTTAGTTCTTCTATCCTTTTTCACTGATTGCTAACTGTAGTTTCGCTACTAGCACACCCGCGCACACGAGCGCACACATTAGCAAACATTTACGGGGTTTTAAAAAAAATAAAAAAGTTTTCATTTTACATTTTATAACATCTGTTCACTTTTTACATTTTACATTGCTGGTCTGTGGGGGCATGTGTTGTGTAGTGTGTTTATTCACATTTCCATGGCATCTCTCGTGGCTGTTTACTTTCTGCCATTCTAGACTTCCGGGGGCATGTCCGCTTGCAGGGCTTAGCCTACAGACACGCCTCCTACTGTCTTACATGGACCGTGCAAGAGTTACAGTGTGATTTAGCATGCCTCATGCACCTCATGCATATGCATGACATGCTGACATCACACCGTTTAACTGCAGCCTCCATGTAAGAGTTATAACTCTTACACGGAGGCTTCCTGAATTTGGCCCATTATGTCAAAATGAAGTGTGTTAAATTTTAATAACAGAATATTGTAAAAAGTCAGTTTGCATACAGACTTGCAAGAGTTTGTTAGCAGCAAATGTTTATTTCATGCAGAAAAATGTAAATAAAGTCAGCACAGCAAGCAATGCTGCCAGTTTATAATTGTTAAAGCTCCATTTCATGCAGAAGATGTAAATAAAGTCAGGGCAATAAGCAATGCTATCAGATTATAATTGTTAAAATGCAAATGTTATTTTAAGAATCTGATGCTAAATACAATCAAACAAGAAATAAAAAGAAGAGGTTTAAAAGGCCTAACTATAAAGAGGACACTTCAACATTAAAGGAGGCCTTCCTTTACTTCATCAGCAACTGGAACAATGCAGAGCAAAATTTGGCAACTGTTCATGTGTTTTGGTTATTTCTTCAATGTTTGTTTAAAGGTAAAGCAAGTATGTATGTTTTCAGTCTATCTGTGTTCAGATGGATTCCTGTTTATTTGTGTTCAGGTAACACTGTCAAAATGTTCTCATGTTTTAGACAATTGTATAATATTATTAGTTTCAGTATATCTATGATCAAATAATAATGGTTTGGTTCTCAGGATGCATTTATTTATTATTTATTTATTTTACATTTGTTTACCGGGAGAGTCCGATTGTGCATGAAATCCTTTTTCAGCAGAGGCTCGGGAAGAAAAGCTCCATTGTTAGTAGACAATTTTGTTAGTAGAACAAATCTTATAATACAATGAAGAAAAAATAGTAACAGGCATTCATAATGGTAAAAAGACTAAAACAGAATAAATTGGTCAAGTGGAAGACAAGAACAATAATCTTATATAACAATGCTTCTAGAAGACACTTCATACAATAGTAGCAGATAGTGACATTGTATACAATGAGAGTGCAATTAGGATACTTAGTCTTATATAGGGGTAACATAGCAAACTGAAGACTTAAAATTTGCTAGATATTAACAGTCAGAAAGAAAAAAACAACATAGGTAGTCATATGATCTAAATTCAATGCTCATTACATATGCAATTAAAATGTTTAAATCAGCTAGTTTCATGGTTTGGGCTACCCATGCCCACTACATGCACAAGTACAGGAATTGGTGAGGTGGGCTTTAATGCGATGCTTGAAGTTTTTTTAAGCTAGTTATAGTTCTAATTTTGAGTGGTAAGGCATTCCACAGATTGGCAATGTAGAAGGAGTATAGGGAGTCACCTGAGCTATTTTTACTCCTGCTTACTTCAATTAGAGGTTTATTAGTTTATCTTAGTGGACAGGAACTTGTATAGGGATTGAGGAGGCCTTGTAGATCTGGAGTTTTATCGGGTTTATAGAACATTTGGTGAAAGGTAGAGAGTTGTGTGAGGATGAGTTGGTGGGGTAGTTCTTACCAAGATAGTTGTCTTAGGGCCTTACAATGATGGGTTCTAGTAGGACAACTAGTGGCAAATTTAGCTATCTTATTATAGTAGGCATCTAGCTTGCTTAGGTCTGATTTGGAGAGGTTAGTAAAGATGGGTGAGGCATACAGTAAAGTTGACAGCAGATGAGTTCTGGCTGTGGTTATTCTGGAGTTTGTGGTTAGATAGTTTTTGCATATGTATAAGGTACCGATTTTCTTGTGTACTTTTTTACAGTCTTTATACTACTACTATATAATATGTACCAGTTTCAGTTATGCTTTTATCTGCATTTAGTTAACACTGGCAAAATATATTCATTTAGTTTAGGTAGTTTCCAGAATATATACAGCTATTTTTAAATGTTCAGTAGATGTTAATGTAAATATCAGTCAAGTTTAGAATATGACAGTCGTATTCAGTTATGTGTTTGATATAGTACATTTCAGTCAAATCTCAAAATACTTCACAGTATTCAGTCATTAGTTTAGGTTAAAGTGACAGACTTATTTGTAACAGGCGTATTACATTATTCAGTCATTGGTTAAGGGTGAAGTAACAGAATTATTTTTACAGGCTTATTATTAAAGAATAGGTGGTGATAGTTATTCAATGCACTCAAGGCATAACAAGGCATAGTTAATTTGTTAATTAGTTTACAGATTACAGTGCACATTTACAGATTGCAGTGCACTTTACATTAGTCAGGAATTAAGGACACTAACAGACAATGCAAAGGTATAGACTTAAAATACAGAAAGTATAGGTTGTAGTAAACTATTATAGCTCATAAATATTCATAAAAGTTAAAAAGGTAAGTAGCATTATAAAACAAATTTTAATAAAATGTATAGATACAAATTAACACAGAATATGGTAATTATGCTTCAAGACCACTTATAAAGTTATCTTTTTAGTGCAGATTTCAATTAGCCTTCAGAAAATAGCCACAGTGCTTGAAAGGCTATACAATACGTGGCAGAAGAAGCTACCAAGGAGGGGATTTCCTCTATATCTAATACAGTAAAAGGAAATTAAGGTAAATGGTATAACAGGTAAGCCAAGTGGACTCAAGAGTTGAGGCAAATCTGGCAAAAATCCAAGAGATGCAGGGGAATGCTAATAAAAGGACGCAATGCATAGTTGCCGGTCCAGTCCCGGGAGTAAGGTTATAAGCAGCTAATAAAGTACAACCATCTGCTACTAGGTTATGTAGGTTTTCAGAAAATTTGACCTATCATAAGTTATACGTTTTAAAATCCTCGGCTAAAAAAACTATGTAAAGAAATTCAGGAGGAGTGTATAATATGTCTGCAGACTAACCCTACATTAAGAAAACCTCAGTTGCAGAGAAGTGCCAGTTTCAGAAAAAGCATGATACAGTATACAAATAAATTTTTGCAAGATCTCTTTCTACAGCAAGGGGGGTTAAATAATGTACCAGTTTTAAAAGACTCCAATCCAAACAGGCCATAAATGCTCAAGTGACACCTAGTGGTCAAAATTAAGATTGCAAGTTTATTCATATTATAAAGTTAATTAAAATCATAAAAGTTAAAAGACTTCAATCCAAACAAGGCACAAATGCTCAAGTGACACCTAGTGGTCAAAATTAAAATTGCAGGTTTACCAAATACATTTTTTTCTTATTTTCAGATTATAAGTCAGGTAGCATAAAGCTAAATACAGTAGTTAGCAATATAAATGTAAGGAAACTACAGAAGTAGGTCCCAGTAGACTTTTGTCAGGGACCTCAGGGGCAATTGTTCGATTAGGGATTTCCATTTTAAAATAGTTATTAGACATTAGACAGACTAAAGGGTAAAATAAATTGTGTTTCATTTATGCATAAAATACAGTTAAGCAGAAAGGAAAATAACATTGCTGGCCAAGCATGGAAGACAGTTTATTAAAGAGAAAAAGATAAGCATAAAATGTGCAGACAGAATGTTCTTTTCTCAAGGAAAAGATCAGCTACAGAATGTTTCTCAATGAAGTACATACAAAGCTTGAGACCAAGGTTAAAGAAATGAAAATAAGGAAATTTGCTAGACTAAAGCAATATAATATGCTGTGTTCAGGATAGCAGTTCAGTTAAGGTTAGTAAGTTTATTCAACATGTTACTTCAGAGAAGATGTCTATCACTCAAGCATGAGTACAGAAAATAGGTCATCTGGAGACTATGTCAGTTTATATTGTTCAGAACAATCAGAATATGATGTACAACAACTTGAATTGTTTATCAGTACTGTTAATGGAGACAGTATTTGGATATTGTGAACATCTATTAAAACCTTATTAAATGAACTACAGTGTTTACAGAATTCATTCCTAAAAGTGCACAAGACTTGGTCCATAAGGGAGAGACTGATACCTATTCAGCATGAACTTGGGTAATTAAGACTTTCATTTCTCAGTCTCCTTGCATACAGTGTTTCCAGCTAACTACAGTACAGTACAGTATTATCAAATCTTGCACTTATCAAATGTGAAATGTAGGACACGTCTTGTAGTATTGTGACACTTGGCAGGACATACCATAACCCATGGCAAGTGCACCAGACAGGACTTCCCTTTGTTTGCCAATATGACTGCTTCTTTGTGTCACATCACCATAGTTGATGTCATTTATCATACCAGTAAGCTGCTTCTGATGTGAAGTAACTGCCTTATGCAGGTAGTAGACAACCTTAGAAGATGTTTGTTGTCCTATACTCTGGGGACCTCTGTATTGCTTGTGCCATTGTCACAGGTCACACCTGGCTACACATAGACTGCAACCTACAGGGTGGGACAGGTGGTGACCATAACTCCCACCTCTACAAATGTCTTCAGAATGTCCTGCTGTTAGCCACATATTTTTTTTACATTTGGCCTAACATTGTTGTTTTCTGGCAAAGTTGTGTGAATTCATTACAGACTGATGTTACACAATACTGGCATATATTTTCCTGTCAGACTTCATGCCCTTCAGAAAATGCATGCAAATGCACAACCTGATATGCTATCTCCAGTGTATGTTTGTCAAAGCAATATTTAAAGATTGGCCCTAATATGTGGGCTTTGTCTCACTTTCATGTATGGCTTTCTCCAGATGTCTTTCTATAAGAGATTGCAAGGTATGTTTGTGGCCATAACACAAGCACATTGCTGCAAGGGGTATACAGATGAATACACACACACACACACACACACACACACACACACACACACACACACACACACACACACACACACACACACACACACACACACACACACACACACTCTCTCTCTCTCTCTCTCTCATGATCTGCCCTTGTTGATAGTAGATCTCCTACCTGGCTAGTTACGTGTATGATAGTGGAATATATATAGTGCATGACCCACAGAGGTTATACAGTTTTGCAGTGTCTGCCACTACTACTCTGGAGTTAACAGGGTGGCACAGACACACAACATGGTATAGGCATTTCACATACAGGCAAGGCAGCCATGCTGCTACAGAGCATATGCATGCACAAACACACACTCACACAGTCACCAGTATTGAGATGACAACCCCTACCTATCTAGTTGTATGTGGTATAGTGTTATGCCCTTAATGCATATGCCATGGAGCTGATATGCCTGGGGCATACCTCTTAACCTGTTAGAACAATACATTTGGACAAAGCCTTCAATAATGGGGTGATACAGGCCCACAAATAGGGACAGACTTTACATATTGCTCTTACAAACATAGATAACTGAAAGAGGGACCAGTTTCATATTGCTATTGCTTTTGTTAAGGGTATGAAGTGTGACACACAGGTGTTTGTCATTATTGTCTGACTTCAGCTTTTAATGCTTTGCCAATGACTGGCCAGGAAACCATACATTTATGACACACAGACAAAATATATGAGCCAGTCATTTGGACATTCTGCAAAACCATATATACATGAAACAGTGCATCTAAGGTTGATGAATCAACAGGGCCTGTCAATTACTACAATAGGGGTGTGAGGAAGGAGGAACATGCCTCAAAATGTCATAACACACATACACAGGGGATATGTTTCACACACACACACACACACACACACACACACACACACACACACACACACACACACACACACACACACATGTTGCAGCCTTGAGAGTAGAAATCCTACCTATCGAGTTTATTGTACTAGATTACTATATATTTATTGCATATGCCACGGAGCTTATATGCCTGCAAAGTGTCCAATGTTGTATCTAACATGGATGACATCAGCAGGCCCTGTAAAGTAGGGCAATGGGTGGTTTACAGTGTGGAACAAGATTCAGAATGGTATGACCTACAAACACACACAGTTGCCAGTGCTGAGATTAGAACTCCTACCTATCAAAATGTATGTACTAGAGTGCTTTGTATTTATCTCATGTGCCATGGAGCTTATATGGGTGAAGAGTGTCCAGTGGTGCTTCTAAGGGGAATGCCATCAGCATGCCTTGTTAAGTAGTGCAATGGGGGTTTACTGGGTGGAACAGTACTCAAAATGGTTTAACTACAAACACACATGGTTTCCAGTGCTGAGATTAGCACTCCTACCTATCTAGTTGCATGTACTATAATGCTGTGTACTTATTGCATATGCCACAGAGCTTATATGGTCGAGGAGTATCCAATGGTGCTTCTAAGGTGAATGATATCTGCAGGCCTTGTGAAGTAGGGCAATGGGGGATTTATTGGGTGGAACAGTACTTAAAATGATTTAACCTACAAACACACACCCACAGTTACCAGTGCTAATATTGGAACTCCTGCCTGTCTAGATGTATGCACTATAGTGCTATGTACTTATCGCATGCACCACAGAGCTTAGATGACTAAAGAGTGTATAATGTTGCTTCTAAGGTGGATGATATGTACAGGCCTTGTCATTGCACACACACATAGGCAGCAAATACAGACAGCCACAAGGGGATATCCATAAACACACACAGAGACTGACTTGCCATTGTTGGGATTAGAACCACTACCAATCTAACTGTCTACACTATTGTGCTATGTACTTATTGCATGCGCCACAAGGCTTATTGAGGTGAAAAGTGCCTGAGACTGCTGTTGTGGTGGATGACATCAGTAGCTGCTGACAGGTGGGCCACTGTTGTGGATGTCACTAATATCAGGCCCATAAAATGGGTGACCATTACACAGACATAGGGCATGTGTATTCTGCTGTAAATGTAATAGATACAGAAACACACACACACACACACACACACACACACACACACACACACACACACACACACAAACACACAAGGCAGGTGATGTGAGATTACAACCCCTACCTCACTACTATTATACAATGGATCTCACCTTCGTACTTGCATGTGCTACTTGTTACAATTGGTGTGCAATGGCTGCACAACTACCTCACTGTATGTCTTTCAGGGTGTCTCTCTCTCTCTCTCTATCCCCCGCTCTCTCTCCCTTTGTGTCTGCCTTTTTATAATTGTTATATTTGTATATGTTACATATATATATATATATATATATATATATATATATATATATATATATATCACACTCATCCAATGCAGATATATCTTATAAGTGCCACATATAGACAGATGAGGGTAATTCTGTCTGATGGGCATGGTGAGAGACAGTTAAGGTGTACATAGCTGTGTGTATGCAGAGGCATATATAAAGAACACAGCTCAATAGTCAGATGTGGGTTTAGACATGGGCTGTAATTCTCTAAGTGTAGGAGCATGCCCAGTATGACCTTCAATAGTAACAGTGGGACTCCAGTTCAGAGCTACCTGTAGTCTGGTCCAGGATTTAGTGCACAGCCGATTGGCTGATGAACCTGTGTAAACAGTCCAGCACCTCAGTGATATACTGGCTGAAAGATCTTCTGGCTGCGTACTGTCTTTATTAATTGAGTTATATCCTGGGTTGGGTACAAAGTGCATTGGACTGAGCAGAGTTTTCCATAATATGTGTGGTATATTCTACATAACACTGTGATTTCTGGGTATGTCAGTGGCAGATCAGTGCAGAGTAATTTGAAGGAGCAGTGACAAAATTGTTTACTGACTCCATACAGTGCAGGGAACTATGTTACAGCAGAAATTGTTCTAGTGTGCATATTCTATGTTTGCCTGACCAGTGGTTCCCCTTCCCCTTATATGTGTCTCTTTGTCCTTCTGTAGCCCAGTCAAAGCCATTGTCCACAGTTGCTGCTGTTATGTATTTGTAGTTATGGTGTGAGTGAGGTAGAAGTCGTAACATCACACACAGTGTTACAAACTTCACACCTCTGACTGTACCTGTTTAGCAGGTTGTCCATCATTTTGCCCCATACATCTGTTGTGGTCCTCAGACGGTTTGTGTTGCACTGTTATTATAAGGCTACATGTTGGCCATAGCTTTCAAACTTTTACAGACAGACATCTGGACAGGTCCATATATAATGGTCAGACAGAGGCCCAGACATGGGGGCAGGCTCTTAATATTGCTCTTCCAAATGCAGACAGTTGATAGAAATGTTTTGTATTCACTTTCATTTACTTATGGGCATGACATCTGCATCTCAGCTGTCTGTCACTGATGTTTTTACATCAACCTTTATTGGTTTGCAAATAGTTTGCCAGGCAAATGCAATGTTATGACAAGCAGAACAGATATATGAGCTGTATGTATGGACATTCTGTGACACCCTGTCATTCCAGTGGTATGGATGGTGCCCACTGACTTGTTGTCTGTACTGAGACAGTAACGTAGCAGGCTTTATATCCTGTTGCTAGACTGGCATGTCACAACCTGCTGTTCTACTAGGCACTGTGTAGGTTACTCAGAGCTGTGTAATGTCCATATGTGTGCCCCCCTGTCCCTCCATTGTCCAGCTTTCTTGCAGTAACAAATATTGACTTCTGGACAGTGTGTACAACTCCTACTGTTGGTGTAGTTGACATGTAAAACAGTTGGTACAGCCAGTCTCGGACCATGGACCTTGGCAACTACAACACTGTAGTTACACCACTAAGCCACAACAGCCACCAGTAAGTGCTGTCTACTTTGCTGACACTGTTAACCACAAACATACATAGCACACTGACCCCTGCATATTGTAGAAATGGAACAAGTTATCAAGTTGATTGCGACAGCCCTGCAAATGTGTGGTCTGCTGCTATTATCTTACAAACATACATGTTACTGCAGTTCTATGTGAAGATGGGTGTGTTGGGGGGAGGAGGGCATTCCTTTCAACTGTACACATCTTCACAGACTGTCCAGAAGCTTGGCTCATATTTTGGGTTCATTTTTCATAAAACGTGGCTGTGTGGCATATAATAGTGAAATCATTTAAGACTGAAGTAATGACAGTCATTTGAGTTTCAGACTTCTTGTCCTTAAGATAATTCATGCTACTGCAACACCTGTTATTCTATCAACTTTCTAAGTTTTTAAGAGCACTATTTAAGAGCTGTCCCTGTTTTTGGGCCTTTGCCTCACATTTCTTTATGGCTTTGTACAGATATCTTGCTGTAAGAGATATAGAGCTTTGTATGGGACTCCAGCATTGACATTCATGGATTTGTCCTATGTCCCCGCTGTTTGCAAGTCCCTCACACAGTGCAGTGGATTTTGTGGGGCAGGCAATATTTGGGAGAGAGTTCCTGTTGTCCCACATAGCTGTCCGTTGTGTGCTGCTATCCACTCCATTCCCATGCATACATGCAGCAATACCATACATATGCTACCACACTCTACTACCCCATTCTTTTATTGTTAAGAAGAGTGACTTACTTTGTGCCAGCAGCAGTTGCAAGAACAGAGATTCAGGGATGACTCTGTCAGATGCATGCAGTACACAGCCTATACATGGTAAGGTATAGGCAATGTGATGTAGCTGGCATCCATTTTACTGTGTGTATGTGAGTCAGAGTGAGGTGTCAGTCCCTGGGCCCCTAGGGTGTCAGTGTATGTGCCATGTGTTACCTCTTTGCCAAGGCCAGGGTGTACTGGGCATATCTACATCTGCCTACAGGGATGGGCTCAGGGGGTTCCTCCTCCAAGTCCCCCTGTGCCTGTGAGGACCTTGGCAATGGTGTGGGGGCTGCGTGTCCCTTTCCTGTGATGTTCCTGTCACAGCTGTTTCTACAGGATCATATTGTGTAGCATGGCAGATACTTTGAACATGTGTGGACATGTGGCTGGGGAGTACTGCAGGGCTGCACCAGATATGTCAAGGCAGCAGAACCGTGACTTGAGCACCCCAAACACATGTTCTATGATGTTCCTAGTTTGTGTGTGTGGCTCATTATAGCATGCTTCAGTTGGTGTGTGTGCATTTCTGATGGGTGTCATCATCCACGATTCCAGTGCATAACCAGCATCCCCCTCTAGATGGACATACGGGATGTCCCCCCGGCAAATGCCTGGTACAGCTGTGATGCATGCCAGATGTGGGAGTCATGATAACTGCCAGGGCTGCCAACACACAGATTGATGATAATGCCCTGAGCATTGCACATGACCTGGCAGTTGATGGTGTGATACTCCTTGCGGTTGATGTAGATTCTACCCTCCTCACTGGGTGGTGTTTTGATGTGCACATGAGTGCAGTCTATGGCAACCAGTACCTTTGGCAGTGTGCTACACTGTGGAAGAGACACATATTGCTGGTCCTCTCCTCAGGGGTGTTGGGGAAATAAATGTGCTCACTGGCATGGGCTAGCATGACATCCAGGAACTGGTGGAGTATCTCGGATGTGGATACCTGTGAGATCCCCATGATGTCCCCAATAGGTCTTTGGAAAGTATCTGTAGCTAGTATTCTTAAGGCTACACATATCTTTGTTTCCACTTGGATGGGTTCCCCTCTGTTGGTTCTGGGTCTGAGGTGAGGCCGGAAGAGCTCAGTGAGTTGCTGTAGTATGTCCCTCTCCACCCTGTGGCACTCTAATATCTGCAGCTCATGTAGTCCCTGAAAGGTTACCCTGGGCCAGAACACTCTTCTCCTCCTCAGTCTGAGTCTGTTGTCAGCATCATCATCATCACTGACCTCAGCCTGTAGTGCATACAGATTTAGCAGAGCAGCAGCATCCCCTATCACTTTGTCAGTTAAAATTCCCAAGTGTGTACTCCAATGGTGCAAAGTATGTAGGAAAAATAAGAGTGAAGATTGTATGCATACATTATACTGGTGTGCTGCAGATGCAGCCTGTGTGATTGGCTGACTATGATACATTCCACCTGCCAGCTATACCGTTGAAGGTTTTGAATGGGTCAGTGTCAGTGGAACAGGGCTTATCAGTCATGTATGCTTGATTGGCTTCCCAGGCTATTCCCCACTTTTTTTTAATTTCTTCAACTGCTAAGCCCCATGCTGCTCCAGGCAAACCAGTGAAGCTAGTGTAAACATTGCTGAGAATAAAGAGCCCTTCCCTGTACATGGTCACGCTTAGCTTTTCTTCAACCAGCTAAGCATAGCTTAGCAGCCTCAGGCACACACCCCTGCTTAGCTGTGGACAAACAGGCACCGCTAAGCTCCAATCTGCTTACACATACCATGACACACCCTCTTTTCATGTCAGCTGTCTCTTCTGCCTACACTACCATGGATCTAGCCCTTACACAGTTAGTACCTGCAGACAAGGTGGCCCATTTTGCTATTCAATAAACTTGGCTCATTTACATGCACCTAATTGCATATACCCTGGATACTGCACTACACCAGAGCCTATGTCCTTAGCAACAACTATAACTTGTGATTGTATGACTCTGCATGCTGGCCACTGTAATGGGAAAAATCAAAATAGCTTTAAATGTCATATTTCTCAATTTTCTTTGCAAAATAGCATGTTTGTGTGTCACTGCGCGTCGCTTAAACGTGGCATATGACTTTAAAAAAGTTTAATTTTTAATATATTGCATTACATTTTTACATCACTGGCCATAGTTTTAGCTATTTGCATGCCTACTGAACATTGTACAACCTTTTATTTGGGCTGTTAAAGCCCCTGTTTAAATTTTATTTTCCGGTACAAGGTTTGTAACCACATACATTTTGGAGGCTTACATGGCACCTACACGGGTGCTTTTTTGCTTCCTGGATCACAAAATCACCTCATTTACATGGTTTTTACCACCAGATGAGGTGATTTGCATTAGGCAGACACCTCTGTGCCTGCACAGATTCAGGATGCTTGTGCATGCCTTGAGCCTTGTTTCCTGGATCGCTCGGCGGCAATGTTCCATGTTCGAGCCTTACCACTATTCTTACACAGAAATTTGCTCTGTGCAAGGTTTATTGAATTACCCCCTACATTAATCTAAAGCAAATGAATTCAGAAACTAAGCTAAATATAAATGCAGCAACTGAATGGTGAAAACACTTTGTGCCAGCAGATGTGGGCTCAGTTACTAATGATGAATATTAAAACAGGGCATGCAAAATGTGAAGAGGATAGAAAGGGAGCAGGCAATAGGAAGATAAAAGAGTAGAGAGAGAGAGATGGCCTAAAATAAACATGTTAAGTCACCAAAACTAGAAAATTAGTGCCCCAAGAGATAAAACATGCAGGCAGGGGCAGTACCCTCAAACATATATCTATATATATATATATCTATCTCTCTCTCTCTCTCTATCTATCTATATATATATATATATATATATATATATATATAATATATATATATATATATATATATATATCATGAAATATCTAAAACTCAAAATATTAAATCTCAAAATGTCTAAAGAAATAATGAAACCACAAAATACTGAAAACTCATAATACTGAATCACAAACTATCTAAGAATTCTATCCAACTAAAAATACTATATATTGCATACTCCAGCTACAAAACTGAGATAAATTGTTTTGGCAGTGATACTTTTATGGAATTTTTTAAATAATGCAATGTGTAGGAGTAACATTGGGGCAAGGGTCGAGTCAGGGTTAGGGTTAGCACACATGAGTAAGATGGGCAGGGGGTCCTGACCCTAAGCCTACTCCTTCCCTACATCAAACTCTACACATTATGATACCAGTAACCTTTTCCCTAAAAGTACCACTATTCAAGATAAAATTATACATAAGACACACAACAATGAACATGCAAAACAATAAATCTATCCGCTTAACTAACCCTTACCCTAATCTGTGAACACTTACACATTCACACCAACCACAATAACCCTTTCGAACATTCATTTTCCTGCACTACACACTCCTACTTACAAATCCTATAAAATGAGCATTCAGTCATTTAAGCATTTAGTCAAAAGAGCTTTTTATATTTTATGCTTTCAGTGTTTTTCACCCCCCCCCCCAAAAAAAATCTATTTAGTCAAATGATCTGTAACTCTCTCTCTCTCTCTCTCTCTCTATATATATATATATATATATATATATATATATATATATATATGTGTGTGTGTGTGTGTGTGTGTGTGTGTGTGTGTGTGTGTGTGTGTGTTGGAAAAGTATAATTTTAAACTTGAACCTGGGTAAAACTATAAAATGATTAAGATCAAGTGGGAAGGAATCCTGGCAAATTAAACCCAAAAGAAAAACGTTTGATTATCCAGTTTCAGATTAGTCAAGTGTACTGAAGACTGCTAAAAACTTGAAGATTATTTAGCAAGGGTAGAGTACTAATTCAGAATGGAACAATTTCACAGTTTGAGAGGTGATTACTAGGCTAATGACTACATGGGGACTTTTTAAGCCTAGCTATGCTGCCCAACTATATCTGACAATTGCTATAACCTAAGGTTCTTCTAATGGAAATGTACAGGATTGGGCATGCATGTTCAAGCATTTACAGGCTCCCTCTCTCTACTAGAGATATAGGTGCCACAACAGGGGTAACTTTCAGATTCCTCATCCACTGGTTCATGATATGCTTGAATTGGTTAGGGAAGAACTCTGCTTCACATAGATGGAAAGCCTTTCCAGAGAAGGGGTAGTCTCCAAGTGTGCATCCCTCCAACATGTCCTATTTATGTTGCAGACTAGGTTTAGGCTGCTAGATTAGGCATTTATGATAATATTTGTTTTGTAGATGTGCAACAAGTCCCTCAGAGTGGGATCAGAAGATGCTTTGTAGGCCAGGCATAGAATTCCTCTCAGCAGTCTACAGAAGACCAGGTACAGAGATAGGGCTTTGAGGCAGTCCACATAGGAAATGATGTTATGCTCTCTATTCTTTTGTCAGGAACCTCTGTAAGATTATTAAAATCAAGGCTGAGCCCTGGTTGTGATGACAGAAGTAGCAGGCAAAATCCATACAGCTATTGATAGGTTCATTGGTGATTACTAAGCTTGTAGTTCAAGGGGCCAGTGAAGAACCTAGCCCAAATTTACAACTGTCCGAAGTACTGTCTAGTTAAATATCTTGCTCAAGGTCACACAGTAGGCAAATGGTGGCTGTGGAAATCAAAGCCTATACCACAGGAACTACAGCACAGAGCCTTAAGCTTCTGCAACAACTGTTATTAATAACAATAAAGACTACAAATAGCTTTTATAAGAATACAGTTAGTGGACAAACCTAACAAAGTAGTCCAAATTTCTCTTAACAGACACATATGGTATTAAAACTGAGTAAAACAGAAGCAGAGTGAAATCTGGATTTAATAAGTAGTATATACAAAAAGTGAGATTAGAGGGACACTGAAAAAAAGAATGGAGGGTTTATATTTGTATGTGTTAATATTCTTTGCAAGTAAGGAATCAAGTTAAGGTTTGTTAGGTCTTCCTGTGTGAGATCAAGTTTATGGGTGAAAAGTACACAACCTGTGTATGTGCACTCCTTAAGGGGGACACAGTGGTCTTCACCTCAAGGAGACAAAAGCGTATTGTATGACAAAATACATGATGTAGTCATTCATTCATTCATTCATTCATTCATTCATTCATTCATTCATTCATTCATTTTTTAAACTTCTTGACCTAATGAGGGTCATAGCTCCAGTTTTCCAACTAAACCACTGAGATCCTGAGGAGTTCACAGGCAAATTGAGAGATATAATTCCATCAAATATGTCCTGGATTTGTCCTATGGTCTCTTCCCAAAGGGCCATGCTTGATAAACTTCCAGTAGTAGATGCTGAGAGAGGAGATCCCTTAAATTGCCCAAACAATTTCAGCTGACCTCTCTCACTATAAAGTACCACTGGCTGCACTGTGACATCATCCTGGATTTCAAAGCTCTTTGCTGCATCATGGAGTGTGATGAAGTAACATTTTCTCTGATGTCATTAGCTTTGGCTAGTGACTGAAATGATGACATTGCAGATACAATCCACAGAAAAGACACAACATCTGCAATGCTGCTGCCACCCTGCCTATCTGATGGTCAGTCTCCTCATCATCTATACCTTTTCATTTGAATAAGACACCAAGATAATTAAACTCCTCCATGTGGCATATCTGTTTCCCTTGACCTACAAAGAGCAATCCACAGAGTCATAACTAGGATGGGGCAAAAATGAGGCTGCCCTAAGCACACGCTATTTGGAGGCATGATTGGCAGGTGCCAGTGTTGTGTGTATAGCAGTACCAACATTGCTTTATGAAGCCATGAGGACTAAATGATATACATCCATAAATGAATGCTGATACTGCATTTGCAATCATGGCTAAAATGCTGAAATATTCAGTGTGTGGTCATTTAACTAAGGCAAGCTGCTTGTTGCATTTATAACAAAATCCAAGAAAGCAGAATGTTGAAGAATTTGGAATAATATACATTGGAAAAACATAGAAGGCAGAACACAAATAGCAGAGGCAACAACAGTAAAAGCAAATGTGGAAGAGGCTCTGGGGCAGATTTATCACTTGTTATAAATTTAATGAAGCAATATGAAACACCTAAAAGGAGAGCAGGTGCAATACAATCATACATAGGAGAATCATTAATACCATCAAACAAGAAGTTACTATTATTCTGTACAATTATATGGTAAGAACCCAATCCAAAGTATCTTATGCAGTTCTGGAGAGCTCATTATCATAGGAACATACAAAGATCTTGAGACTGTTGAGAGGAAGGCAACACAATGTGACTCAGTCTACTTCTAAAGCTATATAAAGAGAAACTGGAAGTGCTTAGTGTGTAGTCTGGATGAAAGAAGACAGCATTGGGATATTACATAAACATTTAACTACTTTAAATATATATATATATATATATATATATATATATATATATATATATATATATATAGAGAGAGAGAGAGAGAGAGATAATTCAGGTAGATAATATCTTTTTTTCAGAGCAATGACAGTAAGCTGACATTGCCTAAAGTTACATGCTGACCCTTTGGAAGAGAAAAATGTGAAGGCCAAATTCACACAAAGGGTGGTGGATGATTGAAACATCATTCCCAAAGAGGTAGTAAGGTGAAAAATGAATGGCTCAGTTTGAGAAGGCATGAAACATAAATGAGACATCTCCTAATAAGGGTGGGAAAAATAAAAAAAGTTATTAGTCAAGTAGGGTCAGCAAGGTATAGAGAAAAGAAATAAGCTGGGTGACCACTTGGGCCAAGTGATCTTTGTCTGCAATTAAAATTTATATACATTTGAGCCATCAATGAACAGCAGTCATCTAGATTTCCTTACATTTCCCATGATGATTTTCTACAGGACAGTTGTATAATTTGGTGGCTCCTAATCCAGTGTGCTCTGCATATGTGGGTTCAAATCTCATCTTTGTCGGTACAATTTTATTCCCTGATGGTCTATTGGTTAGGATTTGGCACTCTCATCACCATGGCCAGAGTATGATTCCTGGTCAGGGAAGAGGTTTTGGGGGGAGGGGTTGATTTAATGGTTAAGATCTTTACCTGAGAGGTATAAGCTAAATAAATTAATTCTGATTCTGGTTATTGGAGGCTTGTAATAGTTTGCAGGCTGATAGACTAATATTTGCTATGAACCTATTATGGTAGTATTTACATTTGGCTTAAGGTTATTCTTAGTAAATCTTGTGAGCTGGGGCATGTAAATGTAATGTATAAAGAATGACTATATACATTAATTTATTAGATATGATGTCTGGTCCACAAGCTTCCCCTCAGCAAGAATTTAAGCACCTGTGTCTCTACTGCTTGTCTCAAGTTTGCTTTGTTTGCATTGCCACTTCCTCACTTTCAAGACGTCAAAGTCCAGAACATCAGATCCTAGATCACAGAGTTGGCATAATTCCCTTACAGTCTTTTGAATGCCCTGTCTGCAGCCATTTATGTCATAAAAATATTTTATTTTTCGTTTCCTTCTTTTAGGTCCCCAGAAATAGCCCTGGAGTCAGATGTGTTGTACTAAAGATATAATTTCAAACAGAAATTTTCATTTTTACTGCTTTCTTGATTTTTCTACAAAAATATTTTATACAACAACAAGGCTACCAAAGATTTAAAAGTTTTCTACCACTTATAAACCTTATTTTTCATAATAATATTAGAGTTTGATGCTTCACTAACACTACTTTTTCTTTTCTGTTTACTAATATCTCTACAATTTGAAGGAACCAGTTCAGTTTTCAGATTCGCTATTTTGTTTTTGATTATTACCTGACAGGAAATTAAATGAGAAACAGAGTGATACTGGAAAGAACACCATCCAACATCCAAATAAATCAATTTATTGAGCGTTTTTGTCCAGGTAATGTGGACCTCTTCAGAATGATAAAACAAGCCATTACAGTCATTAAATACAGAGAGCCCTTCCCCAAATCAGTCACAATATGTAAATGAGCCATAATAATCTAATCAAACAATACAGTTCATTACCAATAATCAAAACAAATCCATAACTAATCAACATTCATCCTAGAAAATAAAAAATAAAACCTATTGAAAAAAATATATATACACGTATTAATCTATATCATAGCTAAAACAACACTATGAAAATAAGCAGCCTTTAGTTTAAGCATTGCACTTAAGGAGATTTGGTCATTAAGACCTAGTTGTTCAGTGACATTGGTTTTAATCTGTCATTTGTATTCTGAATATTCTAAATAATCTTCAATGGGACCACACCTAAACCCTAGATCAACATGATCGAGCACAAAAAATTTAAATGAATGATGTGGGTAATTCGTAATATGTTTGTAGAAAGCATTACTGTCAACTTTGTTGTTGATGTCATAAATGTGTTGATAAATCCTCTGCTTAAAAGCTCTTTTTGTTTTTCTCATATAAAAACCATCACATGTTTGGCAGAGTGCCACATAAATCACCCCTTGGTATAACAGTAATATTTAGAATTAGGTCTGATCAAACCCAAACCTTTTATAAATACTGCATCCTATTCTATAATGTACTTGCATTGCATACAATGTCCACATTTAATTGTACCACCCTTTACTGGTTTCTTGGTAGATCTTTCAAGTAACATTTTATACTCACATCCTTTTCATATACTATGCCTGGTTTATCACCAAAGCCCGAAAATCCTGATCAAAGTAAAAAATGTGCCAATTTCTCAAAATAATGTTTTTAGTCTTAAAGAAATGTATATTATATGGCAGAATTAGAGCTCTGTAAAATCTAGTCTCGTCCAATTGGGGGTTCACCTCCTGGTTGTCAACTCTAAAACCCAAAAGAGGGAGAAAATGTCCTGTTCTCCTTTTGCCCTTTACCTCATTCATGATGGTCGACACAAAATTCTCAGGATACCCCCACTTAATAAACATCTGTTACAATTTCAAATATTTGTCATCGAACGTGGCATAATTGGACATCATTCTTGCCAACCTGACGTATTGCCCTTTTACCAAGGCCTTTTCTTGATGGATAGGTTGCCAGCTATTGTAGTGTAATAAAGAATAAGAATATGTAGGTTTTCTATAAAGTAATGAAGAAAAAGTACTATTATTATAGTTATTTCTGATAGTAGCATCAAGATAATTCACCTTGTGCTTATCGACCGCCATGGTGAATTTCAAACATGAAGTAGTGGAATTCAAATAATTAAAGAATTCTTTTAACGTTTCTTCACTATTTTTCCAAAACAGGACAATGTCATCCAGGTATCTGTCACATAAGACCCAACATCCATTAAAATTGGATCTTAGAACAAACAAATCCTTCCATTGGGCTAAAACAATACTGGCAAAGGCAGAGGTGCAGCTTGCACCCTTTGTCACCCCTTCCACCTGTTTGAAAATCTTATTTTCAAAAATCAAGAAATTGTTGTCACGGATCATTTCCATACAGGTACTGATGGTGCGAATGGATGAATGATCCAGTTATGAGTTACTCTATAAATAGTCCTAAAACCATTCAATACCCTGATTTTAAGGAATAGCAGAAAAAAGGTCACACACATCAGTGGTAACCATCAACAACCTGTCATCATATAAATCATTAGAAATCTTAGATAAAAAGTCCCAGGAGTCCTTATACAAAGAGGGATGGTCATCAAGGACTTTCTTGATTTTATGGTTTATGAAGTTTGCAAAAGGAAAAGTCTTTGAGGCCTTAGTGTCTAAAATTGGCCACAGTGGGGTATTTGAGATGTTCTTGTGAATTTTTTGGATCCTGAATATAGTGGGGATCTAGGGGTGGGTTACTTGTAGAAACTCATAACCATCTAAAGAAATCTGATCGTTAAACAACAACTCATCCAAAGTAAGATCAATATTACGGTAAGTGATGTTTAACTCATTTCTAGAAGCTTCGTCATATGTATCACAGAGCTTGATGAAACAGAGGGCAGATTATTACAGATGTTTATTTGGCCATCATGAATGAGGTAAAGGGCAAACAAAGAACAGGGCATTTTCAACCTCTTTTGGGTTTTAGAGTTGACACCCAGAAGATGAACCCCCAATTGGCAGAGACTAGATTTTATCAAGCCCTAATTCTGCCATATAATACACATTTCTTTGACATTAAAAACATTATTTTAACAAAATGGCACATTTTTAACCTTGATCAAGATTTTCAGGCCTTGTTTGGTGATAAACATAGCATAGTATATAAAAATGATGTAAGTATAAAATGCTACTTGAAAGATCTACCAAGAAACCAGTAAAGGGTGGTACAATTAAATGTGAACGTTGTATGTAATGCAAGCACATTCTAGAACAGGATGCAGTATTTATAAAAGATTTGATCAGACCAAGTTCTAAATATTGCTGTTATACCAAGGAGGTAATTTATGTGGCGTTCTGCTAATTATGTGATTTTTTTTATACTGGAAAAGCAAAAAGGGCTTTTAAGCAGATGATTTATCACCACATGTATGACATCAGCAACAAAGTTGACAGTAATGCTTTATAGAAACATATTAGGAATAACCCACATCATTCATTTAAAATGTTTGTGTTTGATCATGTTCATCTAGGGTTTAGCGATGGTCCCATTGATGATTATTTAGAATATTTGGAATGCAAACGTCAAATTAAAACCAATGCCACTGAATAACCAGATCTTAATGACCAAATCTCCTTAAGTGCAATACTTAAACTAAAGGCTGCTTATTTTTTATAGTGTTGTTTTAGCTATGATATAGATTAGTATATATATATATATTGTTTTCAATAGATTTTATATTTTAGTTTTTATTTTCTAGGATGATTGTTGATTAGTTATAGATTTGTTTTGATTCTTGGTAATGAACTGCATTGTTTCATTAGATTATTATGACTCATTTACATATTGTGACTGATTTGGGGAAGGGCTGAGTGTATTTAATGACTGTAATGGCTTGTTTTATCATTCTGAAGAGGTCCACATTACCAGGATAGAAGCACTCAATACATTGATCTATTTGGATGTTGATTGGTGTTCTTTCCAGTATCCCTCCATTTCTCAATTAATTTACTAGTTTTTATTTATCATGTTGTGGTTATTGCCTGACAGAAACCTATATTTATGTCCTTTAACTCAGAATGCCAACTCCATTCTTTTCTCCTCTTATTACTTGTACTTGAATCTCTTTTTTGCCCCAGTTATGTAGCTTGTCACCATATCACATGACCACCCCATCTTTGATTTGGATGTAAGCAAGAAGAACAAGGATAGCCACAGACTGCTGTGACATCAGTTTACTGGGAAAGTAAAAATAAAACAGCATTATTTCCTATTATTTTATTTATGAGTACAACATCTAGGAAGTTGTGCCATATTATCGCTTTGTCTTCCAGTATTAGCACAAGGAAGTCTTTATTTTCCACATGAAGTCCATTTTTATCTATCACCCTTTTTCAGTCTGGCATATTTGAGTTACTACATATAATGAGTTTCTGTGTATCCAGACATTTGAAACTTTCTTCCAGAAATGTGTCCAAAACAACAATTTGTGAGACATGAGCCTATAGATAGAAGCAGTTGCTGTTTTGTACAGTGCCTTGACCAGTGTATTAAGTAAGTTTTATTAGAAGGCATCTAAATGAGAATCATTGTTTTACATACACAGTAGTGGTACCATGTATGTCAATATTCACCCTATAGGCCTTAAATAAATGTCATCCATTAACTCATATCCAGAAGCATTGTTTAATTTGATTCAATCTCACCCTTACAATGATTACATTTTTCGTTACCATAACTGCACTCTAAAACATTTTTACTATATAATCTTCTTGGTATTTGTGTATATTAATGCAAACATACTCCTTTCCTGATATTGTCCACAATCCTCTCCCATAACTTAATTTCTAAAAATAATATGTCCTACTTAACTGAGAATATAATAACATTTTCCCCTCCAGTGTTAAGTAGAAGTCACCCACAAGCAAACAAACTAGTTCAGTTGACAGAAACCAAAAATATAAAGAAATGTTTCAGTATCGGGCTGTGACTGTTTCATTACTCAAGGTTCTTTATTCTGTCTGCTGCTTCTTTTTGAAGTATGAAGAATAAAACTTGATTGTTTTCAATGAGGGAGTGGTTGGTAGACAGAGTCATGTACTAGTAGAGTGATAAAAGCTAAGACAATTAACGGTTTTAAAGCAGCTTGGGATTTCTGGATGGATGAGATGGATGAAGTGGGTGGGTCCAGCTGTCTTAAGGCAGAGGCGATGCTCAGGCAGACAAGATATATCATTGCAAAGAAGACTTCTGTATTCTTTAAAATAGCATTTACTAGTCTCAAGACATTAATATGTGTTTAGTGTATGCTGGTCTGCTTCATTTTTCAACAAAAGATCGGGATTCTAATAATCAGCACAGGTGACAAGTGAAGTACCTTTTTCACAGCTCAAAGATGTGAATGAATTAACAAAGTTTATAAGTTGTTAAGGAAACATTGGGGCTGTTGATAGTTACAGTTCAAAATATATAAACTTCTCTGCAGTTACCTTTGTTCAACCCATTGCTCATATGTTAACAGGTTCCTGATTTCTGTCTACATGAAAATAACTTATGTGATTCATCTTTCTATAAAAGTTAATAAATCTGCTACCCACGTCCACACACAGTGTCATACACAATAGATTTACAAGCTCCTTGGACCAGTACAGAATAATGGCAAAATACCATCTTGCTATCAATAATAGTCATAGGGTAGGCACAACCCTCATCAAGGCAACACTGGGTTACACTGCTAATAAACACAGATAATAGGAATTTTAGTGGCACCTTTGCTCTAAATCTTACTGAAGCTTTTAACTCTGAGAACACATGAATTTTATTCAGTAAAATGAAAAAGAATGATCTTGATTCTGGAACCATATAATTTCTTTCAAATTACCTTGTGGACTGGCATTAGACATAAAGTTAAAGTGATAGCAGACATGGTTACTAACCTGGGAAATAAGATGATGGCAGATCTACAGAGAGACTGTGATAGATTCATTTATTAAAAAAAAAAAGGAAGAACATCCAAGGATGCAGAATATCACGCACCAGCTTTTATAAGGTATCTTGCAGAATATAATGCACCAGATTTTATAAGGGATGCAGCTGCTTTTAATGTAGGACAAAGACTCACCTATAAGTCTTTTCAGACTTGTTGGCTGTTGATGAAGCACCCACCAAGAGGAGAAAACGATGAGAGAAGAAAGGAGCCACTTTTGAGATTTTTAGGATTTTTCTTCAGATTATTTGTTAAGATTTCTGCATTGCCACCTACTTTTTGGTGTTTTCCAGCTTGCTAAACTTGATATCTGTATTAGGAAATATATTTAGAACACATCTAGAGCCTGTTTACTGCATTTCCTGTGTTGCACTTATTTTAAAATCATTTTTTCTTAAAACTTGCATTTTACCTGTCTCTGGCCTAGCACTCAAGTGTGGGGTCATTTATTGCACTGTTCTAACTTGTTGCTACTTGTGTATCTCTGCTATCTTTAAACAAAACAAAACAAAAAAAAATCTTGCTTTTTTCCCACTTTCTGAAATTTAAGAAAAATTTCAGTTACAGATTTGCTGTTCTGAACTGTTTGTAAGTTTCTTGGAGGCCATTGCTTGCTTGGGCTAAAGGGAAGTCTCTGTGTTCATCAGTGGTGATGGTAAACACTGAACAGCCTGCCTGCCCCTGTGGGAGTGGTTACTGCCTAGAAACAGTAGTTTTATTGGCCATTTTGCATCAATTCCAAACGCCTTGATCCCCCTATCTTAAAACCCAATTGACTGATGGTTTTGGCATCTTTTCAGCCTTGTTGGCAGTTGGTGAAGGACCCACCAAGAGGAGAAAATGCAGAGAGAAGAAAGGAGCCACTTTTGAGATTTTAAATATTTTTCTTCAGATTATTTGTTAAGGTTTCCGCATTGCTGCCTACTTTTGGCATTTTCCAGCTTGCTAAACTTGATATCTTAATAGGAACTGTATTTAGAACACATCTAGAGCCTGTTTACTGCATTTCCTGTGTTGCACTTATTTTAAAATCATATTTTTCTTAAAACTTGCATTTTACCTCTCTCTGGCCTAGCACTCAAGTGTGGGGTCATTTATTGCACTGTTCTAACTTGTTGCTACTGGTGTATCTCTGCTATCATTAAACAAAACAAAAAAAAAAAATCTTGCTTTTTTCCCCACTTTCTGAAATTTAAGAAAAATTTCAGTTACAGATTTGCTATTCTGAACTGTTTGTAAGTTTCTTGGAGGCCATTGCTTGCTTTAGCTAAAGGGAAGTCTCTGTGTTCATCAGTGTCAGTGGTAAACACTGAACAGCCTGCCTGCCCATGTGGGAGTGGTTACTGCCTAGAAACTGTAGTTTTATTGGCCATTTTGGGTCAATTCCAAACTACTTGATCCCTCTCTCTTAAAACCAAATTGCCTCACGTTTTGCCATCTTTTCAGACTTGTTGGCTGTTGGTGAAGCACCCACCAAGAGGAGAAAATGCTGAGAGAAGAAAGGAGCCACTTTTGAGATTTTAAGTATTTTTCTTCAGATTATTTGTTAAGATTTCTGCATTGCCGCCTACTTTTTGGCATTTTCCAGTTTGCTAAACTTGATATATGTATTAGGAACTGTATTTAGAACACATCTAGAGCCTGTTTACTGCATTTCCTGTGTTGCACTTATTTTAAAATAGTTTTTTTTTCTTAAAACTTGCATTTTACCTGTCTCTGGCCTAGCACTGAAGTGTGGGGTCATTTATTGCACTGTTCTAACTTGTTGCTACTTGCATATCTCTGCTATCTTTAAACAAAACAAAAAAACAAAAAATCTTGCTTTTTCCCACTTTCTGAAATTTAAGAAAAAGTTCAGTTACAGATTTGCTGTTCTGAACTGTTTGTAAGTTTCTTGGAGGTCATTGCTTGCTTGGGCTAAAGGTAAGTCTCTGTGTTCATCAGTGGCAGTGGTACACACTGAACAGCCTGCCTGCCCCTGTGGGAGTGGTTACTGCCTAGAAACTGTAGTTTTATTGGCCATTTTGAGGCAATTCTAAACTCCTTGATCCCTCTCTTAAAACCCGATTGCCTCATGGGTTTGGCATGTTTTCAGACTTGCTGGCTGTTGGTGAACCACCCACGAAGAGGAGAAAATGATGAGAGAAGAAAGGAGCCACTTTTGAGATTTTAAGTATTTTTCTTCAGATTATTGTTAAGATTTCTGCATTGCCGCCTACTTTTTGGAGTTTTCCAGCTTGCTAAACTTGATATCAGTATTAAGAACTGTATTTAGAACACATCTAGAGCCTGTTTACTGCATTTTCTGTGTTGCATTTATTTTAAAATCATTTTTTTTCTTAAAACTTGCATTTTACCTGTCTCTGGCCTAGCACTCAAGTGTGGGGTCATTTATTGCACTGTTCTAACTTGTTGCTACTTGTGTATCTCTGCTATCTTTAAACAAAACAAACAAAAAAACAAAAAATCTTGCTTTTTTCCCACTTTCTGAAATTTAAGAAAAAGTTCAGTTACAGATTTGCTGTTCTGAACTGTTTGTAAGTTTCGTGGAGGCCATTGCTTGCTTGAGCTAATGGGAAGTCTCTGTGTTCATCAGTGGCAGTGGTAAACACTGAACAGCCTCCCTGCCCCCTGTGGGAGTGGTTACTGCCTAGAAACTGTAGTGTTATTGGCCATTTTGGGTCAATTCCAAATCCTTGATCCCCCTCTCTTAAAACCCAATTGCCTCATGGTTTTGGCATCTTTTCAGACTTGTTGGCTGTTGATGAAGCAACCACCAAGAGGAGAGAACGCTGAGAGAAGAAAGGAGCCACTTTTGAGATTTTAAGTATTTTTCTTCAGATTATTTGTTAAGATTTCTACATTGCCGCCTACTTTTTGGCAATTTCCAGCTTGCTAAACTTGATATCTGTATTAGGAACTGTATTTAGAACACATATAGAGCCTGTTTACTTCATTTTCTACATTGCACTTATTTTAAAATCGTTTTTTTCTTAAAACTTGCTTTTTACCTGTCTCAAGCCTAGCACAAGTGTGGGGTCATTTTTTGCACTGTTCTAACTTTTTGCTACTTGTGTAGCTCTGCTATCTTTAAAAAAACAAACAAAAAAAATCTTGCTTTTTTCCCACATTCTGAAATTTAAGAAAAAGTTCAGTTACAGATTTGCTGTTCTGAACTGTTTGTACGTTTCTTGGAGGCAATTGCTTGCCTGGGTGAAAGGGAAGTTTCTGTGTTCATCAGTGGCAGTGGTAAACACTGAACAGCCTGCCTGCCCTTTGGGAGTGGTTACTGCCTAGAAACTGTAGTTTTATTGGCCATTTTGGGTCAATTCCAAACTCCTTGATCCCCCTCTCTTAAAACCCGATTGCCTCATCGTTTTGGTGTTTTTCCAGCCTTGTTGGCTGTTGGTGAAGCACCCAACAAGAGGAGAAAATGCTGAGAGAAGAAAAGAGCCACTTTTGAGATTTTAAGTATTTTTCTTCAGATTATTTGTTAAGATTTCTGCATCGTCATCTACTTTTTGGCATTCTCCAGCTTGTTTAACTTGATGTGCTGTATTAGGAATTGTATTTAGAACACATCTAGAGCCTTTTTACTGCATTTCCTGTGTTGTTTATTTTTAAATCATTTTTTTCTTAAAACTTGCATTTTACCTGTCTCTGGCCTAGCACTCAAGTGTGGGGTCATTTATTGCATTGTTCTAACTTGTTGCTACTTGTGTATCTCTGCTATCTTTAAACAAAACAAAAAAAATCTTGTTTTTTTCCCACTTTCTGAAATTTAAGAAAACGTTCAGTTACAGATTTGCTGTTCTGAACTGTTTGTAAGTTTCTTGGAGGCCATTGCTTGCTTGGGCAAAAGGGAAGTCTCTGTGTTCATCAGTGGCAGTGGTAAACAATAAACAGCATGCCTGCCCCTATGGGACTGGTTACTGCCTAGAAACTGTAGTTTTATTGGCCATTTTGGGTCAATTCCAAACTCCTTAATCCCCCTCTCTTAAAACCCAATTGCCTCATGGTTTCGGTGTCTTTTCAGACTTGTTGGCTTTTGGTGAAGCACCCACCAAGAGGAGAAAATGCTGAGAGAAGAAAGGAGACACTTTTGAGATTTTAAGTATTTTTCTGCAGATTATTTGTTAAGATTTCTGAATTGCCACCTACTTTTTGGCATTTTCCAGCTTGCTAAACTTGATATCTGTATTAGGAACTGTATTTAGAACACATCTAGAGCCAGCTTACTGCATTTCCTGTGTTTCACTTATTTTAAAATTGTTTTTTTCTTAAAACTTGCATTTTACCTGTCTCTGGTCTAGCACTCAAGCGTGGGGTTATTTATTGCACTGTTCAAACTTGTTGCTACTTGTGTATCTCTGCTATCTTGAAAAAAAAAATATTGCTTTTTTCCCACTTTCTGAAATTTAAGAAAATGTTTAGTTACAGATTTGCTGTTCTGAACTGTTTGTAAGTTTCTTGGAGGCCATTGCTTGCTTGAGCTAATGAGAAGTCTCTGTGTTCATCAGTGGCAGTGGTAAACACTGAACAGCCTCCCTGCCCCCTGTGGGAGTGGTTACGGCCTAGAAACTGTAGTTTTATTGGCCATTTTGGGTCAATTCCAAACTCCTTGATCCCCCTCTCTTAAAACCCAATTGCCTCATGGTTTTGGCATCTTTTCAGACTTGTTGGCTGTTGGTGAAGCAACCACCAAGAAATGAGAACACTGAGAGAAGAAAAGAGCCACTTTTGAGATTTTAAGTATTTTTCTGCAGATTATTTGTTAAGATTTCTGAATTGCTGCCTATTTTATGGCATTTTCCAGCTTGCTAAACTTGATATCTGTATTAGGAACTGTATTTAGAACACATCTAGAGCCTGTTTACTGCATTTCCTGTGTTGCACTTATTTTAAAATTGTTTTTTTTCTTAAAACTTGCATTTTACCTGTCTCTGGCCTAGCACTCAAGTGTGGGGTCATGTATTGCACTGTTCTAACTTGTTGCTACTTGCGTATCTCTGCTATCTTTAAATAAAACAAAAAAACAAAAAATCTTGCTTTTTCCAACTTTCTGAAATTTAAGAAAAAGTTCAGTTACAGATTTGCTGTTCTGAACTGTTTGTAAGTTTCTTGGAGGTCATTGCTTGCTTGGGCTAAAGGGAAGTCTCTGTGTTCATCAGTGGCAGTGGTACACACTGAACAGCCTGCCTGCCCCTGTGGGAGTGGTTACTGCCTAGAAACTGTAGTTTTATTGGCCATTTTGAGGCAATTCCAAACTCCTTGATCCCCCTCTCTTAAAACCCGATTGCCTCATGGGTTTGGCATGTTTTCAGACTTGTTGGCTGTTGGTGAAGCACCCACGAAGAGGAGAAAATGATGAGAGAAGAAAGGAGCCACTTTTGAGATTTTAAGTATTTTTCTTCAGATTATTGTTAAGATTTCTGCATTGCCGCCTACTTTTTGGAGTTTTCCAGCTTGCTAAACTTGATATCAGTATTAAGACCTGTATTTAGAACACATCTAGAGCCTGTTTACTCAATTTCCTGTGTTGCATTTATTTTAAAATCATTTTTTTTCTTAAAACTTGCATTTTACCTGTCTCTGGCCTAGCACTCAAGTGTGGGGTCATTTATTGCACTGTTCTAACTTGTTGCTACTTGTGTATCTCTGCTATCTTTAAACAAAACAAAACAAAAAAAATCTTGCTTTTTTCCCACTTTCTGAAATTTAAGAAAAAGTTCAGTTACAGATTTGCTGTTCTGAACTGTTTGTAAGTTTCTTGGAGGCCATTGCTTGCTTGAGCTAATGGGAAGTCTCTGTGTTCATCAGTGGCAGTGGTAAACACTGAACAGCCTCCCTGCCCCCTGTGGGAGTGGTTACTGCCTAGAAACTGTAGTGTTATTGGGCATTTAGCGTCAATTCCAAACGCCTTGATCCCCCTATCTTAAAACCCAATTGACTGATGGTTTTGGCATCTTTTCAGCCTTGTTGGCAGTTGGTGAAGGACCCACCAAGAGGAGAAAATGCAGAGAGAAGAAAGGAGCCACTTTTGAGATTTTAAATATTTTTCTTCAGATTATTTGTTAAGGTTTCCGCATTGCTGCCTACTTTTGGCATTTTCCAGCTTGCTAAACTTGATATCTTAATAGGAACTGTATTTAGAACACATCTAGAGCCTGTTTACTGCATTTCCTGTGTTGCACTTATTTTAAAATCATATTTTTATTAAAACTTGCATTTTACCTCTCTCTGGCCTAGCACTCAAGTGTGGGGTCATTTATTGCACTGTTCTAACTTGTTGCTACTGGTGTATCTCTGCTATCATTAAACAAAACAAAAAAAAAAAAAATCTTGCTTTTTTCCCACTTTCTGAAATTTAAGAAAAAGTTCAGTTACAGATTTGCTATTCTGAACTGTTTGTAAGTTTCTTGGAGGCCATTGCTTGCTTTAGCTAAAGGGAAGTCTCTGTGTTCATCAGTGTCAGTGGTAAACACTGAACAGCCTGCCTGCCCATGTGGGAGTGGTTACTGCCTAGAAACTGTAGTTTTATTGGCCATTTTGGGTCAATTCCAAACTACTTGATCCCTCTCTCTTAAAACCAAATTGCCTCATGTTTTGCCATCTTTTCAGACTTGTTGGCTGTTGGTGAAGCACCCACCAAGAGGAGAAAACGCTGAGAGAAGAAAGGAGCCACTTTTGAGATTTTAAGTATTTTTCTTCAGATTATTTGTTAAGATTTCTGCATTGCCGCCTACTTTTTGGCATTTACCAGTTTGCTAAACTTGATATATGTATTAGGAACTGTATTTAGAACACATCTAGAGCCTGTTTACTGCATTTCCTGTGTTGCACTTATTTTAAAATATTTTTTTTTCTTAAAACTTGCATTTTACCTGTCTCTGGCCTAGCACTGAAGTGTGGGGTCATTTATTGCACTGTTCTAACTTGTTGCTACTTGCATATCTCTGCTATCTTTAAACAAAACAAAAAAAAAATCTTGCTTTTTCCCACTTTCTGAAATTTAAGAAAAAGTTCAGTTACAGATTTGCTGTTCTGAACTGTTTGTAAGTTTCTTGGAGGTCATTGCTTGCTTGGGCTAAAGGTAAGTCTCTGTGTTCATCAGTGGCAGTGGTACACACTGAACAGCCTGCCTGCCCCTGTGGGAGTGGTTACTGCCTAGAAACTGTAGTTTTATTGGCCATTTTGAGGCAATTCTAAACTCCTTGATCCCCCTCTCTTAAAACCCGATTGCCTCATGGGTTTGGCATGTTTTCAGACTTGCTGGCTGTTGGTGAACCACCCACGAAGAGGAGAAAATGATGAGAGAAGAAAGGAGCCACTTTTGAGATTTTAAGTATTTTTCTTCAGATTATTGTTAAGATTTCTGCATTGCCGCCTACTTTTTGGAGTTTTCCAGCTTGCTAAACTTGATATCAGTATTAAGAACTGTATTTAGAACACATCTAGAGCCTGTTTACTGCATTTTCTGTGTTGCATTTATTTTAAAATCATTTTTTTTCTTAAAACTTGCATTTTACCTGTCTCTGGCCTAGCACTCAAGTGTGGGGTCATTTATTGCACTGTTCTAACTTGTTGCTACTTGTGTATCTCTGCTATCTTTAAACAAAACAAACAAAAAAACAAAAAATCTTGCTTTTTCCCACTTTCTGAAATTTAAGAAAAAGTTCAGTTACAGATTTGCTGTTCTGAACTGTTTGTAAGTTTCTTGGAGGCCATTGCTTGCTTGAGCTAATGGGAAGTCTCTGTGTTCATCAGTGGCAGTGGTAAACACTGAACAGCCTCCCTGCCCCCTGTGGGAGTGGTTACTGCCTAGAAACTGTAGTGTTATTGGCCATTTTGGGTCAATTCCAAATCCTTGATCCCCCTCTCTTAAAACCCAATTGCCTCATGGTTTTGGCATCTTTTCAGACTTGTTGGCTGTTGATGAAGCAACCACCAAGAGGAGAGAACGCTGAGAGAAGAAACGAGCCACTTTTGAGATTTTAAGTATTTTTCTTCAGATTATTTGTTAAGATTTCTACATTGCCGCCTACTTTTTGGCAATTTCCAGCTTGCTAAACTTGATATCTGTATTAGGAACTGTATTTAGAACACATATAGAGCCTGTTTACTTCATTTTCTACATTGCACTTATTTTAAAATCGTTTTTTTCTTAAAACTTGCTTTTTACCTGTCTCAAGCCTAGCACAAGTGTGGGGTCATTTTTTGCACTGTTCTAACTTTTTGCTACTTGTGTAGCTCTGCTATCTTTAAAAAAACAAACAAAAAAAATCTTGCTTTTTTCCCACATTCTGAAATTTAAGAAAAAGTTCAGTTACAGATTTGCTGTTCTGAACTGTTTGTACGTTTCTTGGAGGCCATTGCTTGCTTGGGTGAAAGGGAAGTTTCTGTGTTCATCAGTGGCAGTGGTAAACACTGAACAGCCTGCCTGCCCTTTGGGAGTGGTTACTGCCTAGAAACCATAGTTTTATTGGCCATTTTGGGTCAATTCCAAACTCCTTGATCCCCCTCTCTTAAAACCCGATTGCCTCGTGGTTTTGGTGTCTTTTCAGCCTTGTTGGCTGTTGGTGAAGCACCCAACAAGAGGAGAAAATGCTGAGAGAAGAAAAGAGCCACTTTTGAGATTTTAAGTATTTTTCTTCAGATTATTTGTTAAGATTTCTGCATTGTCACCTACTTTTTGGCATTCTCCAGCTTGCTTAACTTGATGTGCTGTATTAGGAATTGTATTTAGAACACATCTAGAGCCTTTTTACTGCATTTCCTGTGTTGTTTATTTTTAAATCATTTTTTTCTTAAAACTTGCATTTTACCTGTCTCTGGCCTAGCACTCAAGTGTGGGGTCATTTATTGCATTGTTCTAACTTGTTGCTACTTGTGTATCTCTGCTATCTTTAAACAAAACAAAAAAATCTTGTTTTTTTCCCACTTTCTGAAATTTAAGAAAACGTTCAGTTACAGATTTGCTGTTCTGAACTGTTTGTAAGTTTCTTGGAGGCCATTGCTTGCTTGGGCAAAAGGAAATCGTTTTTTTTTTAAAAATTTAAAAATTTTTTTTTTTCGTTTTTTTTTTAAAAAAAAGGGGGGGGTTTTGGGGTTTAAAAATTTTTAAAAAGGCGTTTTTAAATTTCTGGGGTTTTGGAAAAGGGTTTTTTTCCCGGGGCTTAAACCCAAACCCCCTCCCCGGGGGGTTTTTGGTTTTTTCTTTGTTCTTTTGGGCCCCCCAAAAAAGGGGAAAAAAAAACCATTTTAGTTTTTAAATTTTTTTGATTTTTGGTTTTGGCCCCTACGGTTTTTTTCCGGGAAAAAATTTTTTTAGAATTAAAAAATTTTAATTTTATTTTTCTTTCCTTTTTTAAAATTTTTTTTCTTAAAACTTGTTTTTTTCCGGGTAAAAGGGGGGGGTTTTCATTTTTTTTTTTTTTAAAATTTTTTTTTCCCCCTTTTTCTTTCCCCAAAAAAAAAGGGGTTTTTTCATTTTTTTAAAATTTTGTATTTTTTTTTTTAAAATTTCTTTTTTCCCGGGGGGAAAAAAAAACCCGTTTTTGGGGGTTTAAAACTTTAAAACGGGGGGATTGTTTTTTAAAAACCTTTTTCCATTCCATTTTGCCCCCTTTTTTCCCCTTGGGGGGGGGCCCAAAAGTTTTTGGAAAAAAAACCCCCCAAAAATTTTTCTAAAAAAGTTTTGGTTTTTTTTTTTTTTGAAAAACCCCCAAAGGTTTTTTAAGAAAAAGACTTTTAGTTTTTTTTTTTCCTTTTTTTTTTTGCCTTTTTTTTTTTTCCCAAAAATTGTTTTTTTTTTCCCCCTCAGGGGGTTTCTTTTTTTTTAAAAAACATTTTTTTTCCCCAAAAAAAAAAATTTTTTTCTTTGGGGAAATTTTAAATTTTTATTTTTTGTTGGGAAAATTTTTTTAACAAAAAAAAAACCTTTTTTTCCCCATTGATTAAAATTTTTTTTTTTCCCCCCTTTTGGGTTTCCCCTTTTTTTTTAAAAATCCCCCGGGGGGTTTTTTAAAAACCCTTTGGGGTCCCCCGGGGATTTTTTGGGGAAAAAAAAGGGGGAAATTTTGGGAAAAAATTTTTAAATTTTAAAAATTCCCCTTTTTTTTTGTTTTTTTGGCCCCGGAAAAAAAAAAAAAGGGACTTTTAGATTTTTTTTTTTTAAATTTGTTTTTTGTTTTTTCCTTTTGGGCCTTTTTTAAAATTTTTCTTATTGATTTAAAATTTTGGCCTGGATTTCTTTTTAAAAAAAATTTTTTTTTTTTTTTTAAAAAAAAAAAATTTTGCTTTTCAATTTTGTTTTTTTAAAACTTTCCTTTGGCAAAGGGAAATTCGGGGTTTTTTTTCCCAAAAAAAAAAATTTTTTTTTTCCCCT